>NW_027176461.1:75000-597500 GCF_023349555.1 Cebidichthys violaceus
TTTGGACAGGTATTTCCTGTCATGCAGGCGCACAACATAAATTAAGTTGCCGTTGGCTGTAGTCTTTGCGGTGTCCTCAAGTGCAACTTTTCCAAGACACAGGTGATGTGAGGCGACGCAACAGTCTTTAATGTGGGCTTGGTGTGTTTGGGCCTTTAAGCAGCTAAAGAGTCAAATAAGAGTGTTGAGGACCAAAACACAGGGACCCGGTTCCAGAGACATGACTGGAACCGAGCACTAACGGTCTTCCATATCTACATGTTTGATTGTTATTTTAATGTACAGTTAATATTCTCCTAAAAACACCAGTCCAAAACAGTAAATCACGCAGCTATTTGTAGTAAATATGCAAAAACATTATCTATCATAAAGTATAGAAGAAAGTTTTATTGGTTAGTTCATTAAAAATAGAGAGGTTTACTGTTATGCTTCTTTTTTTCTATTTTCTGTTGCTGTAGTAGTATTATAAAAAGCACAATGCGGTCTTGTGTATTTGTCTTTCTCTAGGTGAATTTAATTTTGTCTGTGATGCTCAGAGCATTGAAGGAAATGACATTTAGAAATTTTCATCAGCAACATGTCCTCTTGCAAACAGAAAAGCACTATAAACCTTCACTGGAACTACCTTCAAGTTTTAATTTTTTTTCCAAATTATTCTTTTTCAATGTTTCGAGCACCACAAACTAAATTATATTCATTCCGATCGATTCGGAATGACAGAAGAAATTTCAGGAACGGATATCTTAAAATCTCAGCGTAAAAAAAAAGTGAAGCAATCGAGCTTGAGGGAAAATGTCATTTGATTTGATTTAACTGACCTATTAAGGACTGACACTTCCCTGTGACCATAGCAGACACTGGTGCTACATATTTCACCAATATTGCTAATATTTTTCAGTTACTTCCATTAATCTTTGTCTACTTCCTCTCCAACAACCTCGGTCTTCCTTGCTCTACTTTTCTCTCGCGTGCTTTTCTGGCATTAATCACCATCCACCATGACGTGTTTTAATTGTTTTTTGACTTGCCAATTAATTGTGCTGCCAGGTTTGTCTGAGTGCCTTGATCTCCACGAGACTAACCTGGATAAGTCAAGATAAATAAAATGAGGTAAACATATGTTCCTACTTGAGAGAGGAGGCATGCTACAAATTGGCCAAACCCTTTATATCAAGGGCTCTGGCTCTCAGCAGGCCTATCTCTTTCAAGGTCTTGCTGGATAATAGAAAATGTATGAGATAATCCAATTCAAACAGCTCCGGCCACTTTTGGTCACGGCGGGGAGGAGCACTCTCTCACACTCACACACACACACACACACACACACACACACACACACACACACTCAAGCCGTTTTCTCATTCATCATTTCTCAGAGTGTTGTCCGTCCCCGCCTTGTGATGTGATACGTGGTGCAGCACAGTAACAAAGTACCACAACGCACATCATCACAACAATAGTGCAACACTGGAACGGCATCTGGAAATCTCCCAGACTCAAATAAAGGGATCTAAGTCACACGCAGGAATTGAGTACAGTATACACACACGTGTGCACAAACACACATACAAACACGAGTGGCGGCTCTCGATGTAGGTCACAAACTCACACACACAGTCACATAACCAGAATGGCTGTCCAGGCTTCAATTTTTCTATTTACTGTCATGTACACACACACACACACACACACACACACACACACACACACACACACACAGACAGACAGACAGACAGACAGACAGACAGACAGACAGACAGACAGACAGACAAGGGAAGCTAGATATGGGACAAATGCACATCCACCCAGACTGGCTCTCTATTGAGTAAAAGCCTATCCTTTTTCCTCTTGTTGGCGGGCACACTAGCGTGCACGTGCACACACACTGAGCACCCCCTCGGGCTCCCAGGCCCGTATTATAAAGCTTGCAGGTGAGGGGCTTTGTTCACCCCAAGCAGCTAATGTGCTCAGAGCAATGGGCTCTCCTCCTCCACACACACTCACACACACACACATATATACTGGCTCAATAGTCCAGAAGGAGCACCTTATCTAATCCCATGGTTTATCCTTCAAAAGACTTTCTTTTCCTTTTCTTCTTTGTTCCTCCTCTCTCCTCTCTCTTCATCTCTGCGTCTTTGAGGAACTCCGTGTCAGGGAGAAGCGCTGATGGTTGACGACACTTTCATTCTATGGGACAGAATCTATCTCCTTGGAGACACACACACACACACACACACACACACACACAGCCACACACATCCTTTGAGGAAATCTTATGCACCGATCACCCACGCACTCAAACTCATATACTGTCACACAGAAAGTTTCATATGCTCGGACACGTACGCGCCGTCCATACATACACACACAGTTGGCGCTGCACACGTCCTTGCACATAAACCCATACACACACACACACACACGCTGTCTTTCTGTCGTGTCCCCCGCGGTGCCCAGCGATACGAGTAGTCACTAGCACTTCCTCAGCCCTACCACACACATACAGACACGCACAGATTTGCATCCAATTTACATGGAGACTTGTAGTCACCCCCGCTCAGTTACTGACAGTTTGTCAGACTCAAACCTGCCCCTGGGTTAAATCCGTCTTCCACTGCTGCCGCCAGCACCACCACCACCATCACCGCCACCCACTCCACCTCTTTTTCACTCCATCCTTCTTCCTTTCTTCCTCTCTGTCTTTGTGTCTCCCTATCAAGCGCTCATCTTCCACTTTCTCTTATCTCCTTTCTCTTGTATCACGGCTTCTCTCCCTCCCTTACTCCCTCCCTCCCTCGTCCCGTCGGGATGTGGTTAGCATGTTTTTTTTCCTGCAGGACTCTGAACTGTACACACTGCCTCAGGCAACCTCTTTCTATACGTACACACTTAAAGCTGCTGTACAGCAGGTCACATGTTCTCGCTGTGACCTACATGATTGGACGGTGTGTGTGTTTGTTCAAAATGTCAGCACTGCTATGGTTCATGTTGAGAGAAGACAGTCCTGAGAGTCTTCCATGTAGTCCAGAGTGTCTCACGTCGAGCTAAAAATTACACTTTGAGTAATTAAAGTCAGGGCAAGTGATTTCTCCCAGCTCAGCAGGAGAGGCCGTTACATAACGAGATCTAGTGTTTCTGATCTTAGTCATCAGCAGATTCAATGCAATGATTGACAGGTGGAGGTCATCTAAATATGCAGGGACATCAGAGTGGAACAGTTTGCCTGCTGATGTTAAATGCATTGCCAATTCCTTCAGTAAAGGCATGAAAGTAAAAAAATTTAAAAAATTGACAAAATGCCTCTGTGATTCTTGACCACAGAGGTGTTATTTTGTTTCTGTTGAATAAAGAAAACTCTGAATTCTATATTTAAAACAAGAGAGAGGAAACGCATGGAACTTCTGAAGAAGACGCACATTTATTCAGTGGTGTAAACAAGGCACAAAGTTTAATGTAGGATTAAAGAAGTGATACAACCACGAAAGAATGGAACAAAATATCAAATATTTTTGATAGTCGCACATTTTGTAAAGTCTGCAAATCCAACAATTTTGATAAAAAACACTTGTTATGTTGCAGAACAGATTTATAAGAGCAAGCATTTCTCAAGACAGGGTCATCCATTTGTTCCAGGGTCCGATGTCCTCAGGGTCCTCATTGTAAGACATTAGTAATGGCTAATTGCAAAATAATGAAGGGAGATGGATTTTTCAAGTGCAGTTTTAATGGTAAAAAATCCATTGAGCCCTTGTGGAGACATTAATGTCTAAAGTTGAGAAAACTGTCTGCTGAGAACATAAAACTCTTAAAGTCTCCTTAATGTGTCACATTTAGATGGGAACGCTGGACTTTGGGAGTATACGCATCCAATGAGAACAGGTCAAAGCAAATTTCCACCACATTTTCACATTATAGGGTTCTGTGTTTATAGTATTAAAAGCTACAATGGAAATAAGTCTTGGACTTTATGATGCTGTAAAGATTACTTCTTACAAATGTGTGATTTGCTGCTTTTCACTGTTTTATATATCGTTATAAATTGAATGTCTTAATGTGTGGACATAAACAAAGCAAGTCATTTTTACAGCAAACATATGGGCTTTTCAAACTGTCAGGTGTAGCTGATTAAATTACTGATATGCAGCGTTCCACGCAGGTGTTCCAGGTTCACTGTGCATGCCGGCTCCCCGGCACAGCATCGTTAATGTGATTAATTACTCTTGTGATTTGAAAAACTGCTATGACAAATTTGCTGTAAAAAAGACCTGTTTGAAGATGTCAACTTGAGTTCTACTTTCGAGTGATTTAGTACTATATGTTGTATTATATTTTCATTTTACAGACCTAATGATTAAGAAAAATAACAGGTTATTTTGATATGAAAAGTTAGTTTCATTCATTAGTTGCAGTTGTAGATGCTGTTGTGTTAACCTCAACAACCTAACTGAGAATGAAATCTTGCCTTTTACTGTCCACCCCCCTAAAATAAACCAAATGGTAGTTTGCTAATGAAATCAAAGTAAACAAGTTTCTGTGAGTTTCACTTTTATCTCTTTTTACGTTGTCACTGAGTTGAACATTTTCTCATCACTGCTGCCTTAGTTGTTCTACTGTCAATCAGCTGATGCCCTCGGGAAGGTAGGAAGCCTCGACAAGGAAATGTCATAAACAGTCACATCACATGTTTCTTTTTAAGGGAATCTTCATCATTCTATTTTAAAAATGAAATTTACATCAATTCTAACTAACTATTGTCTAATGCACACATAGCAACACATACTTGGGGAGATTAAATCATGCACATTTGAATGTTGAATTCCTGCACACTGTCAGCACTAAATGTAATAGATATAAGGCACTGTGTTTCTGTCATGGCTTAAATGTTGTATTCCTAATGAGCAAAGTACTAACAAAGTGCGATAAAATGCGCATAGATTCAAAATACATCATGTTGCAAAATTATTGAAGAAAACTTTGGCTTGTCAACTGGTTTTATATTTTGTAACTTTTTGGTGACAATACCTTGTTTTTTCTTCTATTTCTGCCATGTATGACACTTGATCTTCACCTCTTTGTGACAAGCCGACGGCAACCCGTACCCCTGTGCTAATTTGCACTGCCAATCATGTGTCATGCAGTCTGTCAGTGAATGTAACAATTAGCAATGAAAATCAATGTCAGATTGAGAAATAGCTCCAGTCCTGTGATTCTATTTCTCAGTGGCAGCGATATCTTCCCTTCCCGTCAGGATTAAGGATTTTATTCTTTCTCTTATTAAGGTAGTGGCTTAGAATCATAATCCTTGTCTTAGAAATGATTTCTCTTTCAAAGCAAAAATTGTCTTCCCCCCAGAGCGATTGAAAGCAGCCCTCTCCCATGCATTTTCTCACAGAAAGGTGGCCTTTTTCAGATTTCAATCCTGCCCCGAGTGTCTGTGCATGCTGCAAAACATCATCATCATTTGATCTGCCCATAGGAATGAAACGATGTGTTCGGTACGTCAGCAGCGTGGCACTGAATCTGTAATGCAATATGCAATGAGTGTACTTAACATCCCCCAACGTTTGATTGTTCCTGCATAGGAGCAGGTTTGAAGAACCAAGGAAGATGTTGCAGCGCTGCTGCTTCGGTTGCTACCTTCCACTAATGAGGTTTGTTGATGGTAATGACTATGGCAGTGGTGGCGATGATGATGTAAGCGCTCCGAAACAACCTGGGGAGATCCCAGGAGTTGTTGTTTTAATGAAGAGAGAGAGAGAGAAACTGTTCGAGCCAGGAGATAGAGACAGTCAGTGAGCCGGGGGTTTTAAGAAGAGAGGCCAACAGACGTGGATGAAAGAATGAAGGGATGAATAACAGAGGACAAAATGGGGAGATACTAGCCCAGAATATGAAAGATGCCAGACTGCGCTCAATACACAGCGAACAATGGGCATTGTCATTCCTGCTCCATCCTTGTTTCTGCTCCCCTCTAATACTTTTTCTCAGGTCCCGGCTGGTTGTGCTGATTGTGTTAACCGAGCGAAAGAATAGGTCTCTTTCAGTTCTGTCTGCCTGATACTCAGATGGGACCGCCGGCCGCTCAGTCCTCATATAGACCAGCTGGAGACTGATAATAGCACAGACACCACTGTCTAAAAAATGTGAGAAATAGAGAGATCTACTTGAAAGATTAGGGACAGCATGAATTAGCATGAATATGAAGAAGGACAAAAAGTAAAGTGTATAAGAAAGATAGGGCCACTTGATATCGTTTTTTTTTACAAGGACAAAGAACGAGGAGAGTTTGCATTGGAGCAAAGGAACGGAGATGCAGAGGAAAGAGAAATTAGGTGGGAAAAGAGAGGGTAAGGAAGTGGTGAGAAAGACGGAGGCAGAGGAAGATTACTTCTGGAAGCATGAAGGCAGACTCTTACAGCAGCGTGGTTGGAGAGGAAGCAACTTCAAGCGCATGGTTGGATGGTCCCAGCAGGTGGATGTCGAGGGGCTGGTATTACAGGGGGAAACGCTGGCCTTTAGCATGGAGCCTCACCCAATGTTAAATATGCCCTCTGGCGCGCGTAGCTTTTAGAATGAGAAAGTTGGCATTTAAAATAGAGGCAGAGAAGATGGAGGGGTGAGGTGAAGGATGCTTCCCCTCCCTGTTTTCCACTTGGCATCATTGCAGGTGAGACTAAACTCTGTGTAGAGCTGACCCCGGTAACTTTCACGCTGACAATCGCCGGGATGTTGTTGTTTGTAATAAAGCGATTTGGAGTTCGCCCTAAAAATATTTGGACCGTGTGTTTACGAACAACGGGGTTATTTTCTCCTTGTCCGACTACACAACAGCATGAAGAGAGTCTTGGCTTGGGTTTGAGTGTGTGTGTGCGTGTGTGCGTGTGTGTGTGTGTGTGTGTGTGTGTGTGTGTGTGTGTGTGTGTGTGTGTGTGTGTGTGTGTGTGTGTGTGTGTGTGTGTATGTGTGTGTGTGTTTGTGTGCACATACTACAGTGCATGTGTTGGAGCAATAATGAAAACCAGTTTTTCATCTTCGTCCAAAATAAAAAAAATCCCCAGTAGATTTTCAAACAGTAGGAGTGGAAAGTCAAACAAAAGAAGGAGCGAGTGAATCATCTGCATTGTAATCCATCAGACAAGGCAGAGAGAAATTGACTAATTCCCAGCCAGCTATGGACGCCTCGCTGCCGTGGTTTAATCCAGAATGGGGGCTACCGTAAACAAACCTCTCATTTAAACTATGCTAATGGGACATAATAAGGCAGAACCAACAGATGTTGCAGCACTCTCACAATTTTGTCGCCACTTAATTCTGCTTGGTCCTGAAGCTGCTGACTAACTCAGCCCTCTGATTCCTGTAAGACTCTCCGAGGGGTCCGTGTGTATGCCACCTTCTGGTTCAGCGTGTGTGTGTTATGTTTTCTCAACAGCAATATTCTCTCTGACCTGCAGAATAATCCTCACCTCAGGCCTAATCCAGGGCTAATTCTAAACAAGACTCTGAGGGCTTGATATTAGAAAACTGGTCTCTAATCTGATGGGAGAGGATGAGAGGAAGCGATAATGATGGTGGTAGCGATATCGATCACTCTGATAGGATGAAGCCGATGGCACTGGTGGTGATGAACATGAGGATGAGGATGAGGATGACGGCAGAGGTGTTAATGATGGCGAAGATGATAGAATCTGTCATCCTTTCGGTCTGATCCAGGCTGGTTTTGTCTTCAATCTCAGCTCAAACCTGCAAATTAAAACTCGACACCTTCTACATTTCAGATTCAGGACAGGTAGAGATTCAATACAATGCAGTTGTAATAGTTCATCTGGTGTTGTCGTGGATGCTGACAGCCTCAGGGACAAAAAGGTTGTTTTTTTTAAGCCATCTGCATTTTAAAGCAGGATCTCTAACTCATGTTGGGGCAACTATTTTCAGAGCTTTTTTACACCTGGATTGTTATTTTAGCTCCATGTTTATTTTCCCCTGCGGATTTATTGACAATGCTGTTTGATTTAATTCTGCCTTTAGAATTGAAGTTTCTAAACCAGCTAGTGTTCTCTCTCTTGAACATGGTGGTGTAATTCGAAAACCTCTGCATACCAGCTAAGAAATATGCATTTGGAATTTATTTGCTCATATATAATCAGTGTTGATTGAGTGTATGTTGCTAATGAATTTACTAAGATGATGATGATGATAAGTATTATGAAAACAGCGGGGAACATAACTATAGTAATTATATTTTTGATGAGGAAAATGAGGCTGGTGACAGTAATGGGCATGGGAATTATGGTGGCCATGGTTAATGTGTTCATTGGATGTTGATTGTATTAATGACGATGATGATGGTGGTGATCAGGAGGATTAGAATAGATGCGTATTGTCCAACTAGGGCAGGAAATGTGTTTGTCTCACCAACAAAGACAATAAATAAAGTCACATTTATGTATATTACTTAAGAAATATTTCTAAATTTATATTTTATTTTATATTCAAACATTTTGAATCAGTAATACGGTAATATATTTGCAAAAGTGGATACAACTGGGTGCTTAGTGCTGTTTGTTTGCCTAACAATTGCACATATTATAGTGTCATCTAGACACTATATGTGGTTATAGGGGTTATCATGCATCATGATGATGGGGATGAAATTATTGCACTAGTATGATATAGATACTGAAGATGAAGATCATGGTGGTGGTGATGGCAATGACGAGGATAGAGAGGAGAAGACTAAAATGTTGATATTGATCTCATGATATATGATGATGATGGTGATGTATATGTTGTTGAGCCCACCAATAATAATGACATTGATGCTAAAAGATGGAGGTGCAGAATACTAATGTGTGTTTTTAGTGGTGTAACATAGAAATTAATATAATTCTGGATTAATGCGTGACAAAAAACACCTGTTGCTGTTATTCATGGCTGGATATTATAGTTATATAGTTTTAATTGGCTTGGCTCAGGGGGATAGATACACGCTCGAAATGTCAAGTGCTACCCGAGTATTGGAAAGCAGTAATGCGCACGCCCAAAGCATTTGTGTCAGGTACGTAGCTGATTAGGTATCACCCCGCTGCAATCTGATTGGCTTTTTGCCAAGTGTTGGTGTCGTTTGCTCCTAGTTAACAAAAGTTAGGTGTTGTTGACAGTAACGTTAATGATGATGGACATAATGCTAATAAGCCTATGATCAAAATCATTTGACTGCGTGAGTGATTATTATGCTATGATGATGATGATGAGGATTATAAAGGATGATGATCTTGATGCTCTAAGAGATATATTTCCACCACATACAAAACAGTTGTATGAGAAGGAGGATGTGATGGAGGTGTAGATGATGAGTAAGAAAAAAGGTGAAAATTAGAAAAATTTGTTAGAATTAGTAAAAGTGATTATTATGGCATTATGATGAGAAGATAACGTTGAAGATGTCGATGATAACCCTAATGATAAGACTGATGGGATAAAGACAATGTGCATAAAGATGATAGCAATGGTGAGGATGATGACGATGATAGTGTGAATGACAACTGTGATGATGATGATGTTGATGATGATGATGATGATGATGATGAGAAGGAGAGGAGAAAAGGACATAAAACTCTGAAAGGGACCGTCAAGAGATGATATTGATGGTGGCTATAGTTGTTAACAATGAGCACAATAACACTGATGCTAATAGTGATGATATTGTTGATAACAGTGATTGTATTGGTGATGAATATGATGATGATGATGATGATTATGATGATGTCAAAATGTGTGAATAGTAATGGAAGATACTCACAGTGCTGAAAGGACCATGATGAGTCACCTACTCTGTGCTGTTCTCTCAATTTTAAGAACCCCCCAAACTCCTCCATAACTCTCTCTCTCTCTCTCTCTCTCTCTCTCTCTCTCTCTCTCTCTCTCTCTCTCTCTCTCTCTCTCTCTGTCTCTCTCTCTCTCTCTCTCTCTCTCTCTCTCTCTCTCTTTCTCTCTCTCTCTCTCTCTCTGTCTCTGTCTCTGTCTGTCTCTTGAGGAGGTTTGTGAGCACTCCATTAAGATTCTTCTTCTCACCCGTCTGTTGCCTCTATGGAAAATGAAGCAGCAGAGAGTTGGGATGAGAGACACATTATTAGTTGTTTTTTTGGCAGTTCTGTCTTTTCTTTGAATGGAAATAGAAAATGAGGAGATTCTCCGCTGATGAGATTGCTCTATTCTCTGAGGCGTCACCTCTAACTCTCTCACACAGCTGCAGAGAGGTGTTATGTCACAAATGAGGGGAATATTGTTCATTCCTTCCTTTTGCGGTCCACTCTTTTTTTTGGTGTATCTATGTGTGGGAACCTGCCTGCCAACTGTGTGTGTGTGTGTGTATACATGTGTATTCCTTTTTATGTGGGTGTTTAGGTGTGGCTCAGAAGTGTGTAAAGTGTGTTTGCTTCAGAAAAAAAAGAAAAAAGATCCTTACACCGGTTTGAAGAGCTTAATCAAAGACTGGCAAATATTCCTCGCCTCTTGTGTAGTTCTGAAGCAACTGCTGGGCTCCTTCTCTCGGCGTCCCCCTTTTTCCTCCCTCCTCTCCCACCTCCTCTCGTCCCTGATTACTGAAGGGGCTGCAGGAGGGCTCTGTTCTTCACCGGGCTTTGTGTTGACGTCCCTCATCTGTTGCACAGGGGGAAAAAAACTTGCTTCTTTATAGGTGGTATCAGCCTCTGAACAAGCAGGGTTTCTGCAGAAGCTGCGACTGTCTGCATTTTGTTATTTCCCACCGTGGAAGCGTGGACACAAGCGGGGGACACGAAGCTTGCTGTGGCACCAATCACCCAAAGCCTGAGGTGAAGCCAGAGACGAGAGGAAAGGAAGGGAGAGATAGTAACGGATATATATGTTTATACACCGTGGTGAATTATATTTGTCTCACAGGAAACATGGCTGTGAGGAGCTTCCTCGTTTTTTTGCGATAAGGATGTGTTATGGAATAGGAGGAGAAAAGAAAGGGCCCAAATGAAATAAAGTTAAAAAAAAGAAGCTGTCAGCCATGTATTTTAATGAGATTAGTGTCTGAAGCAATTACTATGTGATTTGTTAAGGCAATGAGCACAAAAAGTGTTTTAACCAAGCCAAAATTAAAAATGGGGGGAAAGAGTTATGGGATGGACACAGACGAGCAGGACGAGATGGAGGAAAATGGGGGGGGGGGGATTGCAATGAGGAGTGGAGCGTGAGAGATGGAGAGAAAGAGGGGAAAATTGACAGGGGGCGTGTATATTGCTGTCTGTGGGTGCAGTGAGGAGTATAGGCTGTGGCATCCGCTATTGGTGCTGCATACTCTCTGTTTGATCAAACGCACTTCAAACACCCTCGCTGACTTCCTCTCGCAGAGAGTCGGGAGACGGGCGGCTGCGTTTTTCGCCCGCGCGTTTGTGTCCGTGTGTGCACGCCTTGGTGTTTGCTGAGGAAAGCGTTATTGATGTTTTTGTTTATCTAAAATGGGTCAACCCTAAACAAAACAAGCACAATATCTACAGTAGCTGCGATGTTCACTGCTCTAAACTGGGGCTTCCTCGCGGCGCCCAAATGGGTGAATAATGTTGATGAATGACTCTTGCGTGTGTGTGTCTGTGAGATTGGGCCTGTGTGAGCTCATGTGTATGCACTTTACTTTCTCTATTATCACCCCCCCCCCCCGCCACTCGTATCACCTCTATTAAGTTATTCACCATTAATCGCTCTCTACATCGACTTCATTTCATATCTTCATTCTCTCCGTTTGCCTCTGTTGTGGATCTCCGCTGCATTTCTGTGTCTTAAAGAGCCACGACTCCAGAGAGCTCATTAAAGCCATTAACAGAGGAGAGGAGTCACAGAATAGTTTGCGCACTCTCTGTTGTCTGCTCTCCCATCGCTTAAACCGCTCCGTGTAGGAAAAAAAAAAGCTTTTGAGTCATCCAGTAAAATCTGCTTTTCCCGTTACCTTCTATAGGTTATGCCTCCTCATGCATGTTGCATTAGGCGCATACTGCGTCTCGCTACGACTTCTTTAATTTTCCTCTATTAAAATCACTCTCAAACACAGTCATCCCGACACATGAAAGTTTGATTACGAACATTATTGAAGATCAGATTGATGAATTATTGATCTGCAAGGTGGGAAGTCTGTGGGGAGTAGATTAGACACGGGCCAGGAAGTGTGTTTGTGCGAGTGTGTGTTTAATGCATGCATGGGACTGTATCTGCATGTGTGCAGTTGAGCATGTGTGTAATTAACTATGTATGCTTATGAAGGATCAAGTGTGTGTGTGAGAGATGAAGTGATGTGCTTTTGAGGTTGTGATCAAGGGCATGCGAGTGTGTGTGTTTTTGTGTGTTTTATCAAGAGTGTACTGTGTGTGTGTGTGTGTGTGTGTGTGTGTGTGTGTGTGTGTGTGTGTGTGTGTGTGTGTGTGTGTGTGCGCGAGCACTGAGAAGCGCGCTCATGAGTATGACATGAAGTGATAACCCCGCCCGGAGCTGGTGGTAACTCAGTAATTATTAGTTTTAGTTTTTGAAGATAATTTGGAATGCGCTTAACCCCGTCTCGGTCCGGCCTAGTTCTCTTTCTCATTCACATGAACGAAGGTATAGGACAGTAACTCAGCATTCGGCTAGTAGTGCATTTTACAACTTTTAGGACCTAATGATTTAAATAGGGACTTTTCATGTGTTCATACTTCAATGTTGATTTTCCTAAAAAAAAAGTGTTACAGACCTCTCTTTCCCTCTCTTTCCCAATGCAAGTTTTTTTGGGCCTAATGGCATCACGTGACCAACCCGGAAATTGTAATTCCACCTTTTGGCTTCTTTGTAAATTTTTGCTGTAAAGCCCGTCACTATGGGGTGTTAGACAGTGACGTGCGGTGAGGTTCGTGACTGGTGAGGCACTGACTCTTTCAGAGTCAGATTTACAAATATATGAACCCAATAGAGAAGCTTAAATCACCATTCAATTGGCAGCTTACACATTGACTACCAGTTGTTTTTCATATTTCATATCAGCATTCTTTACACACACATAGGTAAGGTACATATTTGATTCCACCGGGAGCGTTTGTGCCGCAATCCGGCTGCACATTGTGTTTTATTTTGAAAAATGACCGGATGCTCTATCCCTTATCGGTGTCTGACTTCCTGTCTGGGTCGATCTGCTCTGTGCAGCTTGACGCGATAAAGCCGTCCCGTGTGCTTTTTCACTGCGGTTTCTGTCAGATCAGCGACACTAAATATGTTCTACACAGACGTGAAATACAGTTACTATGGAAAGAAAGGACATATAATAAAAGTGTCTACAGATATTACAGTGTGTGCAGGAACGAGAACGCAAAAGGCATGCGCTCAACCCAGTTTGTGATTGCGCAATCTGAGGTGAGGCACAGTCTCCTCTCTGTTTGAACAGGACATGCGCAAATTCAACGATTTTGATTATAAAAATGCTTGATATGATTGGAATCATACAGAAATTACATTTATAGCACAGATCAGTAGATACATAATATTTATTTTATTTGATCATTATTTATTTTTTTACTTTTCATGATGGCAGGTGAGGCAGAGCCCGCACGTCCCTGGTCTTAGATGTGAGAGTTTGCTGGTTTCAAATCCTGGACAAACCTCAGATTTGTTACAAGAAAGTCAATGTAACAGATTACTAAAAAAAAAAAAAGAACTGCTAACAGAACTCACCTTTTAATCAGCTGTGGTTGGAGGTGTGAATAATGTTTCCTATAGGTGTTAGATGATGTGAAAATAAGATGGTGTGCAGTTGAAGAGCCAGAAAGAGACGGTGATATGAGATTTTCTGTCTTGGCAGAGTCAGACGGTAGAAAGACATTGGAGTAGTACCTGTGATGTCACACTATAGGTCTCTGATGGGACATCAGCACCATCTCATCAGGAAACAGAAAATCCAGGCAGAGCACGGGTGGAGCCTTGGTGGGCTTTTTATGCATTAGTTGTGAGTAATTTTGACTAATTGTTTGCGTTTCCAACTCAGTTACCAACACATCACAGATCCCGTAAAGACACAATATGATTGCATTTTTTTGGTGTATTTCCCATATATGTGACTATTGTGGCTCCGAATTTGTGCATAACAGCATAGTGAGGCAAGCTGCTCAAGCTTACAGCATGTTCTTTACATGAATCATTTCAAATGATTGTCTCTGAGTCCGACTGAAACAGAGTTTTTTTCTCCATATAGGAACATTATTCTTAGCGACTGTTTCTCTTATAATAATTATGCCAATTATTCCACTTCAATGCTATATGATTGGAGCACAGCATTCTTTTTTTGTTTTTCAGAATTTTGTAATCTTTCATTTTCAAAGATTTCCATTATGTTTTACTCTGCACACTGCATGATAATTGCTTGATAGGTCACTCACATATATGACCATTTTACACCTGGCTGTTAAATGCTCCTTGGGTGATCAGGTAGCAATCAAATTGCACTCATGTTCCTTAATTTATATGTGTAAATGAATCCAAGATTATGCCTTTGGGATGCTTTGGTGTTGTTCTTCCTCACATTAAATTCTTAGGTTTACCAGATAAATGAAAGAATAAAGAGTTTTATTTTGGCGTCAAACACTTGGCGTCAGTTTCAGTAAACAAGAAAACGGTTGGTAAACTCAAGTGCGAGTGGTGACAGGATAATGAATCCTTGGACTTCGCTGTTCACCTCATCCCTGTGAAAAGGAAACAAATAGGCCATGAGTGTCAGTTACTGGTCTTTTATTTAGAAGCCCCCTTTGCCGCTTGGCCCTAAACACACTCTCACTAAAGCATCTGGGGAGCTACTTAGCAAACAACTCTGAGTCAGTAATGAGGAAGGCGGTTTCACTTTCGGCAGAGCGTCTCCCTCTCCTCAGACCCAGCCTCCTGTTTGTTGATGGCCTTTGTTGTGTATAGCTGAGTCTCTCGGTGACACCCAATGCCACCGTCTGCATCCAAATTATATGCCAACGGAGAAATCTCACATTCTGAGAAGAATATGAACTAGTGTGCCTACCAGGAAAAGTTCTGGGATAATCCATTTCAAATAGCTCTGGGCAACCAATGCAGATCAAATCCTTCCCGGGTAGGGCTTGCTTGCTGGGCGCCCACCCTTAGGCCATGCTCATGGGTGAATTTTAAGTTGCCTTCTGAAGACTGATGTGATGAGAGGGAAGAACATACAGATGTAAAGTTACGGTTTGTCTACTTTTTATTGACAAAAGCCAGGTGTGGATGAGGCTTAGTTTCTGTAGCGTTAAGTATAAATTAGCTCTATCACATGTGTGCTGTATGCTTGTCTGTTTCAGTGATGTGGTCTTTTGTTCAGTTATCCTTTTTTTATCTCAAAACGTCCACACTCTTATAATGACATCTTTATCTCCGCCATTGTTCCGATGTTTTCTGTGATTTCCTCTTCACTTCCATCATATGTGAGGGTGATGAAGAGCACAGTCAGTCTTTCAAAACATCCTCAATAATAGCGCTTCCTATTCTCTGTGAAAATGTGGAAATAAAGAAATTATTCTAATGTGAATGTGTCTAAATGAATTGGCTGTGGTTGTGCATTTGCCTGTGGACATGGACAAATAAGTGTGTGTGTGTGTGTGTGTGTGTGTGTGTGTGTGTGTGTGTGTGTGTGTGTGTGTGTATGTGTGTGTGTGTGTCTGTAACTGTGGCGAGCACTCGATAAACCCATGACGATTCCATTATAGTTGCCGATTTACAAATCAATCTAAATTTCCTGCAGAAGCCAAAACTCTCCCCTCTTCACCATGTAGATGCAGTGCAGGCTGCAGCTGCATCAGCATCATGAAGAAATGTGGTATTGTGAGTGTAAGGATTGTTTTACAGCAGCAGCGATGATGTCCAAGCAAAACAATTTACAAAGGCCTTCAAAATAAGACAAAACGACAAAACCTAACTACATTGTGAGATTCTCTTAACTTCTGCTTTTTGGTCTTCCTCCCTGCTGTTTCATTGATTTATTCATCTTTCTCACTGAATTCATTTTAAATCCCCCAAAAATATAATAAAAACAAACAAGACAAAAATGTAGTTCATAGATTAAAAAACGTATTTCACATCAAAACAGAAGCCCCAAAACAAGCAAAGACTGAATCAGATATCTGAAGCTGAAACTAAACAAAAGACCACATGGAGAAAAACATCAGAGCAACACAAAGCAAGTAACCCCCAGAAATAGAAAGCGTCAATGGGATGTTCAGATGGCTTTAATGTGTGGTAAACGTATTTTAAAATGCATGATGCTTTTCTCTGTCGTCCATATTATACTTTATGCAGGGAGTGAATTTTAAGGCCCTGATTAAAACAGATGTGACCAAAAAAAAAATTACCAAATTGGTCGGCTGAGATAAAAACAGAAGAACAACAAGCTGATTAAAGGCCCTCTCCTCTATCAAAAGCGAACTAATGAGGCAAACATGATCAAAATAAAATCAAAAGACAAACTGAATTAGAAAGCAAGATTCTAAAACTGTAGTGAACCAGCCAGCATCACAGTCACTGCCAGCAAAAAACTGGACAGCTCTCAATCTGAAAATATGAAAATGTATTTTTATTCCTAAGAAGCTGACTCTTCAGAGACACAGCGACAGGCAGGAAGTCTTTCCCTGCGTTTTCGACATGGTCGATTCGGTTGGCATCACCGGCGAAAAACACAGGTTTCTCTCTCACATCCCTGAAGCACTTTAGCTTCGAACCGTTTTCTTTCCACCAAACGGACAAATCTGAACCACGGTTGGTGCTTTCGGGAAGTAAAAAAAAAAAAAAAGAAAATCCTCCCAAATCAGTTGACTGTGTGTGTGTGTGTGTGTGTGTGTGTGTGTGTGTGTGTGTGTGCGTGTGTGCGTGCATGCATGCATGTGTGCATTTCCCTCCCCGCTGCATCCCCCATCTGCAGAGGAAAGAACTCTTTGAACTGTGAACCAATGAGCATCACAGCAGCAGAAAGATGTTGCTAGGAGCAATTCCTACATCCAGCTGTGGACCAGTGCATAACACACGCGCATAAAACACACGTTTAGTACACACCCAAAACAAAACGTGACTGTCTTAAGGCCATACTGTCAAGGTGATAGTTTGCGGATGTAGCCACCTTCTCCTCCACGTCCTCTTCTCTCCTCTTCATCACCACAGGAGAACATGTTATGTATCTGGAACACGTTATCTACTTACATTGCTGCCATTTCTTTTTTTTCTCTCTCTCCCTCCATCTCTCTTTCTCTCCCTCCATCTCTCCTTTTTCCTATCTAATGCATAAAGACAGGGTGGATGTATAATTCATACCCCCTCTGCCAGCCGTGCTCCTCTTGCTGTGTGTGTTTGTGAGTGTATGTGAGTGTGTGTGTGTGTGTGTGTGTGTGTGTGTGTGTGTGTGTGTGTGTGTGTGTGTGTATATGCTGCCACCATTACTTGTCAGGCCGAAGAGACAGACCTCACCCAAGGAAGCAAAGCGGAAAGAACAGGTCATCTGAGTACGTGTGTGTGTGAATGCTCGTGTGTACATGTGTGTTTACCTATGCGAGTCTTTACATTGCTATAAATGATGTATAGGCGTGGGAACACTCCGCTTGCTGACTTTTCTACACATTTCATTACGTTGCTCAGGGTTGAAGGAAGTGAGCATGGGCAAAACATTTGACGTCTGTTTTCCTTTTGCCGTATTTATTGGTTTAGGGATTCGTATTTATCTCCGTGTGGCGTGCGCTTCTGCACTGCTTATGAAACTGTAAAAGCAGGCCAGCGTTGGCTCTCTGAAGGCAGACATGCTTCTCTGAGCTCGAGTTTCTCTGAAATAGAATTTGGGAGGGCAAGACCCACCTCTCTTCTCCACTCAAGCATACACTTACTCATTCCCTCTGGGGAGGAGAGAGGGAGAGAGAACGAGGTACAGGAATGGGAGGAAAGGGAGGGAGAGCGAGAGAAGGGATGAAAGAGGGGCATAAAGTGCAAAGGAGGGAAGAGGAGAAAACGGGAAATGGCCAAAGAGAGAAGGAAGTGAGGAAGGCAAGAAAAAAAGAGAGGGTTGGCTGGGAAAGGGTGACGGCTGCTCGTGACAAAAAGTTTATCCACTCAAGTCGGGGCTGGGCAATATATCGATAGTGTTGTCTTTTCCTTTGAAGGCTGCATTACATTAAAGTGATGTAATTTTCTCAATATACTTGACTATTATTTTCCTTTACCCACTTACAGATTATTTATCAAAAATCAAATTTTGTAAATATTTTGTGAAAGCACCAAACCTACAACATCGTCTTAATATCGATATTAAGATATTCGGTCAAAAATATTGTTATATTTGATTTTCGGCATATTGCCCAACCCTATTTTTAAATATGGCCTTTCCAGTTAATGCTAATTTACTTCCACTTCATGACATTTCTGAGGGCAATACTGTACTTTTCACTGTTCTAGTAATGAATTACTTAGCTGATTAAGGGATCCAGTTTCTTAATGTCAACAAATTGCATGAAGAGACAAAAATAAAAAATCTATTTAATTTAACATAGGTATTGTTTCTTCATTATCATGAAAAGAGGCACCGTAGTTTACTTTGAGGATCAAATGTGTATTAATATGCATCAGAAAGTAGTTCCCAACAAATGCGCTGTTTACTTTGTGTGACATTTCCTAAAAACTGCAGTCCCTGGCTGTTTTAGAAAGTTTATTAAAAATGTATATTTGTTACTCATCTTTAAAGATTTACGTCTTCAGTCGGAACCTTTGGATGTTTTGGGCTGGGAATTTAAAAAGCATTGAGTCGATGGACTAATACATTCTTTGCTTTGGTGTTTTGGGGGATGACAGAGAGAAAATTGTAGAAAAGCAACAATCTTGTCCTTAGTTAAAGTAATTAGGTATGACACATTGTTATCGATTTAGCCCCCAAACATGATATGAATTAGTTAAGATAGTTAAGTTTGCTCCGCCGTGACCAGCTACAACATTATAATGCCTGCATGTTAATGCTTCCATAATTATAATCCAATAATATAATACAGTCGACACTGTATGAACTCCATTATTGAAGTACTTTTATTGTTGGAACAGAGAAAACATTTTTACAGTAAAAGAAACGTTTTTAAATTGTGGTATTAGTACGTCTTCCACTACTTCTGATGCAGCTGCAGAAAGAGTGGGGATAAATAAAGAGAGAGAGAACACAGGAGAGCTATAGGTACAGAATGAAAAGTAATGGAGAGGACATGTAGAGCAACACAAAAAAAAAGATGGGGGATGGAAAAGAAAAGAGCTATAAGGCACCAGAAGCATGTAAAGGAAAGAAGATAAGAGCCGGCTCCAGAGCAGCACTGGTGGGGGCGAGAAGCCTGAGAGCAAAAGGGAAGCGCTGTAGGCACACGCCAAGAAGAGGACACGTAGAGACAAAAAGAGATGGAGAGAGATGGAGAGAGGAAGAGAGGGAGAGGGAGAATCAACTCTTTTCCCTCTAATGGGTGAGTGAGCATTGGGAACAGTCAGCTGAGGCCGTGTCAAGAGGAAAAAGAACCTAAACGAGAGCAGAGCTTTACATGCACATTTCTAGCCTCCGCCGCCGCCCCACCACCGTAGACAGCCGGCGCACTAATGGACAGCAAGCAGAGCGGTGAGAAAAGATGGATCAGGTACAAAAGAGATGTTTCATCTGAATAGGAAACAATAAAAAAACGTCCCTTCATGCTCTTTACTGTACGCCCTAGCATAGCTGGATTCAGTGATGGAGTCGGCTGGCTCGCTATCTGATGAATTGCACACAGAGCAGGAAGAAGAAACACACACGGGAGATGCTTTTGATTAAAAAAAAATAAAGTCTCAAAACTCATTTAGGGTAACTTACTGCTGCAGCTGTAGCTCTGTTTAATAGATGGCAGGCAGTGAGGAGAGGGAAAGTTACATCAAAGTGCTGTTGGTGATAGAAATGCATAAGATATAAGCACTGCCCTGATGTTTGGAATTTCAAAGCTTCGCCATTTTTGCTTCCTATCCTGAGATCTTGTGTTTTTTTATTACTTTTAAGGGTGTTTTTCTGCTGAGGAGAGCGGGTGACCGTGGCTGATTCTATTCAATAAAGCAAATGACACGTGCACTACAAGCGCCTAGTTTCTCTGTTTAATGGACAGCAAAGCGAGGAGAGACAGAAATGGGAGGAAGCGTCTCCAAGCCAATTTTGTGTTTTTACCGGCTGTAGCTGGTTAGTGCTCACTTCAATGGACAGGAGGCAGAGGGGAATGCAAAGGAGTGGAGTGAACATATTACTGAGTCCTGCAATAAGAAATGTATTAAAAGTAGCAAAAATCTGGCAGTAAGGTTATATGATTTCAACCTGATCTTAGTAGTGTGTAGCCAAGGGTCATTTTTTAACACACATCTGCCTTGCTACAAACTGTATCTTAAGATATTGGAAAATGCTGGAAATAAGAAATACCATTTGGAACAAGTGGGATTAACTTGTAACTAATAAACCAAGCTTGGAGGCATGATATACATGGATGAGATGATTTAAAACTATAAGTAGGAATGGAAAGTCAGTGTTAAAATCTTTTAACTCAACTCAAGTCTAAACTTGGTCAGAGTCCTTTTAAGGAAGTCCAAGTCAAGGGTTCATAAGTGAAATTAAATCATGGACGTGTCTCATGTTGTTTGTGTTGTTTTGCAGATTTCTGCTGCAAAAGGAAAGTACAGCTGTTTAAAACCTGTTACACAAACATTAATGTTGTAGTCCAGACGTTAGCAGGAACGCCAAATGTCATTTTTTAGTTGGTGCCATGTGTCCATCTTTATTAGGTGGCAACAAAAGACAAGGACAGACATGATTATGGCAAAAATGAGCCGCTATTAACTCCCAGTCATCCCACTCTCTTTGTATTGTATACAGTATTTCTATGTGGAATACTACCTGGCCCTAGGTTCTCTTTTTTGGTAATCTGATTAAATACATTAATTTAGCAACATACATCAATCAAGTCTTAAAAGTATATTTTGATAAAGGGGCCATCTTTTCACTTCAGGGCCAACAAACATTTATTAGATAATAAATGTTTGTTGATAATGTGCTTTAATGATGCATATTCCCAAACAAAGTTACCACAAACCATTTTTTTTCAACCTGCACGTCTTGCCTGAATGATGATCCGGCCTCGGGGCTGGCAGATGTGTATTACCACTGCATAAGTTTAGAACTATCATAAATTGTAACACAGTTACTGACACACAATGACAAATGCACATCATTTAGAATGGTTGCAATATCTATATAAGAATCTGCAACAAATGTTTTACATGGTGAACAGCAGCATTGATCAGTTGGGCAACATAAACCTGCATCTCCGCTTTTGTTGCTAAACTTTTACTGGGTCAAAACAAATATTTTTTCATGCTTTCAGTCAGTCAATCTCAAGTAAATCCAAGTCAAGTTTCCAATCTGTACAGCGTGACTTCACCCTCAGGTCTGAGCCTAGGTCCACCCTGTGCATCATTTTGAAAAAAGGTAAAAAAAAAAAGAGGGCAAGGGGCCGAGAGATGTAACTATGCCCACTTCCGTGTGACGAAAGCCTTGCTGTTGGCCACCAGCTCGCTGTTCTGCTCAGTGTAACGTTGGCATGAAAACCCTGGTGGAATTAGCACACTAGTGTTAGCTTGCTAACGAGTCGGCCGCTAAATGAGGACAAATAGAAATCTTAATGCTTCATCTACACACTCTTGTTACAGTGTAGGAAAGCAAATCGCCAGATGATCAGTCATTAACACAGATTTTGTAATGCGCTGATAGCTTAACATCCAGTGCACGGAAAGGAGAGAACAGGCTTAGCCTGTGCTGTCATTGTAATGCTACACATTGGTAATGGAAAAAGTAAAAACGATATATGCTGTGCGGAAGAGGCGCGGAGGGGGATCTGCTTAGTGGACATTAAAATTATTTTACTTCATGATGTAGATTAGTGTCAAATGATCGACTCTATCTGGGAATTGGCCTTGCAAGATAAGGGCTGATTTTAAAAAAACGTTTTTGCAGATTTGTATTATTTGGTAAGAAGTGTGGATATTAACACCAGCATGGGTTTGTTTCATCAAACTACAGTCATCATTTGGTTAAAGTCTTGATCAAGCCCAAGTCTCTCCAGAACACCTGTCTGCCAGCCAGGATATCAGAAAATACTCTTACCAACTCTACTTTGCAGCATCCAAGACCTGAGAATAAATCCAAGTTTTTTTTTCCAAACAATTCCTCTTGGAAGTAAGGTGCACAATGCAGCCAAAACCGTGATGTCAACAACAACAAACATCTCAGCTGTTTGTGTTCCTGGCAGGATGCAGGGGGTAGAAAAGAGAGAAATATCCATGTAGGGATGCATCAAAGAGCAGAAAAAAGTGTCCCTCCGCTAGTTTAGAGTTTCCTTGTCAGGGTAACTAAATAGCGCTCTATTTAATGGATGGCAAACAGAGGGGAGAAGGGAAAAAGAAGATACATCGAAATAGGGCCGGATATTGAAAAATTATACCTTGTACTGCGCCGCTCGCTCTACAGCAGCTCTCTTTATCAGGGGAAGTAAGCAGACGTCGTGAGAGAGAAACAGAAGGATACACACAGCAGATGCTTGAAAAAAAAAAGTGTCTCCAAGTCAATTTAGTGTTCCCATGCCACTGTAACTAAATAGCTCTCTATTTTATTGACAAAAAAAGGGGTAAGATAGAAGAGAGAGACAGAGCGATGCAAGAGTGATGAGTCGAATGAAAAATGAGTCGCTGGAGACGTAGGAATCCTCTCAACCTCATTTGTGAGCTCTGGTATTTACTGCCGCTATCAGATGTGGATTAGAGGCAGATCACAGAGGCAAGTCGTTTTATCTCATCCACTCACAGAGTATTATTAAATCATCACTGTCCTGGAGACACTGCTTCTATCTTGCCAGTTTGACACTTTTCGACGACTAATTAGGTTGTTTAAAACAGCGCGTCATGTTCAATATATCTTCATGTCTAGTTTGGAGCAAGAACACTTTTTTTTATGTAAGTATTAGCTTAATGTCAGTATGTGGGTAGCTGGTGTCTCGCACTAGAGGACAAGAGTGATGACAGTGTTGGAAATGTGATGCTTTATGTGTGTAGATGTTCAATTAGTGATCTGAGAAGAAATATGTGCGAGTTTCAGTTTGTTTTTTCAGGTTCACACTTGTCTCTCATTAGAAACTGAAATGTGCAATTTGTTTTGCCTTCCAATGCATTTACCAAACAGAAATCATTTTTAACATACATGGACGTTACTGCATGAGTATTATGAGGCATTCACATCAAAGTAGCAGTGGGAAAGATGGGTGTTGACATCATCGGACATCTGATAGCACTTTATTTTACAGGTTTGTAATTTCTAAATGTCCAATCAAGGAGTGTCCAGAAAAAACCTGTGATATTCTACCAATTATAGAGATTGGTGTTTATATAGTATTCATTCAATCTGCATTTCATATTCTAAACATAACTCTTCATGTATGCTTCCCTGTAAACAGGTTCCACAAAGCTGTGCACTGACTAGAAAAATTAAACAATGGTATTAAATGAATTGTACCAGTTAAACACTGTCTCTATAGTTCCCCAGCAGTACGACTGTGTACTGCTTAGTTCATTCCAGAAATAATGGACCCTGCATTACTGTTTGCAGAGTTGGTTGTGTGAGAAGCACATTTATAAAATTAGCATTTAAACACCTTGGCCTTGGCTGATGTGAAGCGATTGTGTTTGTTTGCTTTTTCAGGCACAATCAACTCCGTCTCTTAGAAATGACAGTTACACTACTCATTTGTTTGACCAATTATCTTTTGAGGAGAAACACTCCGCAACAAAAACTCTTGCGGAACAATTATGCTTTAATGTAAATAAAGGGTTGTGAGTGCCTAGACGGATCCAGAAAACAACTTAAATCATGCTTTAGTTTCTACTAACATTACATTCCTTTATGTGGCATTACGTTCCTTTCAAAGATATATTTGCATCTGAAAATTTGTTGTATATAAATGTAATTTCAAAGAGACTAAAAGACTTAATTAATTGTAACACTTTTAACACTATCTCCCTATGTTCTCTATAGTGTTATAATTGTAGGAAATTGTTGGATTTGTAAAACAAACATATACCTGACCTGAAGGCTGTATGACTAGAATTGGTTGTGTGAGGATAAAAACTACTGTACATATGATACATCCCTTTAATTCACATTGTATTATATTGAACAAAAGGGATGTTGATGGGAAGTCGATGCCAATAGTGTATGGGATCCACTGGCACACGAGTTGTCCTGTTTACCCACAAATTTAGAAAAGTTTTTTTTTTTTTTGTTTTTTTTAGGGGGAATCTGGGCTCTGCAGGACTGTCTGATGTAGTTACTCTAGTATGAAATCAATAAAGCAAAACAAAACATTCACTCTATAGCTATGATTATATTAGAGACCACTATAGCACATCTGCAGTGCAGCAAGGTTACCAAGTTCAAACCAGCCTGTCAGTCTTTGCTCCTCATACAGTGTATGTATGAGTGTGTGTATGACACACACACACACACAGACAAGAAGGAGTGTAGGAAAATTTGTCAATGAAAGTACTCACAGGAGAACATAACGCGTTGGTTTGGGAGTGATGTGGTGTGAGATAAATGGAGGAGGTGTGAGGAAGGAGGGGGAAACGGGGTAGCGAAGCGAAGCTAAGACAACAGAGGAAGAACAATCCATGCATCTCTCCACTGGGAGCCACAACTCCAGCCTTCCTCCAGACCTTCAAGTCAGAGCCGTCTACCACTACAGAGCAAACACTGTAGCGCACACACACACACACACACACACACACACACACACACACACACACGCTACCCCCACTTCTTCTGTCTCTCGACACCCAGAACAGCTGTCAGCTACCTCTGGACCCCTCTGGAGGGAGTGTGTGTATGTACTTTAACTACATGACATGCATCTAAAGTGTGTGTGTGTGTGTGTGTGTGTGTGTGTGTGTGTGTGTGTGTGTGTGTGTGTGTGTGTGTGTGTGTGTGTGTGTGTGTGTGTCTGGGCATTTTCGGGCATTTGTTAGTCTGTGTGTTTGTGGGTGTCTGTGAAGTTAGGTGACTAACAGTGTTTTATGTTTATTTTAAATCCCAGGATAATCTGTGTTTATTTTGAACTTCAAAAGGGACAGAAAATTGTTTTAAAAAAAGGCAATAAAAGCAAAATTGAGTTGAAAATTTGATTTTAAAAATAGCTTTTGCTTTCTAATATAATTTTCTTAAATTTTTTCCCCCATTTTTCTCTTCACAATTTCCTGAGCTGTGCCTGTGAAAAAGGACCGTGGTTACTATAACTTTGGGGTGCATGGAGACACAAAATCTCTGTGCAAATCCAATTCTGTAGACTAATTGGTTAATTGTTTTAATCAACAGAGTTTCTCCACAAAGAATCATCCAAACGCACCATTTTAAATCTTGTCTTTTGCAGATATGTGCTTATAACTTTCTTAGAAATAAGTCATTCAGCATGAAAAAGCATGAAAAGCATAAAAGATGCTGAATCGACTAAAGAAATCTTAGTCCACTAAGACAAAAATGACCAATTAGTAATCGACTAACAGCTGGGGGCAGCCTTAAAATAAACTTTTTATAAAAATCTAAAAATATTATGGGGTAAAAAATATGAGCCATTGGTATCTAAAATGCAAGTGGTAGTCTCTGTATTTCTGTGTATGTGTGTTTCATTACCTTTCCTCAGCAGAGCATGCAAATGTCTGTTGCAGAGTGAGTGTGTGTGTGTGTGTGTGTGTGTGTGTGTGTGTGTGTGTGTGTGTGTGTGTGTGTGTGTGTGTGTGTGTGTGTGTGTGTGTGCGCTGCTTTGGAGAACAAGAAAAGCATTTAAAAAGGTGTTGCTCCTGTTAACAAATGGTGCTGCTTGAATTCACATGTTGAAAATTCATCAATAACCTTTTAGTGAAGCTGCCAATATGTGCATGTGTGTGTGTGTGTGTGTGTGTGTGTGTGTGTGTGTGTGTGTGTGTGTGTGTGTGTGTGTGTGTATACATTATATACATTACCTCAAAAATACACTGACATATTTCTTAAAATATATATATACTTTTGTAGGCATAATTTTGTAAAAAAAAAAACGTTTAGCCAAACACCAAATATCTTAAACAAAACACACACAGTTGCTCGTTTATTGGTCCACCTTTAGCTTTAATACGGTCTAATACAACAGTCCTGCAATAAATCTGACCCTCATGAGGGTTATAAGGTTAATTTTTTTGTTGAAATGGTTTTAGAAGGGTTCAACTGTATGATTATTATTTTGGGGACTGCAGTTTTTGGTGCTGTTGATCTGTATTGTGTTCTAATGTCAGGTTTTTCTATTCATTTGTCTACCCCACTTATATCAATGAGGGTATGCTAAATAAGAGAAACACCTCTGAGAGTATTTCATAAAATATTTGCAATAATTATGAAATAAGTTTCATGTGTGAACAGCTAAGACTGGCTGACATGCAGCTTTTGTGTACCGGCAGTGCAGAGTGCAATTAAAAATGCATACTCTGCTATTTATGGAGCGGAAATTTCAGTGTTATGCGTGGGCGGACCACAAGGTGCTTTATAACCTGTCCCACCATAATATCTGTGTGTGTGTGTGTGTGTGTGTGTGTGTGTGTGTGTGTGTGTGTGTGTGTGTGTGTGTGTGTGTGTGTGTGTGTGTGTGTGTAAGTGTGTGTAAGAAGGAGAGGTTGAATGTGTGTGCGGCAGTGCAGCAGAATGCGCGTGCATGCAATGAGCATTTGACTGCTAAAGACCTGAAAAGCCATGAATCAATACTGCTAATGAGAGTCTTAGAGCTGGGAGAGGAGGGATAGAAAACCTCTCACCTTGTTCTTTCAATTTGTCTTTCTCTCCTCCTTTCCCACCTTCTTCCCTCCCCTTTTCTCCCTCCTCCTCATCCTCACTGTGTCTCTCTAAGTCCCTATGTTTCTTTGCTCTCATTCCACCTCCCGTTTGTGGTTCACACCATTTTGTTGCCTTCACTCCTCCCTCCCTCCCTGTCTCTCTCCTTTCCTTCCATAGAGCCACAAGTAGGCGTCAGGTGGTGGTAAACCGTACCATCATCTCTTCCTCTCAAATGCACTTTGCTCCGCTCCTCCACTCTGACAAATTGAATATTCCCTATAAACACTTTTTCCAGAAGCGGCAGCATCTCATGTTCTGCTTCTTCGGATCCACAAATGTAATGTCAGGCCCCCTCGACTCACAAACAGCCTGTTTTCTGCACGGACGTATCTTGCAGCGGCAAAATCTTCATGACTTAAGGGACCTTAGTGCACTGGGTTTTAGCTCCTCGTCTACAAATCATCTAGCCATAACAGTTTGCAGACAATCTTTAAAATGCAGATACAGATTTATTTTTGTACTTTACCAACAATTCCAGACGGACATAGTTTTCATTTCTGTGCACTTACTCTGGAAACCCTGGATCCATCCAAGTCTGCATTCATTTTTATGAGTTTGAGTTGAAGAGTCGGCACTGCACCGAGACATAGTGAAACAAGTACTTTTGGGGCCATTTCAGAAAATGGCAAGCTGAAAAACATGCAAGCTGCAATTTGTAACATGATGAAATTGTTTCATAGTCGCACACTTGCAACGCATGCACAAGCATGCCAGAGCCCTGGAGTTCTCACAGATGTATTATCTGCAGTTTGAGAGCAACACTTATTTGTGATCAGTGTGAGCAGTGCTCACAAATCTCTTTTGTGAAACAGGCCCCAGATGCATTGATTATTAGAGTACCTCTGAGATTTACATCCATAAATTTGGGGGGTTTGACATATTTTGAAAGAAATGGTCAAACTTGTTCCAAGATACCCTGACTTTCTTGCTTCAAAAGCACCGGATCCTACATTTCCCATGATGCAACTTGATCGCATCTTTCTTTGACTCTCCTTGTCTTTAAAACACAGCCCAAATTCAACACAGGCTTTCTGTCAAAAATGACCAAAGAAACTACTCAAGTGATGCCACTTGAGTAGTTTTCTTGACTTGACAAAGCTCTGAATATCACAGCCACAGAAGACATTACACAACTTTTGGCACTCTTTGACACACAAAATCCAAGAAAGGTGGACTCAGCAGAGTGCAGATCTCCACCAGGTGTGTCTGCAACAACCATTGCTGTATTTTGTGATTGAATGTATACAACCAGTGCTATAAAGCTTCGTCAAACAAACTTCATTCAAACATACAGACAACATCTGAAATGCAGTGGTGAAGAAGCATAAAGTAGCACAAGATGGAAATGCTTGTCTATAGTACTAATTACCTCAAAATTGTAATTTAATACTTGAGTCAATCTACTTCATTACTTTCCACCCAAGCAGAGCCATAATGTGCCAAAATATTGATGCAGTTTATGTTTAATCTCACACTTCTAAAGCAAGTTTCTGCATGACTCTGATAGTAGATATTCATTATTTATGGAAATGTGGAGAAACCAGTGGATGCTTGGAACGGTAAACCAAAAAAATTGGTTTGCAAAATGGTTACATGGGATTTTATGTTGCTGTACATTGGCTGAAACATGCAAAACAGCCGGCATGGTCCTTTCAGAAAAAAAACACCTCCTATCCAATAAGAAGTAACTTATTAGAGTTGCTGATTAACGCAGTCAGATGAAGGAGGTGGGGGTGGAGAAATGATGAGTTTAGAGACTGGGTTGCACAGAGGTGAGATGCGTTTGATAAATGGCTGACTGGGCGCAGCATCGTTTAGAGTTATTAATAAAACACAGACGCTGTATCGATCCATGACACAGGCGGGGCTCAGAGCCGGCAGATATGCTCTCTCCGATATAGATTTACATATGGCCCCTGTTCTCCCGTATGGATTTAGTGGCAAAGCTCAGTTGTTTCTGAGGCTTTGACTGATTAGGCCTGTCCAACCTGCTAAAGTTAGCAGAAGAGATAGAAATGAGAAAGATATATTTACTGTATATGAAGAGAAGGAGCGAGAGGGGCAGAAGGGAGATGCCCCTACTCCCAAATCAACCGTGTACATGTGGCGAGCTAAGCGGATCGGACAGGTGTCAGCGGCACGGTGAAGTCTCCCTCCCAGTGAAGCTATCAAGGGGTAGAGCTGTCGGCACTCAGTTAAAACTCCTAATCATTTCCTCTGACTCCCACAACTTACAGCCCGTCGTCGCTATTCATCATCCTCCGCGAGACATCTCACAAAAAGTTCTTAATTTACTCTGATTATGACACTGTTTGCATATAAATTGCTGGTAACGATCGGGGCCGTAATTATGAGGGAGGAGAAACCCAGAAGGGGAGGTTTGCTACTTTTTTTTTCCGTCTTTGTCTTGAGGAAGAAGAAGAAGAAGCGGATCCCACGGCTTAAGTTCCCCAATACTTTCACACAAACACACACCAACATCAGCACATGCACACATGCACAGCCTATCGTCTTTTCCCCCATGAAGGCACGTGCAGGGGTCCAGGGATCACCCAGAATGCTTTGCCCCGCATTGTTGAGCTCTTCCTTTCAGTGCATTAGAGGGGGGTGAGAGGCTCTTCTTTGCCAAAAGATGGGTCAGGCCCTTTCACTGCCAGCATCCTTCTTTCACCCAGGCCTCTGTCTCCCAGGGCAACTCTCTTTCTTGTCCCCTGCATGTGTGTATATCTCTCTGAATATGTGTGTGTGTGTGTGTGTGTGTGTGTACATAAGTGTGTGTGTGTGTGTGTGTGTGTGTGTGTGTGTGTGAGAGGAGGAGTGCAAGTGAAAGAGGAACATGAAAGGGAAAAGCAGGCTCAATGACTCGCTGCCAAACCTTCTCCAATTTCCTCTCCACGGCTAATCTGATTGGCTCCTCTGATGCTCCGACGGTGAAAGGAGAGCAGGATTGGACGATGCCGGCAGGAATTGAGCAGGCAGTGGGTCGGACTTGGCTGGGAATGTTTGGGATGAGGCAGGAATTTGGGCAAATTTCCCCCCTATAGGACTCTTTCGGGGGAATCATTATGTGTAGGTTGATGCGTCTAGTGTGTATGTTTAGAGCACCCCTTCAAGTGCGCTTGCTCTTTCACATGAGTGTTCCTGTTGGATTGAAGGGCAGAGGAAGCTTTTGATTTTTCTTAAAAGGCAGAGAGGCCAAGGGAGAGAATGAGAAAAACTCTATCTCTGTTCACCCGATTTAGGATTACTAAGAAAAGCAGGGGGGCTGTCGAAAGAGGAAGTAGAATGACAGAGAGCTAGGAAGAGAGAAACTAGAGAGGAATTAAAGATGTTGAGAAACAATGAGGCCCGAGAGAATTAGACTGAGCAATACAAATTGAGGCGGAAGTTGGGAATCTGAATCAGACTAATCAGCAGGTCGGTTTACAAGAAACTGACCAGAAGAAAATCTTGGAGAACTTTTTTTTTAACCTACTTTGTCCATCCATACTCAAGGTGTAACTCTCTTGTCATGATCACAATGATAAAGCCAACATTTTGATGTTTAGCAGGTAAACTGTTAACCCTGTTAACATTCTCAGTTTGGTATGTTAAGGAAACCAAAGTATTGGACACATATAATTTGACTTGTTGGTAGCTTTAAATGGAAAAGTTAAATTACCAAAGTAATTACAACTCATCCTGAGGGGATGTGAATGTCTGTTCCAAATTTCATGACAATTCATCAAAAATTGTCAAGACATTTCACTGAACACCACAAATGTCAGCCTCATTGTGGCAGTTGGGGGAATTGCAGGGCATCACTAAATTCAATAGGATTAATTCTCTGGAGATCGTGGATGTCTGTGCAAAGTTTTGTGCATTAATAATGTTCGGAAATATTTTACTGGATTTTACTGTGGTGGACCCACCGATGTTGCCATCCCTTTAGAGCCAAACATAAACATATGTGGGTGTGTAATATATGGACAGCCAAACATTACAACCTATATGTCATCGTTGGACATCTCATCCCCAGATAGTTTCCTTTAGCGCACTGCTCAAACAGCCTCCACAAGATTTTGGAACGTGGCTGCAGGGATTTGCTCCCATTCAGCCACAAGAGCATTATTAGTATGAGCGATGATGTTGAGGAACAAGGCCCGGCTTTCAGTCGTTCCAGTTTATCGGAAAGAGGTTTAATGGCCAGGCCAGTCAAGTTTTTCCACACCAAACTTGGGAAGCCATTTCTTTATGGTCCTGGCTTTGTGCATGGGGGCATTGCCATGTTGAACAGGAATGGGCCTTCCCCACACTATTGTCTAATATCATTACATGTTTTACCGTAATTTTCCTTAATTGGAACTAAGATAACTCCAATACACAATGGGTGTCCACATACTTTTGTCCACACATGCTTTAAATAAATGCTTCCTGTACGTTATCCATTAGGAATTTACCTTGGTGAGTTGGTGTACATGACTAATTGCAGCAAAGTAAACAGTCATTAACTCTGACACTCTGCGATGCACAGAGTAAGCAACAAGACGTTTTACACAGCAAACAGTCCAAATCCAAACAGCGATACAATGCAACACACGGATAAACTGACTAAGAGAGTGGGTGAGTGGGAGAAAGAGAGAAAGAGAGAGGGGGGGGATAAAGGTGAGGAAAAAAAGGAGAGAGGCTGAAAGAAAAAAGGAGGTGAGAAGCTAATGAATAAATAAAAGAGACGCTCGGCAATTCTGCGGAAGAAAGGAGCGAGGATTAGGAGGTGTACAGATGCGGAAAAAGAGTGGGAGAGAAAGAGAGATGGAGAGAAGAGTAGGGGGAAGGAAACGAGAGAAACAAAGACCTCACAGTGTTTGGAGTGCTGCTGGGCATCCTCAGAGGAAAACAGAGCAGACTCCTTTGTAGTTGGAGAGGAAGCTCCAGGTCTTCATGGATGTGTGCATTAGCTGGTCCTTGAATTAGTGGCTCCCAAAGGTTTCTCTTTCTCTCCCTCTGTGCCCCACGTCTATCGCTTTCTCCATCTTTCCTGCTCTCTAAAGCCGTCTATTTCCATCAGTTTATCTTTCTGCTGGCTGTTCACCTCCCTCTATATCTGTCTATCTTTACCTCTCTCACTCTGTCTTTCAATTTCTGTTCCTCAATCTCCCACACAAACTTTATCTCTAGCATGCACACACACACACACACACACACACACACACACACACACACACACACACACACACACACACAGCAGAAATACCAAAATAGAATCATTTGCACACACACAGCGATGTACAAGTTCCACAAGCATACGTGCCCTACCCACTCACACACACACAAATAGAAACACAACTGAGTGTTTTTTCTCTCGCAGGCTTTCTCTCACACTCAAACAGGCTTTCCAAACCTGGCTTCCTTAGCGGGCTCCCAGGTGCAGAACTCGGCATCAAAACAAACTTTTTCTTTTTCTCCTTCTTCTTCCCATCTCTTACTTCTTCCTCTTTCTTTGTCTGGGAGAAGCTGAAACAAAAAAATCTACAAGCTGAAATTGACAAATTACTCACAGCGAGCTGCCATTTTCTCCTTTTTCCTCTTTATTTTCCAATTCTTCATCTTCAACTCTTTTCCTAATTATTTTCTTTGTAGTAGTACGACTGAAAACCAAGCTTTGCTTTATTAAAAAGTCTCTTGTGGATGTTTCATAAAAGTGGGAGAAACTTCTTAAATTGTTTTTGAGGTACATTTAAGATTATTTGTCTATGGAGACCTGCTTATTTGTAGTTATGATTTAGTTTTTCTCAAATATACTCCATAAGTATGACAAAACATAGTTGTGTTTCTAGCTTTACCGTGACAGGTTTTCTAGACAAGTACGAGGGTTATTTTCTTAAGCTAAGTGGTCATTATTCAAACGCACATCATTGGCAACTGTGTCGCCATTTAGAACGCCTTGACCTTAAAGAAATAGTTTTATATTTTGGGGAATATACTTATTAGCATTTTTGCCAAAAGTTAGATTGGACGGTTGATACTCTCATGTCTTCACAGTATCGAACTGTAGCCAGTTAGTTAGCATTAGGAATTGAAGCGGGGGAAACTGCTAGCCTATCTCTCTCCAAAGTTCTACTAACCAGGCGGAAATCTCTGGTTCTGAAAAGTGAAGCCAGTGAGGAAGTGCCTTAAACTGCATTCTTTCTAATGGCCAGCAGGAGGTGACTCCTTTTTTCTTCATAAAAACACACAATTCAAATGAAAAGGAAATAAAAGATTGTATTTTTATGGCTTGAAATAAATCCTGTCATTAGTTTTAATGGTGTATTATAAGCTGCTTGGAGTTGGTAAATAGCTTATAATTCCCTCTCTAATATCTATTTATGTTGTTCTGAAAACATCTCCTTCTGGATAACTGGATTCATTCAAATTTCTCACCAACACTACATTTTACGAGATGTAGTGTGAACACATCATGATAATGCTATAATTTACCTTTGTCCAATACTAATTTTCACTGAACAGAGCCTTGAACGCACCATAATGTAACTGAACAGAACCTTCGTTCTCCTTCGGTCAATTTAAACACGGACTGGTTGTTTACAACGTAACATTATTAGAGCTCGGCGACTAGAAAAGCATAAATGCCGACGTCCTCACTTTACTGAGCATTGGCGGATAACGATCGTCAGTAAAACTTTATTTCACACTGTGATGATTAAAGTTAAACTGTGTAATTAATCTGCGGTTTAAGTGCATGCCGAACCGTGAGGGGCAATCCATATGGATCACGGATCGACACTGATCCGTGACATAGTTCTTTTACTACCTATTGTGTTATGCTACGTGCCAATGACCAGTCCATCCTCTTTTCCAATGGAGGTGAACTGAACTCGAGACCTTTTCTATTTCTATTCGCCATGCATCTTCTGTAAAGCCTGCAGACAGGTAACACTGGGATGGTGGACATCTGAGATGCTTGTTCTGGGAGAAAATGTTCCCCCAGTCAGTGCTGTGTGTATTTTTCTCAGGACAGCTGGCATAATGAATGGAAGCCTCTGCAGAAATCACCAACCCCCTCAACCCTCACACGCCTCCTCCTGCTTTCCCCTTTCGCTCCTTTTGGCTGCATTCTTCACCTCCCCCATTCAACAGTTGGCACAGAGACAAGACGCAAGAATAGATGGGGGAGAGTGGGGAGACGAGGGGGGAAGCTGGTGTAGGAATTGTGAGAAAGAAAGCATATCGGTTGCACCTACAGAGAGCGCCCGGGGGCAGCGGGCAGAAATAGGGTTGTTAGTGAGGGGTTACAGTTGGAAAGTGTGCAGGAGCCACTGAGCTGGAACAGTAGACGATAAGGTCGTGCTCGCTCTGATAAAGAGCTCCCTGTTGAGTTATCAGTCCATGAGGGTTCAGGTTTGGGGTTTTTTGTTTGTGTGCGCGTCAAATGCTTATGTGCACATGGTTTTGTGAGTGTGTCGGCGTGCAGGCACAGTAGTGGATCTGTTGTGCTTATATTCCTCGTGTATTTGTTTGCGTGTGCTTTGCTGGCATCCGTGTATTACCACACGTGTGCATTCATGCCCGTGTTAAAGTCTCTCCAAAGTCTATGAGTGCCTCTCAAAAGTCTGTGCGCGTGTGTGATAGTCGAACATCTTGGAGCGTGTCAGTCAAATGTCTGTGTGTGTGTGTGTGTGTGTGGCCTCCTCCACATCTGTTTATCTCATTGTATCAGTCCCAGCAGTAAGGGCATGTCTTCAGTGAGTCCCAGTCTGCCCATATGTCTGCCGTGATCCGTGAATAACTCTGCCTGCCAGTCTCAGACAGGGCCGGCCCTCTGCTCCACACTGCGCTGCTCTCTGACACACAAGCACACACTCACTAACACACACACACACACACACACACACACACACACACACGCGCGCGCGCGCGCAGATGCTAATGCTTACCCTCTCTTATTTATGCACACAGGTATTCACGTATCCTCTGATGCATGCACTCATACACCACCCACACAAGTATAGACACAGACATGTGCAGGCACAAATTCTGCTCAGGTAGATAATTGAGGCAGGAACGCAAGCGTATACTCACAAAGGCACACACCTACTACACAACCCTGCACACACACAAAAAAAATCCAATTGCTCACAGATGGGTAATTGATGCAGGAACACAGGCAAATATACACATAAAAGCCTCACACACACACACACACACACACACAGACACACACACACTCACACTCGTATACGCATGGTAGCCCCTCGGCATCACTCTTATTTCCTCCAGGTTAGAGGACACTGAGGTTTTTGACATTGAACACAACAGAGAGAAGTAGTTTATAAGCTTCAATAAAATGTGATAATAAGGGGTAAGGTAAATAAGGGTAAGGTTAATAAGCTCCAGACGAGAAGTTGTTAGAACACAGAGCTGAAAAAGCGAAGAGACCCAGGTTCAGACAGATCAAAGTCTTACATCAAGATTACTCCTCTTGGAAAATAAACCACAACAAATTGGCGGCAGCCGAGGACTTCTCTCTGATTCTAACTACGATAGCATCAATTAGCACTTCAAAGCGGCATAAGGGTTTTCTCCAGCTATCTTTAGATGCCAGTAGGCGTCCTTCTGCCTTTCTGTCAATAACCCTCAAAGTTGCCGTCGAGGGAGAAAAGACGTTGGGAGTTTGTTGGAGAATCAACGGAGGGGTGATCGCAAATGCTTCCAGCAGAATCTGCAGAGGTCAGAATCACCTTCGTAATTGGCATCATTACAAAGATGAACGGAGTCCCGCGTTTAAAAATACCAACACAGACAGACGGAAAAGGAAAAAGTTGGCTGAGTGGGTTTGGTGCGGAGATGAATTTGTGCGTGGGACTGTGTTGTTTTTCTGGAGCATATTCTCAAACGACAGGCTGGCAGCATTGTCAGGAGAAAGTTATAATGATGTGCATGAATTCATCAAGGATTTTACACCATTCTTAGAATACGAAAAATCATCATCATCATCATCATCATCATCAAAACAGCACCGTAAATTATCTCAGTCATCAGCGTCGTTGCATTTAACTCCAGACTGGAGCAGCGCGCTCAGGATTGCTGCGTCCCGTGCGGTGGGAGGGCAGCATGACCCTAATATTTCGGCCTAGACGGTCTGATTGCCGCTGATTGAGATGAGATTGCAATAAAGCAGCGCTCGCTATCGAAGCCTTATGATTTCCTCCTGCGCTTTGTCAGCTCATACCGATTGAGCCGCTGTTCATTATCATGGAGAGGCTGTCGACTGTTTGGGGGAATCCAGGGGGAGGCTGGAGGGAGGAGACAAGGAGAGGGAGGGAGGGAGGGAGGGGGAGGGAATCAAAGCAAAGTTTGGTAAACTTTCCTGAAGGTCGTCCGAGAGCGTGGCTGGGACGGGCCCGGGGGAGGGCCAATCAAAGACAGCTTTGTCAACCAATCAAACGGCAGGCACCGTATCATCTTCAATCGACAAAACACGCCTGTGGAATAAAAGAAAGGAAATGCGAGTGAGCGCGCTTCACTTTCTCAGAAGGTGGGTACAGAGAGATCCTAACCTCTATCTGTATACTTTATCAGCGACTTGAGCGACTTTGACCTCCACAGCTATTAACAGGCATTTCCTACACACACACACACACACACACACACACACACACACACACACACACACACACACACATGATGCAACACACATACAAATGCACTCTGTCCCTGTCTTTGTTTTTCTCCTCACAAGCACACATAGTAGGAAATGTGATGCTCCTTCTCACACACATGTACGCACACACAGACACACACACACACACACACACACACACACACACTGCTTGGTGCTATGGGGCTGTTTACATAAGGCCTTGCCCTGGGAAAGCACTGTCATGCTGCCAATGCTGCCAGCAGCGAAAGAGCGAGTGAAAGAGATGGAGAGTGTGGAGGGGAGGGGGATGGTGGGTGATGGAAGATAGAGCTTTGCCAGTCTGATGTGCTCACCGCCTCGGGGACCAGCGGTCACTCAGAATGAGGGATGAAGATGGACGGAAGGAGGGATGCAGAAAAGGAATGCAAGATGAAAGGAGAAGTGTAGTCGAAGAAAATCTTAAGCAAGGGAAGGACGGATTTGGATGGATGAGGAGATACACAAGGGGGGGGGGGATAGATTTAAGCGGAGTGAAGCAGGCCAAACTAAGCAGGGCAGAAGAATGGACCGACAAGCAGAGAACAAAGGAGGTTAGAGAGAGATTGGCAGGAGGGGAGGATGGAGAGGCAGCAAAAGACAGGAGAAAAAGATGGAGATGGAGGGGAGAAAGAATCCCAGAGTCCCCCTCGGTTTGATGCCGCTTCTCTTTGAGGCTCTTAATCTATATGAACAAACGCATCGGCTACATGTTCACACACACTTTGAACCTTCATGTCCGCACCTCAGGCTTAAAAAAAGTTTATTTATTTAGCTGGTAGAAGGGGGGGGGGGGGGGTTTACCCAAGGTCAAAACCACTTAAGTGTGTCCCTCTTTCTTCTTATGTAACCCCCACTCTCTCTCTCTCTCTCTCTCTCTCCCTCTCGCTCTCTCTCTCTCTCTCTCTCTCTCTCTCTCTCTCTCTCTCTCTCTCTCTCTCTCTCGCTCTTTCTCGCTCTCTGCCTCGCTCTCTCCCTCTCCCTCTCTGTATCTGAGCTGCATACTAACACACACACACACACACACACACACACACACACACACACACACACACACAGAGGCATACTAAAGCAAGCAGGAGTGTATCGATTTAGCATGGTGTGCAGATTCCCACCACTGCCCCTATACGCAGATTAAAGGGAGAGGAGAGGAACACACACACACACCCCTGCTCCCTTACACACATACACACACCCACACCTGCACACACACACTCAGCGAGGCAGCTTTTGCTCTCCAAGCTTTTTCCTTTATCAGTGCAAGTGGGGTATAGTCATTATGCATATTCATTTTACGCATATTTGTAATTAGTTCTCAGGCGTTAAGTGGTTGTGACAGTATTTTCCAAACATGCGAGTTTAGAGGTGTCGCTTTTTAGATTTAATTTAACAGGGATGTGCGTGAATGTGTGTGTGTGTGTGTGTGTGTGTGTGTGTGTGTGTGTGTGTGTGTGCGCAGGCGAGCACGTGTGTTTGCATAATGATCATTCGCCTATGCTGAGGCTCTCAGCATGCCAGCTGTTATCCCCTGCTGAGAGGCCGAACACACACACTCACACACACACACACACATACACACATGCTACACCTACGTGCTCACATGTCACACTCTCTCTGTTTCAACATTATCAGTCAGCAGTGCACTTCTGTGTCTTCCTGCAGTCACGCCTCGGAGTGATATGTGTGTGTGTGTGTGTGTGTGTGTGTGTGTGTGTGTGTGTGTGTGTGTGTCTGTGGTGACAGAGTGTGAGCTCTGTGTGATCTCTATGTTCTCTCTGTTCACTCTCCTCTGATACACTCTGTTCCCAAGCCACACCATTAGTGGCCCACCGGACCCTCCGAGATACTCCGACTGCAAACCCAAAAAGGAACTCTTACTGGCGTGCACCGAAGAGATACGGCACGCTCCGCTCCATTAAAAGCATTTAGACTTATTTCTGTGAGCCTGACAGCTTTTTGTTTCATCCTGGGTTCTGCACGTAGTCTTTCACACTCTAGTTGGGTTGTTTTCCGCTCTTGCCCCTCACAACAAGGAAAGCGATAACATTTTGTGACCTTAAACTGCAATAAAAGACGCCAGCATTTAAATGCGTATAAGGTTTCCCTCTAGATAAAACATGGCTGACAAATATATTAACGAAATGTATTAACTTTAACTTTGACAGATAACGTGATTTGCTCTTAGTTACCGACGTTTTTTTCCCCCTCTGCAACGTAATGTTGAACATTTTAGAGGCTTAAAAAAGCAGTTTCAGGTGATTGACAGTAAGAAGAGGACTACATGATGCAGCACAATGAAGTAACAATAAGACAGCGAATTTGACAAAACTAATTTAGGGCTTTACAGCGTTGGATTATCCAGCTCAGGCAATTTTCATGTCTCTGGAAGTTGTTTTTCATGCTGTACAAGAATGAATGGCAGCAAACAGCTTTTTTTTCGTGAGGTGAGAAAAGGAGCTGCGATACCTCTGACATTGTTGACAGACTGTGTGCGGACCGGACAGAAATCATGTAGAGAGACAACCCTGCCCTTTGGCAGAACCTCCAATTTCAATATATATATTATATGATCATCAGTCGGTTGAAAGTTGTTGATTTTTATATTTCATAAATGAAATAAAAAAACACAAATGCTATAGTAACATTTGCTGTTTTGATGAGACATTTAACATGTAATTGTGCAGAGACAGGTCAGTAGAGAAGGTATAGTTGAGTGTTGGATTGAAGGAGCAGGAGAAAGTAATGCAGGCAGAGATTTAAATAAATACTGTACATCCTGAAGAGACGCACAGAAGACATTTTTAGACCAAATACAGGATCTCCTGAGGGTCCAGACATGATCTCAGAAACACATCCAAATAACAAGAGTAACCAATAGCAGTCATCTGACAAAGCCTCCACTCCAAAAAAAAAAAAAAAAAGCCTGGTTGTCATTTTTGTCAGGTTGACAAATGGCTGCAATTGTGGCTCTTTCAGAGCCTGGTGAGACCGTGTGGATTGTTACAACCAGTACAAATGGTAAGGGATCATCTCACTTGGTGCACAAACACAGTCACTTGTTGGATAAACTGCAGGTAGTAGTTGCACATTAAGCTCGGAATAGGTGCTGTTTAGTATTCTGTCCTACCACGTGCCTCGCCTTTGTACTTTCTTTTTTATCGTGCACTTCTGAGTCGGAATAGATATATAATTAAACCTTCTGCTCTGTGGTTTTATGAGTGTTGATTCATTTAAAGTATTTGTTGCTCTGGTGATATGTTATGGTTGTGTATGCTTTAGACTTGAGCTTCCAAACAACACAATAGTTGAAGAGGACTCACTGAAATGATGGCCATCGATTTACCTTGGACAGACGGATTCAGAGTGTTGATTTCGTAAAGATACCCGATTGTTTTACACAACGTATTCGTAAAGTATGTGCTCCTTGTTAGAAAAGCTGCAGATAAGATTTAGTTTGTACATGGGGAAAAGATTCTCTCTTTTCCTTCCTTCCTTTTCTTTTCTTTCTACACTAATTATTGGCCAAGATAAACGAGACCTTTACCGTGAGAGACCTTTACTTTTTTGGCAAATTCGAGAAGCAGAGGTAATACATAGCTCTTTCTTTCTTTTCTTTTTTTATCTCCCTATTATTGCGCTGAGCCGTGTAACAGAGATACTGATGGAATCAGGAAGGCTCACACCATCATGCTAAGATCAATGTTACATGACAGGGGGGCTTTTTGGCCAGGTATTTATAGACTCCAGCATTATGGCCTCTCTCTTACAGGAACACTTCATTATCAGGAACAAATCAAATCGCTCACACTGTGTGCGTGTGTGTGCATGTGTGTGTGTGTATGGTTGTGTGTGTGTGTGTGTGTGTGTGTGTGTGTGTGTGTGTGTGTGTGTGTGTGTGTGTCTGTTAAGAGATGTAGAAGAGCCAGTCAAGGAAAGTGGAAAAGAATGTCAGTGTCTCTCACTTGCTGTTCCAGTCTGTCCCTGTTCACACTGTGCATGCACTAATGTGTGTGTGTGTGTGTGTGTGTGTGTGTGTGTGTGTGTGTGTGTGTGTGTGTGTGTGTGTGTGTGTGTGTGTGTGTGTGTGCGTGCACATGTGGTCACACATTAACATCTTCCTATCATTCGCAGACTCCTTTTTTTAGTACAATTTCCATCTGAATTTTTCACCAGTACTTAGCTGGTGAAAAAATCATCTTCATCTCCTTTTTCAAAGAAAATCTGTACATTTATTAGCTAACTTAACAGACGGCTAGTTTAAATTTTCTCTTTGAATTTCCTTCACCAAGTCGCTGCTACTAAGTGTCATTTGAGGAGCAAATTTGAGCAGAAGATTGCTTGAAGAACAAGTAAGAATCCAGTCAGCTAAACTCTATTTATAAACCTTAGGGTGCTGATTGGACGGTGCACAGTTGCGCTTGTCTTCATTGGCTAAAGACACATGAAAGAGTCAGGGAGCACGCACACTCACACACACATGCTCGAACATACACAAATGCACTCACGCGCACAGTTCGAACACGCACAGCTACCACCACCAGCTAAGGCATACATGTCTTCCAATTAACATCCAACCCCCAAGCTGTAACAGTACAGTATAGCCTCTAACAGTAAATCTCTCTCTCTCTCTCTCTCTCTCTCTCTCTCTCTCTCTCTCTCGCTCTCTCTCTCTCTCACACACACACACACCTCCGCTAATCCGCTATGTGTTTGCTGAGAGGCATTCCCCTTTCCCACTTCCTCCCCCTTCTTCTCCCGCTCACATCTCTCCTTCCCTTCATCATTCCCCCATTACACACACACAAACACACACACACACACACACACACACACACACACACACACACACACACACACACACACACACACATCCTCCTCCCAAACTGCCTTGAAAGAAAAGACTTAAGCACTTTTTTGGGGCTGGCTTAAGGGCGCTAGAGGTTGTGAAGTGCGTGCAACACTGAATATGTGTGCGTGGGACAGAGACCGATTCAAAAGTGTGTGCATGTTTGTGGCTGGGTGCTTGTGCATATTCCAGGGTATGAGTGTATGCACTCATATGTATGTATGAGTGTGTGTGTGAGAGTGTGTTTGACGGAGGAGAGGGGAGCAGGGACGAGGAGGGGTGGTGTTAAGGCTTTAGGGTTTAGAGGGATAGAGGCAGGGGAGGCGAGGAACAGAGGGAGAAGAAGCAGCAGCAGCAGCAGCGTGTTTGTCTGTGTGCACGTCGCTGCGTGCACGCGAGAGGCAGCGGCGGCGGAGAAACAGCAGCGCTAGCACTGCTTAATTAATCAACATCAAAAGACGGCATTAAAAATGAATGGAACCCGAAGCAACAGTTTGGCTAAAGTGAATTATTCAGGCGTGGAGCTTACCCCGCTGCCCAACATTCTATTAAGAACTAAAATCTAGATTATTTTTTTCTTTTTCTTCTTGTGCCCCCATTTAGTCTCTGTTTGTATCAAGTTTGCTGCTGAGGATCAATGACTGCCTTTGCCCAGGGAATTTAAGGCAAACAACTCTCAGTCCACTTTTCAGGCTCTTGTGTTTGAGCAGAATGCCATTAGTCTCACTGCTGACCACAGTTACGGACCCTTAGTTCCAAATTAAGGCTCTATTCCTTTTTCAATTAATTGTATTCGAGGAAGTGGTTTTCAATTAAATGAAAAAGTTGCTGAACTCTGAGATGAGGAGATCTTTAACCTAAGTGAAAAATCCATTCTCTTTTCCATTATTTAACTGTAATTTGAATATCTGCCCCCATCACAGTGAATTAAAGCTGAGATTATACACATTATAATCATTTATTAAGCGCTGTGTACTGTCCGTGAGTCATGGTTGTTGAGGCTGGCCGCGGGTGAAGAAGATCAGGCATCCATCAATCTCTCAATCACAGCTCCGAATGAATGCAATATCCTACTTGACAATGTCATGAAATACAACTCAACTGAAAACCTTGACTTGCTTGTTGTCAAATCATGCTGTACGCCTTCAGACAGCTAAAAACAGAACAAAATTTACATTTTTACTCCCACCTCCTCTTGGGCAGCGAATCAACTGTTGTATTTCGCTGCGGCATGAAATGAAGGCAGTAAAAAGAGTTGAAGGCTACATCTTTGTGTAGCTGGTAAACACAGATGTCACATCTTTTTCCCGTGTGCGGCTGTTCATACAGCTACAGCCGCCGGGGCCACACATGAGCCGCGTACTCCGTCGACCAGCAAGAGGCAGTCTGTCGCAGTCTGGACTCACTTCCTGTCGCGCCGGCCTGAAGCAGAGCCCCGTGTGCTACCGTTGGCGTCAAGGGGATAGCAAAGGAGGAGGCGAGATTGGAGAAGTGGGGTAGGAGAGGAGATTTGGGAAGATAAAAGGGGAGGAAAAATGTGGAGAGACTCTGGAGCTTAAGCAGCAGGACTTTGTTTGCATCCATTTAGAAGTCTGAGAGCCATTCTCATCAAAACCAGATTGTTGCATGAATCATATCTTTATAGCATGGGCTCACTGCCTGTAGCTGAAGCAGTATTTGTGAACTTTGAAGTTGAAGACGTACCAAAACTTCTCTGCTGTGCAACATTTCACTTGTTAATGTTTTCTCAGCTCAATCTGAGCCATCGAGTCGCTGCAGGAGAGAGGCCGCGTCGATGGTCGATGGTAGAGCCGAAACGAGAGGGTTTGAGAGAAAGCTTGCAGGTTTCATGGTCTTTCTCTTCATGTATGTGATGTTGTGTGCAGCAACAGTGGAAAAGTTTACTTATTCATATCTTGTTTTCTACATTTTGAGGCTCTGATCGGATCTGAAAATACCCATACTGTGCTATAAGATGCAGAAATATAGACATATTGCCAACTGGTGAGTTAAAGACAGTAAAGTACACACCCGCACATGCACACACAAGTGCAATCTCTTTTTGGAAATCTTTGCCGCCCCCCCCCAACCAATCTCCTGGGACACATATCAACCAAAAAAAATGGAAGGGAGACATCTGGAACAACAGTCTGGGTCTGTGTCTACAGGGTCTGTGTGTGTGTGTATGTGTGTGTGTGTGTGTGTGTGTGTGTGTGTGTGTGTGTGTGTGTGTGTGTGTGTGTGTGTGTGTGTGCGTGTGTGCGTGTGTGTGTGTGTGTGTATTTTGCTGTATTTTACTCAGCAGTCGACAATATGAGTTCACCTTCTCCCCAGAGTGAAAAAGTGGAGAACCATGCTGGTGTGTGTGTGTGTGTGTGTGTGTGTGTGTGTGTGTGTGTGTGTGTGTGTGTGTGTGTGTGTGTGTGTGTGTGTGTGTGTGTGTGTCTTTGCACTATACGCATTTATGGTCTGGTAGTGGGAAATGCGTGTATGTGGTGAAAGGAAAGGCTGGAGGCTTTATGTGTGTGTGTGTGTGTGTGTGTGTGCGTGTATACGTGTGTGTGTGTGTGTGTGTGTGTGTGTGTGTGTGTGTGTGTGTGTGTGTGTGTGAGTGTGAGTGTGAGTGAGAGTGTGTTTCTTTCTTTTTCCTCCCTTAGCGAATGCCTATTTCTAGATCGGTTTGAGGGTCAAGGTTTGGCCACCGGTGGAGAAAAGCTGTGTTCCCATTTAAAAGGGAAAGAAAGCTCTCTCTCTTCACAATGAGAAGAAGACTGAACACACATCATCCTCTTAAAGCCTTAACCCTTGATCTGCCATATCGCTCCTCGCAGCACAGATCCTCCCAAGACAAATGTGCTTCAACGCTAACAGATCCGGGATAAAAACAACAGAGATAAAAAAAAAAAATTAAAATCCATCCATTCTGACATGTAACTGACCATTAAGTCAAATTGTTTCGATTTCAATTCAAATGCGTTTTTGTATGAGAACGGCCAGAGGCAACCGAGCAAAAGTAATTGGTGTTGCAAGTGATTTCATCCGAGCTGTAACCTTTCACCTGCCTCGTATCCGACCAGAAAAAGTGGCCAATGTGTCACATTCTGACCTCTACATCACTGTTACAACACAGCAGCTTATTAGTTGAATTTTTCCTGGCATTTGTGGAGTATCGCAAAACTGTTTTCAGAGGCTCCTTTTTATTTTATTGTTAAGCATTCACTCATATTCAACCAGGCAAAAAAAATATTTCCATTTACCCTATTGTTGTACATCAAGACATACATTTTTTATCAGATTTAAAGGCCCACAGTTATGAAATTCACTCAATATGCTTCTGAAATCATTATCTTCCTTTTCCAGCTCTTAGGACGCAGTTAAAGAAATGTCTCATTTTATCTAGAACCTTAAGGCAAGATGCTTCAGTTGCTTGTGCATATCTACTTACTCTAGGTCTACTATCTACTTCTACTTGTTAATTTTACTACGATTTATGCTATTTTGTGTGTTCTGTGTAGATGTTCTTTGTGTTATGTGTTCTTCTTTTTTTGTTTGTTTGTTGTTTTATTTCATTTTTAATGAGTAACAATTTCATTTTTTATATTTGTGTCAGGCTTCCTTCCTCTCCTGCACTGTATTACTGTTTTCTATTGTATAGTTATATCTTCATTATTGTGCAAATAGACTAAACTAAGTGAGTTTAATTAAATTCATTTATTAATAGAATTTGGTATTGTAGGTGGAGATTTACAATCAGCATGCTTTATTCAAACTCATATTGGTCACCTGGATTAGAGGTTCAATTGAGCTCTTATGAAGTGAGAGCCATGATCGCTGTGACTCAGACTCTGACTCATAGGTTAGCACAGGCTTTAAATCCATTAGGCTGTAGAAAGCTATGGCTGTATCTTCTGTGACGTCACTTGAAGGTTTCTCAAGGGAACTCTGGAAGCCCTGGACCATATTTATTCAACTTTTTAAAAAACACTTAAGAATACTTTAAAGAGCCAACTTGGGGGTGAAGAAGCTCTGTGCTGAGTGTGTTAAAATAAGAAACGTTTATCAGGTTATTTTAGGTTGAAGTGTAAGAATAACCTGTTTACATACAAAATAAAATAAGGAAAAGTACAATGGAGAGGAAATTCTGCTGCTGGGGGATGAGATACTGTGTATCAGAGGAATCAATTTAATACCACAGGTGCAGACAGTGAAGATGCCTGTAAAGTGATTGTAAAAGAAAATGACGTTGTTTGCACCCCCGATTAATGCAAAAACAAAAGCGATAATCAAATGAATAGATGAATATATTGAATAAATATATATTTTGCATTCTTCTGTGCCACAGTCATCTTGGATCTACTTGTAACCAACTAAAAAGACTTCTGGGGCTTTCATAAATATAGGAAAATATACAGTAAATAACATTCTTGAGTTTTGGATTAAAAAGTAAAAGGTTTTTGTTTGTTTCCAAAATTGCACTTTCAGCAGTTTGATAAAAAAAAAAAGGGCCCTGGAGTCTAATTAATGCTTTCAGCGATGTTGTCATTTGTTTGGCACCAGATTAAAGAAATTTGCCAACATGGTGGAGCCTGGTTATTGTAGAGCGTGATAGGCCGAGATACCTCTCAATTCATATCCAAAATGCACCTCTTTAAGCCATATTATCTTTTATTATTCGTGATTTTGATTCTTTACTCACTTCTGCATTGGCTTTGACTTTTAGTCATGGTGGATGCTACTTACTTTGTTTTAAGGAAATGAGGAAAAATTGCCTGTTAGGTGGAGTTTAACATTTAAGTTTCATGATTTCACCAGCCAAATATATATATATATATATATATATATATATGCTTGGAAGGGGTATGCTTAGGGGTATGATTTCACCAGCCAAATATATATATATATATATATATATATATTTGGCTGGTGAAATCATAAAAACTTAAACGGAATTTGAGGTCCTTTACCCCTTCCAAGCATATATATGGCATATACAGTATATATGCAGGTAAAAATGCTAGTTGTTAAAATGCTACACAAATCACACACTAAGCAGAATTTTGACTATGGATAGTGCCAACTTTTTGTGACGCTGTGTAGAATATGCAAAGTAATCGCCCCCAGCCCTCTCACTGGCATCACCTGGCAGATATTTTCAACAGAAATAATTGTGGGTGGCATGTCAAAATTCATGAGAATTTTAAAAGTCACACTATTGCAACTAATGCTCCATAAAACTGAGCAGTGCTGGTTTTAATGGGATGTATTTCATGGCATGAGTTCAGTGAGAGTCCTGGACGTATTTCAGCGACGACTAAGTTAATGATTCAGAGATTTTCACCCCGGAGCTGGCTAATATGGTATATTTCTCATAGTATATGTATAAATGTATATCTTTGTGTGGTTCTGCTTCTTCATAATGCTCTACTATATTGATCCCAGCCATGTCATCCTAAATGGCAATGTCCTCATCAACAAGCCGTAGGCTGTTGAACACAACCATTTCAGAATGTCAAGGGATTCGCAGCATCCAGATGTGAGCCCAACTGTGAATTTTAATAGCAGAATCAGCTGCAGCCTCCTTCGTGGCCGCAGCGGCTGCCAGTGGAAAAAGATTGAGAGTCCGTTTGATAACGTGAATTCATGACTCAGTCAGTGATTTGCATTGACTCTGCGGTGATGGATGGGGCCCCCGAAATAAGTGTATGAAAAACATTACCGCAGGACATCTTTGCACAATTTGTCCCCCCACAGTTTGAGCGTACTCTGTGAAAATCAGCTCTCTGCACACAACAGTAAGTTTTAAGATGGATGAAAGACTTCTATACCATCACGACCAAAGTAGCTTCAGGCCAGGTTGAAATCATAACCAAGATTGACTAATGTTTATGGATTTCTTCTGTGTGTGTGTGTGTGTGTGTGTGTGTGTGTGTGTGTGTGTATGTATGTGTGGTGGGTGGAGGATCTGTGACTATTTGAGGAAAAAAAAGGAGCAAGACTGAGGAAGAGAGACTCGGAGAGAGAAGCAGCGAATCTCTGTGGAGTTGTTTTGGTCATGGTGCTTGAGCACTCTGATTAATGTTCATAGAGAGACACCAGATGGAAAGAAAGAGAGAGAGGGAGAGAATGAAAGGGTAGGGAAGGAAAATTTGGAGAGAAGAGCGCCGTGAAAGAAGATGATCAGAGGGAGGGAGAGGTAAAAGAGATGGTAGAGGCAGGAGGTGGAGAGAAAAAAAGAGACTAGTCTTAACAAATGAAGATGATGAGAGAAAGGGACATTACATCCCTCAAAAAAAGAGGATTCTTCTGAGGTCTTCGGTAACAGCAGCAGTGGTTCTTTACTGACCTGAAATGATAATTACTCAACCTTTTTTGCATTAAAAAAATCCTTTCAAAGTGATTTTCGAAGTCTTTATTAATATATATGTTTTATTATTGACAGGAAGGGAAATGGTCCTTGGAGTAGATTAGAAATGCTCCTTTAGCCTTTAAATCTCTGAGTGGGTGTATGTGTTTGATTGACAGCTGAGCCGGCAGCGACAAGGAGCGACAATCAGGAGGTTTACATGCACACAGGAAACAGGGTGATTCAGAGCAATCAGGTTACGATGACGACGCATTCACGTGCACTGTAGTGACCTGGTTACTGATCATTTGCACATACATGCATCCCGCAGGTCAGTATGGGGGTGAGGGATTTCCCAGACTTCCACTTTTGTGTGAGTGTGAATCTTTGACTCAAATTATTTGGAATGCAAAGATTTATTGCAACAAATAATGACATCTTCTTTTTTCCTGCTGCTCCACTCGATACTTTCCTCCTCTAAAATCTTTGTTGTGCACATGTATGTATTTAAAAAGTAGATTAGAGACCTGTACTGTGTCTCAATTTGGATACTTCTATTAGTAAACTTCCATGTAGTACACTATATACACCATGTACTTGCGTAGTGCGTTCATTTTGACATGGGTAGTGTTGTTTAAACTTGTCTAAATCGAACACGGCTGTTGTGCACTTACCGGCAGTGATAACCGCATTTGGCCGCTGCTTCTTCCTTTTTTCTTTTTACTGGCATATTGCAACCGGACGGAGCATTACCGCCAACATTTGACCACAAGAGCAACCGCAACGTTTGGTGGTCACTCCCCGTCCTCTATGTAACCAAGATAGCGCCCATTGACGGTGAGAAGTGTCCAGTGTTCCACACTCAACTTTTTGACGTTCATGAGTACACCATTTGGTTACTCATAGCGCATTGCATTTTGCCATACTTGTCAGTGTTATGCTCTCAAAATAGCAAGTACAAAGACAAAGCTCTGGTGACTTCTGTACATTGACGTTAGCGATGCACTTTTCTCCTGATGGATGTTTGTTTGGTTTCTTGTTCAACATAAGCTTGCGAGATAACGGTGGTTGCAGTTCAAAGTCATGGCTTCAGTTGTTTTCTGCGACTGCTAAGTGTAAATTAGACAAAAACAGTGACATTGCTGCTTTATAAAAATACAGTGAAATTCAGTGATTTGATCGACTGTATGCGAAGAAGACAACCAGGTAATCCTACTTTCAGTACAGAAAAATCATGCAATTAAATTAAATTTGACATTAAAACAACAGGGTAGAGTGTAGTGCTTTGAAATGTGCTTCAATGTGCTGGTTTTGTAGAATTGCAATCATTTTAAAGACTTTGACAATGCTGTAAAGGGTCTATGCAAACTATTTGAACATGATTCTACAAAGAGCATCATCAAAAGTGTTCATTATCTCACTAAGATGTGGTACAAGCCTTAAGAACAATTCTTTTTTTTTTGGTTAAGAGTGTAGTTGGAGATGTCAGGTTTGCAGAGGAGGGATTTTTGAAGGAGAGAGAAGGGAAGAGGGGTGGGGGATGGAATATTTGGGAGATCAGTGGCAGGGAAGAAGATGAGAAAAGAAGGTTTGGGCGCAGTGGGATTGAAGATGTGGTGAGGGGGAGACAGGAATACAGAAAGACAGAGAGAGAAGACAGAGAGATGGCATCACTTGTAGAAAAAAATTAGAAAGAAAGAGACTTTGTGATGTTTAATAGATGGCAATTTAGGAGATAGTTTCCCAAATGACACATACAAAAATGTTGTATTTTTTCTCACTTATTTAACTGTTTGATGTAGCTCATATCACCTTTTTGTCCACCTTTTTGTCCACCTTAATTGATAAAATAGGTAGTTTTTGTTGACTTCAAAAACATAACATACTATTGAGTGGAAACACAGTAATGTGCTTCATTATTCTCCCAAAATATTAAGCTGTAGGCCACATAAAGGTGATTATATATAAAATGAAGAAGTGCTTTTACGTTACTTCCTGTGATATTTGTGCTAACAAATATCACAGGAAGCTCCTCCACCGCATTGCAGCCTGTCAGGTTTAAGACTGAATTGCACCTAGAAATGAAAGTCTGGTTTATTCTTCAAACTGACCAGGTAGCCAATCATAGATAATGGGGTGGTAGTCCTGTTTCGTGACACTCCATGGCCACACCGCTGGATCAGACAACACTTTAGAGAAACTATTCAGTTTCAAGAAGAATACCCTGGCTTTAACAACGACATGCTGCTTCTGCCCATTGATCCTGGGAGTCATAATTCACCGGACCATTAGAGACTTCCGGTCAGATTAACACAAACAGAGGTGATTTCAAATTTTAGAACAAACAACCAACGCTGTCGTCTTCCTTGTGAGGACAATCTCGATTCAGAATCTGTTTGTTGTTTTTGTTTTTTTGGGCTTCTGCACCTTAGAATTGGCACCGAGATTGAATTGGAACTGAGTGACAAGAGCAAAAGATTGACATGAAGAGAAACGGACAGAACGTTGGAGAGAGACTGAGGTGGAGATTGAGACGGAGAGCAAATGGCAGCAAGCAGAGAAAGTGAGACGAAAGGGAGGGAGGGAAGGAGATGCTCGCTATTAGAGTCAGACGGCATTGACCTTCAATCCATCCAGAACCACGTTACGTTCAGCACATATGGCTCCACTTAATGTGGCGAGACTTGAGAGAGAGAGAGAGAGAGAGAGAGAGAGAGAGAGAGAGAGAGAGAGAGAGAGTGTGTGCATGTGTGTGTGTATTTTTGATTTACTCGCAGGAGTGTGACTATTAGCACGAGCATGCATGCTTCTCTATAGTGTGCCTTTGATTGTGTTTACATGCCGATGTTTACTTGCGTGTCGACACGTATGTGTGTGCGCGCGTGTGTGTGTGTGTGTGTGTGTGTGTGTGTGTGCCTGCAAACACAGTGTGTATCTTAATTGGACTCCATTCAAGTGTTTAATTACTCATTAGAGATGCCGCAAAGCAATCCATACACCAGCTCCCCCCCCCCGTTCGCTCCCTCTGCCCTCTGTGACTTCCAACCAACAGAGGCTCAAACGCTTTGACCCAAACTACATGGATTAGTTCACCTCGTCAATCTGGATCAACCTATCCATATGAGATGAAAAATCCCTGAGCCGGGTGGGGGGCTGTGAAGCGAGACAGGCAGTTAATAAGCCAGTCAGCTCGTCGGTGTGACACACTTGTTCATGTGAAAGATTAGTAGTCAGTCAGACAGCTGGCCACTTTTTTTTTTTCCCCAGTCAGTTATTCAGGTGGTCAGTTAACAAGCCTGATGGCCTTTTAGCTGCACGAATCAGTCAGTTACATAATCGTGTTGTCAGTCCGTCTATCAATCTGTCAGTCAGACTGTCAATCAAAGATTGAAAACCCTATAAACCCATCCTTGTAAGTAAATTGATGTTTTTCTGGAGCATCTTCTGAAGTGATGCTTCACACTTCTGTAAAATACTACAAAACAGTTACAGGGAACGGTGAAATGTAGAGAATTTCACTCAGTTTATTAAATACGGCTCGCTAAAAATAATTCAATCTATTACAACAGTCCTGTAGTAAACACTACCTCCATGAAGGTCATAATGTTTAGCGTTTATTTCTCCACCACATTTACATGAATGAGGGTAGGTTAGATAACAGGAACACATCTCTGTATAATGCAGTTCAACAGCTCTCCTCAAAAACAAAACATAAAGAGAACATCATTAATCATCAGGATGGTAGGATTTATTCTATTAGACTGAATACATTTTATCTAGGTGTATCTATTAAACTGGCAACTAAGTGTATGACAAAATAAAATCCAAACTAAAGAGTGGATTATTTTTCTTCATATTTTGAGCTAGAACAATAGAAGTCTTGCCTTCTTTCTATTGGACCCGGTCTGGAGCTTTATTGGAGCAGAGTATGAGGCTAAAAGATCATGAATATGTAAGAGAGCCAAACAATGGAGGGTTTAATTTGGCAGCTCCGTCCTTCGAGGGCAAAGTTGTTATCCTGGCCAAATGTGAGGTGGATGTCTTGTGGAAACAAATCAAAGTACGAAAGAATGAAATGAAAAAAAAATTTGTGATATAAAATATTTGTGGTCATGTTGATTGACATCGCAATCTGTAAAAGAAAAAGAAAGTCATTAAAACTGCATCATTACATCAAAAGAATGCGTGAGTGTAGATGGAATGAAAAATAAATCAGTGCGGTTCTTCTCCCTTCTTTAAACATTGACTCTGTGGCTACGTGACATTTCTGCAGGGCACTGACACAAATCCTTTCTTGTCCTCGCCAATCCCCCCCCCCGTGTTGAGAGATTCCCATTGGTGCGCTCGGACACCAGCCATCAACTCCTTAGCGCTTCCCTTTGGGCAAACATTGTCGATACCAATCCAGCTCCACTGCTGTTTACGCCGTCGAAAGGTGCCAAAGCCGGTCCTGCATCGTGGCGAACACCCCTCAGAAAACAAGGAGAGTGATATCGGCATATCATGCACTCTGTCTGTCAGCTTGTCAGACGCGCCGCGTGTGCCCGAGCTCTCATCTCATCTGTCTGACTAACTCATCCTGCTTGTCCATCTATCTGTGGCTTTGGCTCTATTCTGTCTCCACTTTTTGTGTGTGTGTGTTCCAGCTACCGCATCACCAAGGTGACAATTACCATACCGGGGGATCTCCAACAGGTTTTGTTATGTTAATATCAGTGCCCTGGGTGTCTGGTTGTATGTGTCTGTAAGTATGATGGGGAGCATGTTTGTGTCTGACAGTGTGTGTATATACGTGTGCATATGTGTGTGTGTGTGTGTGTGTGTGTGTGTGTGTGGCAGGGATTGGCACAGGCGGCGGTTAATCCGCGGGGGGTCCATGTTGCCCGTCTTGAAGAAATACATAATAACCTTTCAGATGTGCTGAATGTCACCACGGTGATCTATGGGCGACATTATTCAGAGTGACAGATGTGGAACTCAAAAACAGCACAACTTGAGCTGGGGAATGTGAGTGTGTGCTCGTTGCTGCGCTGTACGACGTACAGTATGATATTCTTGTGTGTTGTCTATCTCGTCTTATTATTATTTATATGCATGCGTTTACTTTGAAGTGAGGATCAAGAGCTAATTTACATAATTAAACATCAGTGTTTATGAACCCCCAGTATTTCCCTGTGTAACGTGGATATCTCACTGTGTGTGTGTGTGTTAATGTGTTATAATGTGCCATATGCGTTAATATGTCACGTGTGCCCCAGCATCATATATTTGTATGCATATAAGTGAACGTATGTGTGTCTCATGCATGTGTTTATGTAGGAGGAGGTAAAGTATTTACTTTGGCCCACATACCTATAAGCATCGGCAGCAATGCAGCGGGAGACGCAGGCAGAGACGACAGCATGAGAAAAAACAGCTCATGCTGAGAGAAAAGCAGCTAAAGAGTCCTAGCAAGAGGAAGGTGTGTGTGTGTGTGTGTGTGTGTGTGTGTGTGTGTGTGTGTGTGTGTGTGTGTGTGTGTGTGTGTGTGGAGGAATAATTTTAAACATGCATAAAGAACAAGCCGAAAGCAGGAGGCGGGGAATAGAAAAACACGAATGGGGGGTGGGGGGAATTTAAGACGGAGGAGAGAACAAGGAAGAGAAAACAGAAGGGGAATCATGAAGACTGAAAAGAGGAGGAAGTAACAATGTCAAAAGATGCTGCTGTGCTCCTGGAAGGAAAGTAGGGAAAAGAAGAGAACGGAAGAATAAGAAGGAGAGCGAGCAAATTAATCTGAAGTGAGGAGAGATGAAGATTGAGGGAAAGAAAGGAAAGAAAAGGAGCAAAAGACAGAGTGAAGACAGGAGTAGATGAAGACGGAGAGATAGAAACGGAGAGTAATGTGGAGTTAATTGGAGAGACATTAAGAGTGACTGAAGCTGCAGCACAGCAGACTGAGACAGCAATGTAACTTACACTGAGACTACTTACAGACAAACGTTTCTTCCTGCCAAAAAACAAAATTAGGTGAAATTATACACATTTCAGATGCTCAATATAAAATGTCACATAAGACTCCTTTTTTTCTTTTGTTTGTATGCAGAAGAGAGCAAACAGGATGTTCATTACCGTTAGTAAGAGAATGATGATAGTCAAGTTTATTTATGATCACATTTCATACAACAGCAGTAGACTTAATGAGCTTCATGATAAACTCAGTGCTGGCAGAAAGTATCACTCATTGTCTGTAACTGCAGAGAGAAGTTGGCAACAGAAGTTGAACTTTAACTTTTTGATTTCAGCTGGATAAGTGAGGATGAATTGAATGTTTAAGAATTGAAAATCGATCCACATGTGATTTGTTCACTTGTTCTTCTTGACTTTTTTTCCAAGAAACATGGAGCGATGTGGGGAATAAGCAACTCTTTTTCTTCTTTTACTCTCGCTATTGGGACGCTTGCCTTACTTTTCATTTACATTTCATTTTTATGATCTATAGATCTGACGCTCCTATCACCTGAACGACATCATTTGTCTGTGGCAACCAATAAACCTGTTTTATGACGTGACTACGCTATGGTTGAGGTTTGGTTAGGTTTAATCACATAAAATGACTTTGTTAGGTTTGAGGAAAGATAATGGTTTAGAAGTGGTTGTGGTTTGGAAATGATTGACGTCATTGAGCAGCTGTCTCCCGTATTAAAGTGATGTTTTGTTGACCCATCCATCCTTCCACCTCGACCTCCTCCTTCCACAGACTTTGTTGCTCTATAATCACCTGACTACCTCCTTCTCTCCTGTGATAATTACCACAGCCATTACAGAACTTTGTCACTTGAACATAAACATATGTGTTTTTTTGGGGCGCCTGCTGAAACAGCTGATGCTCTCGTTCTTCTTGTAGGTCGGTCTCCATGCGTGCGGCATAAAAACGTTGCCCCGTAGTGCTACTAAGGGTTCAATTTTCCAGAGTACCTTAAATAATGTATCCAAATGACAACAAATGACAGGACAAAAAAAAGCATATAAAGAAAAGGAGAGGTTGTCATAACATCTTTCTTCTTTTTACATGGTGGTTTGCTCGACCTTGTAGGTAGAAACGTTGCATCATTAAATTTCTCTGGAGCTTCTCTTTGAAGCATCGTTTGAACCAAAAACAAGATGGTGCACAGAAAGCATTTTCCAAGAGCGATATTTAAAAAAAAAAAGAAAATGTTAAGGTCACAGTGTGAATGCCTGCATCAGCGAGAATGATGGATAGAGAAAAAGAGAAAGTTGTGGATGGAGAGAGGGGGTGACATAGTGAGAGTGAGAGACGGAGAGAGCGAAGCGTCCTTTGATGTTTGCTGGTTGATCCGGCCTGCTGTTTAGGACGCAGGCAGGTATGGTAAACATCCGAGGCTTCTCCAAGCAGCTTTGATCACAGCCATGCTGAGAGTTGATGTTGATGAGTCAGTGATGCCAGAATACTGAGAGGTGGCCACATCTCACACACACACACACACACACACACACACACACACACTTTTTACTGTAAGTGCATCTACAGGACACACATCCCGTCACACACTAAGACATAAGCTTTCATTCTTCTCTTTAATCTTTCATTTAAACTTTTAAACTCCTGAATTTCTATTTTCCTTTTATCCTGACATGTACGCACCAATACCATAAAACCCGTTTACACCCTTTTTTTTTTTTTTTTTTTTTTACTGATTGTGGTCCAAGCCTCAGAATGAACCTTTTACATCCATTTGAGAGCGAGCAGCCAAAATCCAAATTCTTCAGCTGCATCTGGCTAACCTCACCAGACAATTCAATTGCACTGAAAGAGTGAGGAGAATCTGTGAGACATCAGGGGATTAGGAACGAAGCAAACCATCGTATCATATTGCACAGGTTTACACTCTGACGATATTAAAAAGAAATGGCTCGATGCTGCGGAGCAGAAAACTGAAAAAAGGCCGTGTACTGAACATCATGCCCTTCAACAACAATCTGTTTTATGGGCATATTTTGAGATTATGTCTTTTTCATGAAGACACCGCTGAAGATCTATCTTCTTATCATCCTTGAAACTAATTATCAAGTTTTCCTCCTTTTGGTAGTGTTACGTTTTAAAATAATATTGACTGTCAATATGCCAGAAGTACAAAAAGCTACCTATCCCTGGAAATGAAAGATAATCAAGTTTTATCACCCGGAAAATAAGAATTGTGTGCACTATTTCTTGTCCGATGATCAGAGTTTACAAAGAATGTGAAAAAGGATTAGTGAAACTTTTTATCATTTTGTGCTGTACTTCGTTGTAAGATACCTTAACGCCCACTGTATTGGTTTAGGTCTTGGAGATGTTTTTGTTTGTCAAATGTTGAGACAATCCCAGTGAGAACTGGCTCAGTCTGAGAATGTGTGGGTGTAAAGCAACACATACACAATGTCCTCCGGTTGGATTGATTGAGGCTGGAAGTGCGTTGTCTGCAGGTTGTGCAACATTGTCTATTTTGATCCTACAGTAAAACCTGGGGTCACCAAAGCCAGCAAGCGGCTTTAATCGTTATTTTATGTATCAAATGATGATGTGAAATGTGAGGTGCTGTGCTTGAAGTGACGAACCGACAGAATCATCACCTGAATCTGCAGCTGTCAGCAGCTTTACGGAGCTTTATAGTGAGCTTTTTTTTCTTTTCTTTTTTTGCATAAAGGGCAATGAGAGATAGTGAGTTTTTAGCTCGTTGTCTAGCCCTCTTAATGTTTGGGTTCACTCTCGCAGCAGGCAGCTGAAAACCCTCTAAAACCCCTCTGTAAACTACCTGCTCAGCACCAAACAATAAACAGGCAGCCAAAGAGACAGATATTTCCCTCAGGAGTTGATGAAGACCAAAATCAGAGCACAAAGAGAACGAAAATTACATTCATCAGGTGGACAGAGACACAACTCCACATTAATGCTGTTGCTCCTTAAATGCTGCAACTGTTAAAACCTTCAGTATACCATTTAATGGTGTTATTAAACTTTTATTGCTGTTTAAATCTGACGGTGAAAATATATCTTAAAAGGTCAGTTTACAAAAAGTATATTTTCCCCTTATGGTATGTAGTCCTGCAGATAGTTTTCGTCAACTTGTGAGACGTGTTTCTGAGATTTCTGCTGCCGTCTTCAATATGGTGAAGGCGAATGGATTTCACAGCATTGAAAAAATACTTAATAACTCAACAGCAATGTCAGTGTTTCAAGAAACTGCTACTCTGGATATTCCACAGAGTAGCAGTGTCTACACTGTGAACCGTTTTCATTGGAAGTACTTTCTACATTAGAAATAGTCCCTATGGCAACTGTTGACAGTGTGTGACACAAATGAGATTCCATTCGCTTCCACTGTATTTGGGAGGAGACAGAAGTCTCAAATGTGTGTTTTTTTATTTATTATTTTTTGGGTGTGGGGGTGAACTGAAACTTTACGACTAGGAAGTTATGATGCACTACGTGTTAACGTGAGAGCAAGAAAATCAGCAAACTTAACACCAGCCTGAAAAGCTGCATTTCCCCTCTGACCACACCCATCAGTGTGCTCCGTTGTACCTGTAGCTACACTCGACTGTGATGTCACGGTGAACTGATACACCCTGGAGTACACTGCCACGTCGCTGCAAAATAAGACTTTCCGGAGGTGTTGAGGTACTCTTTAATAGCAACCTCATAATCGTAAAGATTCATGAAGTTTGATTAATGTCAGTTTTTATTAGTGTCATGGCGGCTTCGTGCAGATCCCTTCAAATACAGTGTGACAGAATATTAGTAATGTCTCTAACAGGTTCGATAGGGTTTAATCATATGCAAACTGTGATCACCATATGCACATTGAAAGAAATACACACCAATACCTACACTAACGACACACACACACACACATCGCGCACATACAAGCTCCATGAGGAAGAGGTGGGCTGTAAGTGTGAGAGCATTCCCGTGTCTTTTTGGCCAGCGCAGTGTGTGTGTTTAATTCCAAATGACACACGGCCTGAGAGGAGGGGATGCAGGGACACACTCATCCACACTTAACTGCACACCAACATGTACTGTTTAACAGCTCGTGGCACACACCTGCACACACACACACACACTTGCACACACACTTGCACACACAGCTTCTTCACGCCTGGCTGTATTAGGAATGCAGACAGTGTCACAGGAGCAGGGCAGGGCGCTGAGTGGCTTAATACAACCTAATGTATCCTGGCACATTAGCCCTTTCTTGGATTGAGCATCCTCACTCATCGGGACCCACTTTAACAAGCTACCATTTAACCGACCACACACACCTACTTGCGTCCATTGAAGCAAACACACGCACATACATTGTATGCCCGACGCGCTAATGCTCTGATGGGAGTCAACCATAAATGTATCAGTGCACAATCAATAGGCAAAGCACATTTGAGTCAGATGGAAAACCACAGTTGTACAAATTGAAATGAAAGACAAAAAAACCTCCTCCTCCATCTGCTCTTCCTTCAGCTGGCCTCCTCCTCCTCCTCTTCTGCTCTTTCTTTCTTTCCTCCTTTTTTTCCTTCTTTCCGTCTTGTTTTACTCTCACTTTGTGCAATCTCATTATCCCTCTCCATCCCCCTCCTCTCTCTGTCTTTCTCTTTCTTTTGTCCTCTTTCCACACGTATCGCCATTACTCCCCTACCTTTTCTCTCTCTGTCTCCCTCCCTCCCTCTCTTCTTTCCTTTTAGCTCTTATATTCTCATTCTGTGCATCTCTCCCTCTGTTTCTCTCTCTGCCTTTCCCCTTTAGTTGTTAATCAGAGCTGATTGGGAGCAGAGAGAGCCGAGAAGAGCTCCCTAGTGGATCAATGCTTCTAAATGATCTGTTCAAGGATCCCTTTAGAACCTGCAAAACTCTCTCTGATAGGGCACCGAAGCATGAAGGCGCTCATTTCACATCTAACTCACTTCCTGATTTGCCCTCTGGGAGAGAGATAGGACTGCCGTTATAGGGATAATTTGTCCCAAAGCTTAATATCCCACTAACCAACAGTGCTTAGACCAAAATGTCTTCATTCCAGGCAATCAATTACTGCCAAGGTGAGGGGGGGAAAATGATGAATTTGTTTAAAAAGCTCAGTCTGTGTTTGTGTGCGCGCCATCTGAGACGTCGAGATTGCCCGACAAACTGGCTTTGTTTATGCTCGTTTGATCGAAGACATTTTCCTGCTTCTCAAATTTACTGAGCTTCAAGAAAACAAGATTTGATAATGTGCGGCAGCTGAATTTAAAATATGTATTTGAGGGGGTACATCTGAAATGAAATTGATTGTAGCCGTGGTGAGCGATGATGTTAATGACGAGCACCAGAAGAAGAAGCGTCCGCTACAGGCACATGCCCACAAAGAGATTACACTACAATATCACACTAAAGGATGTTAAACAGCCATTCAAAATGTGAGATGGTTTACTGAAGATTGGCTCAATGTGAGTATGGGTTGGTAAAGATGCAAAAAACAAAAAGATTATCAAGTCATTCTCTTGGGACATATTATTTATGAAGTGCTAGTAAATAAAACATCTGAAATATCAAATATTTAAAAAAAGAAAACACTGATGTATTATATTTTCTCACAGTAAGGTGCCGACATGAAAGCAAAGTTATTCTGAAAACAAAGTTATGTATTTTAAGACAACAGTTAAACAAATACTACAATTGTAGAGTACTGATTCAGCAATAGATGATAAATATTGATTGATCCATTTCAGCTTCATAACTTTTGCTAATAGATACCATTAATTTAAAGTGACGCTCTCATATTGTGGATTTTCTAGCATAGTAAGCTAAAACTGTTTTACAGCCAAAGGCAGATATAAAGTAACGTATTCCTTTGTGCCCTGTTGTCTAAAAATGATTAAAAACGTATCTAAGTCTTTATAACCATAAACCTGGACACTCACTTGATGAAAGTATGGATTCGTTTTTAAAGTTTAGTTTCTTTAGAACAAATATGAGAGCTGTGGACAAGACGGGAAAGTCATGAAGTTTGGAGAAACAGACCAGTGTTTCAGTGTTTCAAGGGAACTTGTTGACAATAAAAAAAATATACAATATCGGCAGCCTTATCCTTTAAGAGAGACTGTTTCACTCCAGTGACTTCAAGATTGTAAACAGAAGTGCAGTTGCCATATGAGCAACGTTGGCATCAAAACATAAACATAAATAGAGCCTGTATAATGTAGGGGAAAAAAATGTAGCCATATGTTTTTAATGTACTCTGACTGCCTTGCAGAGATTGGGGAGTCACCAACTGTGTTCAAGCACCATCTTGTACTTCCATATGCTATCTGGTATTATTTACGAACTCTTTGACCCAGTGCCAGGAGAAGGAATATAGCATGGGCAAATACCGCAAAGTAATCCTCTTTACAATGTGCCTATACACTGATATTTCTTCTTCGGTAACCTCTGGCCTACTTCAGTTCATCATGCCACCTTCAGTGATCCGCATGTGTACGGAACTAAGTGGGCTTTCACCACTGACTCTATACACTGCTTCAGGCGGTGGGATAATAATGTGTGCTCTCTACCATCACATGACCCACTTCTCTTGAGAAGGCTCATTCAAGCACTCGGACTGGAAAAAAGAACATATTCCAAACATGCTAATAACTCCCATGAAGCATAGCTTGGAAAGCTTTATTAGAATAACGTTGGTAACTATGCAGGCTTTTGGGGAAACCCGAGGGATTGTTATTGATTTTCTTTGGCCCCCTCTCGTTTATTAAATAGTTGCAAACACCCTTCAGGATATTTTTTTTCTACAAGCTACCACATGACTCAGGTGGTTTCAAGGCCCCCTCTATCAGAAAGCGTGTGTTGAAGTGTCCTTGAGCAACGCGTGGCACCTCTGAGGGTTGCTGTTTTGTAGCTCACTCAACCTTGAATCTTCCTGTGGAGATGTACGGACAGAAAAATCCCAACAGCGATCATACAATTTCATATAATTACGGTGCACAGCATGAGTGAACTAAGTGGACACTCACCGCAGTTTCCTTTATGGTGAGCAATCATACAGAAACTTGATATACTGTAGGTAGTAAATATTCATGTTATTATAGAAGATTAGTTCTTTTCTCTCAAAATAGATGTCTCACTCTATCTCATTTCTCCTCGGTGAACTATTCCTGAAGCCTCCTCACCGCTGCCCACTGATTCTGTGTGTCTTTTCCGAAGCCTGTTTGTGATTATTTTTATTCATGAAGAAGTTCTAATTTCGTTGTTTCCTCTGTGTCTTGCAGGTTCTGGCACGGGGAGTACCGAGTGGCAGTGAACATTAATGACTATCTGGACATCTACTGTCCTTACTACGAGGGTCCTCCGTCTCACGGGCGCATGGAGCGCTACATCCTGTTCATGGTCAACCACGAGGGCTACACCTCCTGCCAGCACAGGATGCGCGGCTTCAAGCGCTGGGAGTGCAACCGTCCCAGCGGTCCTGACGGACCCCTGCGCTTCTCAGAGAAGTTCCAGCTCTTCACTCCCTTCTCCCTGGGCTTTGAGTTCAGGCCCGGACACGAGTACTACTACATCTGTGGGTTATCAGCTAGGCAGTGTGAGGTTGTGTGTGTGCAGGCAAACAGTGTTTGTCTGTTTGTTGTGTGCATGCGAGCGTGCGCGCCTCTGTTTGCGTGTTAGTTGTTCAATATGCATTTGTAAACGATATGTAAATATGCAATCAACAGAAGCTGATTGAGAGAGTTCGCAAACATCGCCCACGATGTCGCTCGCACACCCACAGGGGCGCATAAATACACCTTCCATCTCTCACTCGCTCCCCCCACTCTTTCTCTCTCACTCTCTTTATTTCTTGATGTGTCTGTCTGCTTCTGTCGAGAGCATAAGTGGTGTGCTCAGCAAAGTGGTAAAAATGTCACCAGGCGTATTTTGTAATCATTTTTATATTAGCTGTATTGATGTTTCTCCTCACTCCAACAAGTGATGTATTAGTATCACAGATGGGTCTTATCCCCTGAGACTGTTTTTCTGAACAGAGTATAAATAGGTATCATTCCCCTGTCAGGCATGGGACAAATAGTAGCTTCAAATTACTCTTAAACATTGTTTGGTAGGCGAGATTTCCCGCATCCTGACTGTTTAGTGCAAGATCAGTTGGTAATCACAGAAAAGCACATTAAATTGACTTTCAAAAGCTTTGCTGTCAGTGGCCAAACTTTCTGCAGCCGCACAGACAAGTGCCGCTTTTCTCTGTGCGGAGGCTGCGAGAGCTGCTCGGCTTGTGACAAAACATTTGACTGTTTGAAACCACCGACCAGATGGGAGAATATGTTGAAAGAAGACGGTCATAATTCACACGATCACAAGAGGTCACACGTCAGGAGAATGTATGCACAGGTTGTCGTAACTTTTTGAACAAACAATTTATTCTGTTGTTTGTCTGGCAAGGACGGTCTCGAGCTGCCATGTGTGAAATGACTTTACAAAAAGTAATCCTTTTGTAATTATTAGTTTCTCTTGTAACTTGATGACTTTGCTTTATAACCAATTAGCAAAGTTATCTCACTAGATCTCTAAACTCTCTAAACATCATACCAAACCTGAACTGTCATTCTATCAGAATTTGTCACGGAGACGAATGATTCTGCAGCAGCATTTCTGCCACGATGCAGCCCAGCACAGGTCTCTTTATTACCTTGCTGTGTTGCCGCTGCACAGCTGACCTTAACCTTTTCAGCGGGAGATGATGCATTCTCACCATGACCCATAATGGGATGAGGTTCCTCTGCCATCAGTTTCAGGTCATCATGCAGGTGCGACATATTTTTTGATTTAGTTTTTTGGCCTTGGACAGAGATTCTGACCTTACAGGGATATTCTCATTCACACAACGGACGGAGCGATCAGCAAAGGCAAAAAAAACAAAAAACATTCTGTGATAGATATTTGCAGGTTTTAATTCAATTTGTTGTAGCAATAGTGTTCGGATTGTATTTCTAATGCGGTAACACGATTTTGTGATGTAGTGCAATCACTGAGAACCAATGTGCTGCACAACTGAATTAAAAGATAATGAGATTAAAGTAATGTGTTTCCTCCCACACTATTTGTTTTTAGAGTAAGTTTTAATAATGAGCACTAAGTATCGCAAATATTTCTTTGCCCCAGTCTGTTGTCTACACTGTCACAAAGACACAGCAGGCGAGAGTCAGAGAGCTAAAGAGGCGAAGATAACAGCCACCCGATGTCCTACTGCACTTTTCCCAGTCGGCACACACACGCACACACACACACGCACACACACACACACACACACACACACACACACACACACACACACACACACACACACACACACACACACACACTCTCTTTTGTTTTCAGTCTCATGTTAGGATGGACAGGGCCCCTCCATAGTTGTATAGTTGCTGACTATACTATTGTGTTTCTGGGACCCTTGAGGGGAATGTGTACTCTACGAGATTGGTGTGTGTGTGTGTGTGTGTGTGTGTGTGTGTGTGTGTGTGTGTGTGTGTGTGTGTGTGTGTGCGTGTATTGTAGGGGGAGGGCTGGTTGTGGGGTCAGTTGTCAAGTGATTGTGAGTCCGTGAAAGGCCATGTCCATCATCTTGACAGACAACCACACACGTTTTTGTCTCGCACGGTTTCTCACATGCACATACAAACACACACACACACACACACACACACACACACACACACACACACACACACACATACACACACAGGTCAGTATTGATGTGGAACAAAGGCATTTTGACATTTTTAACCACCCAGCCCTTCAGATGAGTGTGTGCGTGTGTGTGTGTGTGTGTGTGTGTGTGTGTGTGTGTGTGTGTGTGTGTGTGTGTGTGTGTGTGTCTCTCCTAGCCGTAAATACTCCACGAAGTAAAACACATCGATCTTTGATGGTGATCCGTGGTCAGACCTGTGTGAGTGTGCGCCGATGTGTGCACGTTGGTGTGTGTATTTGTCATGTGGTTGACATGTTGACAGGTCCACTCCACCCCTTACTTCTCCCAGCTGCCATCTGATGAGGTTGAGTGATTTTCAATGGGTTTTCAGGAGACGCCGGATTGTGGATGTGCTGGGAAACGAAGGCGCTGGGAGAGCTGATAAGACTTTTGAAAAATGACAAAAGTGAAAAATTTTTGGAGGGCACGAAGAAAAAGAATTCTAGCCCTTTCACCCTGATATGTTGCCATTTGTCAGTGAAAACAGTGGGGAACCTGAAACAAAGACACACAACAGGAGAGATAGCTCAATACAAAGCTGGCGGGGGCTTCATAGGGGACCGTGATGCACTTTCTCTGGGCACTGTAAGAAGGGTAGATGGAGCATTTGAAGAAATTTGAGGCAGTGGAAGTGGGCTACAGGGAAGGCATGAAAGGGTGAAGGGCAGAGAAGGATGGAGGGAGGAGTTCTGGGCAGAAAATGAGGGAGGAGAGAGGGCATAAGAAGGGTCAGATTTATTTCCTGTGCACTGTGGATCTTGATGATGGTCCTCTCCAGGGTCACTCTGGGCTCTGGCTATGCAGACTTCCTCAAGGGAGAAGGCCAATAGGTCTCCACGCACACCTCTGCATGTGCACATTCTTTTGCTCGTATGTGTGTGTGTGTGTGTGTGTGTGTGTGTGTGTGTGTGTGTGTGTGTGTGTGTGTGTGTGTGTGTGTATGTGCGAGGGGTCAGAGAGTTGGTCACCATCTGCTTTAAGGTCTTCAGTTCTATTTCACATCACAGCGAGGTGGGACTAAAAACCCAGATTCAATTTAATTTAGTCTACTTTGAAGTTTGAGTCACTTTTTTAACATTTTTCGCATTTTCTTTGGCATTCAGCCAGTGCAGCATGGTGGCTAAGTGGTTAGCAGTGTCACCTCACGGCAAGAAGGACCTGTGTCTGTGGGGATTTTGCATGGATTTCCTTCCCCATTCCAAAGACATTCAAGTCAGGTCGATTGGAGAGCTGGTATTTCCCTTAGGTGTGAATGTGAGTGCGACTGAATCCCAGTGTGCGGGCTGATCCCTCACAGACTTGTTTACATTGCCTGAAGTGCTCAGTATGTTTACGGGAGCTCATAAGCTTGGGAGCATGGGTTTAAGAGAACTTAAAAGGACATAATATAAGAAAGTCTCCAACGGCTTGAAGCAATAAATGTCATCAGGAAAGCACTAGGCTGCATTAATGACTACATTAATGTCAAATTCTAACAAATGAGAGAAAAAAATCTTTATAATGCCTACCCTTGATTTACCACCTCTGACATTTTTGTTTCAAGCTAATTATAGCATGTATGTGTTTTACTTTGCTGAACAAGAAAAGTCTGGAAAAGTCTGCATATTAATATATGAAAAATTAAACATTTAAGCCCACAGACATCCACCAGTGAATAAAGTCAGCGGAATAATCATGTCCACTGTATCTGTTATGAACTTGAGTATTGTCAGTGTTTCTCCCTGCCAACCCCTAAATAGGTACAGTGACTTCAAATAATTGGGGTTAAATTGAGGCTTAATGTCTTTGTGTTTTGGGGATCGAAACTTTGGCCGTCCAGTCACACTCCTGAAGGGCCATGAAATGCCCAGGTTCACAGTGTGTCAGTTTGTGGTAATTTGAATAATTTTAAATTAGTTTGAGAACAGGCGCCTCTAAATTATAATACTAAAATAAAACAGATGAAGGGATTCAGCTGGGTTACCTGAAGGATACGGCTGGTGTAGTCAAATCCCATGAAAAGACCAAAACCAGTGTGTTAATCTGTCTCTCAATACTTTCTGGCTATACTATGTCAGGTCCAAAATCTGATCTACATTCATTCCTACTGAAAAAAATGCGATTGTTACAGTACTGTCTCCAGTCCAGTCCAACCACCACCTGATAATAAGCCTCAAAGCACTCTGAAGCAGAACAACATTTAAAATAAATAAAATGTTGATTAAATGATCTCAATTACTTTATGATTTGAACCAGCAGCACAAATCACTTCATCTCTCAACTAATCTCCTCTTTCAATCTTTTTACAGCGTCTCCTCACCCAAACCATGTGGGGCGAGCATGTCTAAAGCTGAAGGTGTATGTCAGACCTCCAGGTAAGTCACGCTCTAACTACAAACTCACACACACACACATGTAAAGGTCCAGATTGGCTATCAAAGTAAAATTAGTGGGGAATAAGAGATCTGATAGAATGCCCCGGCAACACTCTCTGCTCTGATTCACAGACCAGCCAGGCAACACTTTAACATCTTTACTCACACACACATTCTGACACGTTCACACATACAAGCTCACACAAGTATGCGCAGGCGCATGCACGCACGCAGGCACAAAGTGGCATACGCACTTCACATCAGATCACATCACATCACACTGGGTGTGAGGGAGACCTTCTGTCCTTGTAGAAAGAGAACAGAGCAGGCTGAAAGTGCTCTCTAAAAATGTTGCCAAGCCTCCACATCACTCTACTGGCTGGATTTGTTCATAAGAAACAAGAGAGCAATCTAATAATAAACCCATCGCATACTCTAGAAGTCTAATCTAATAATAGACACTTTGTATTTCTTAATAAAATTCCCATTATGCCTCAGCCTTGTGGTAAAAGATGAAGCGCGACTTGCTCGCCACATAATACCAAGTCTTTTTTTTTTTTTTTCAAACAGCATGCAACCTGATAAGATATACTCTTTTGAAAATAGCTCCCTCATAGATCGGCGTAGACAGGATGCAGTGCTCACACGAGTGTGTGGTTGTGCCATTTAAAAAGTAACTCAACAGAAAGTCGACATACATGGGGAGCAGGTCACGGCGGCCATTACACTACACTTGCGTTATCTTGAAGATCTACCTGTACGTCTTTTCAAAGGCGGATTCTACCTCATGAGTTTTCTGGCTAAGCCTGACTAAAGAATCAAACCTGGGTAGTAACGCGTCTCCCTAGATAATGACACGGCTTTGAAGATCTTCGTAAAAGGATGAGAGTCGGCCTTCGCAGCTTTTCCAGACTCAGATCATTCCATCTATCGCTAAGGGGGAAGGAAATTCTCTCCTCCTCCATAATTACTGAAACAACATACGTTCTTTTATTCTGTCATTGCGGCGGCTCCTCGTTGAGATTCTGCCTTTTTTCTGCTCTTAAAGTAATCTGTCTGACATTGCAACTTCCATCTCATCTGTGAAATACTGTCACAAGAGTGAGCTGTGAGCGGTTGCACATGTGTGTGAGTGTCTTTGTGTGTGTGTGTGTCAGCTGCTCCAGATTCTGAGTCTCTGTGATTAAACTGTAATTAGGTTGGTTAAACCCCCTGCAGAGCTCAGTTGCTGTCGTCTTCTCCTCCTCCCTCTTTCCTCTCCTCATCCCTTGTCCTCTCCCTGCCTTTCCTTGGCTTTTGAATTGTGAGAGTTTTGTGGTTTGTCCCTCACTTTCCACATTTTTTCCCTGGTGATAGTTCCACTTGTCTACCCGTCTTCTTTCCATAAATCCTCTCCCTCCATCCAGTTTGTTTTAGATTGTCTTGTCTTTGTGTCAGTCTGTGTGTGTCCCTCTCAGTTCAGATGTTTTGTCGTTTCTCTCTTCTTTCTGTTTCAGATGGGTCGGGATATGATTCACCAGAGCCCTTCCTGACTGATGGAGGTCCATGCTGGAGGCCAGGGTCCATGGTCCTGTTTGCTGTTCTGGCCTCACTGCTCCTGGGTCTCTTTTCCTGGCTGTGACCCCTCTCCCCGTCCTCCTGGAGCTCCCACCCAGGGTCACTGGGCTGGGCTGGCTGTCCCTCTAAATCCACCACCCCTCAGGGAAGCCCTCTGTCTCCGTCCCACCCCCTCCCCCCCTTCCCCTTCTCTCCCACCTCCACCTCTATACGACCACCAACCACCCCCACTGCCAGCCCCCTCCATGGCCCAGCATCGGACACTGCTCCCCGGACTGGCTGAGAGGGTTGGGTCTTGAGCTGTCTGGGAAGCTGCGCTTCATCTCTGATGCAGCTGAAAAACACAAGGGAAATGTCTCTGCACTCATATCAGGGGGTCCTTTTGATTTGTCTATTGACTCTTGGCCACTGATGGGGTAGATGTAGCCGCGGCTATGATTAAACTTGTCGTTCCAGTGCAATTCCTATCATCCAATCACGGCAGGATGCATTAAGCGATAGGCCTGGATGCACAAAAATTGGATTTTTCTCACATTGCTATCCCATCGTCAAACCAAGAATTGGAAGTGGCCAAGCTTGCATTGTAATTGGAATTCTATACTACCTGGACCAGTTCCAACTGCAAGAAGAATGAGAGCAAACGTAGAGAAGGAGAGAAGAAAAGTGACCCGGCCGGTGCAGAAAAGAAAAGGAAAACAATGTGGGCACAGATTTAAATAAATACGACCGTATCGGAAATGTAATGTTATATGTGTTGATATTTTCAGACACGGTGTAGATTCACAGCAATGTGATACAAAAATCCTACAGTTTGATTTTTGTTTTGTTTTTTTCTATGAGAAGCTAAGATATCACATTCTAATGACAAGTATAATCATAGGCTGTTTCAGTGGGAGGGTGGGGTGTGTGTAGGGGGGTGTTCTGGGTGGGTTGGGTGAGGTGTATATTTCCAGGTGGGATGTGTTCTGTCTTATTTGTGTTTCTAAACAAAGCATTTATCACAGCCTGGCCAGCACAGGCGTCTTCAGCACTGTCTAATGTCGACTGGGTCGGGTGACTTTTGGAACCATGACTTTCTCATGTATGAATGTACCACTGGTCACCCACCTCTTTGTCTTTCTGTATTATTATGACTGTGGTCACTTACAGTACCTTCTCTAGGACTGGCAAGGTTGAACAGGTTCGGGGATTTGGACGGGTTGGTGGGTGCCGGGGGCAGGAGGAGAGCGAAGCAAGGATGAACGGAGGACAGGTGACAAAAGGAGGCGACACCCAAGTTGCATGACCACTGTGAAACCTTCAGATCAATCTCGTTTGTAATGATGATATATTTTTTCATGGGGAAAATCAGAAACACCCTGCTACCGCTCTCTTGCTCTCCCTGAGACTTTTTTTGTTTCAGACATCAAAAGGAAAAAAAATCCAGCCTCTCTCCTCACACTGTTTCTCCTGTCTGGCTTTCGGTCGTTGATGGATTAGCTTGGGCCGGGAGATAAATGGACCCACAGGGTGAAACTGACTGGAAATCAGCCCTCAGAGCCCAGGCCAGATCACAATGGACATAAATACTGACTGAAACTGGTCCTGGGTCTGAGAGTTAAACCAATAAGGGAAGCGCATAGACTGTGGCAAATGAGGCGAGGTGTGTGTGGGGTAGCATCACAAAAACACACATGCGCATGCACACACACACACACACACACACACACACACACACACACACACACATATACATGCACATGCACACAGTCTTTGATAACGGGACGGTTCCTCTGAGATTTTGGGAGCATTCGTGGACGTGACTATAAAGGGAACAGCGCAAAGAGAGAGGGAGCAGAGGAAGGAGAGAGAGTTTGTGTGTATCATGGGACCGAGTCTTCTTTAATGTTGGGGTGTGAACCTAATGAGTAAGCACTGTGAACACACACATACAGACACACATGATGACCAGTGTACAGATACACACACATACAGACATATGTAGAAAAGCACATGCAGATCTAGACATTTACAAAGACATGGCATGCACATACATACATGTACAAAGACACACACACACACACACACACACACACACACACACACACACACAAGAAAACACAAACAAGGGGAAGCACTTCCTTCCCTGTTTCATCTTATTTTTGTAGCATTTAAAATCACTGTTAATTACTCCTGTGTGGGATGCAGTGATGGGGTATAGCCTGTGGAAGATTAAAAAATGTGTTTTCTCTTCTTCTATTCCACTGATGCTGTCCTTCTATCGTTCTTCTTCTCTGGTTTGTGATCCATGGTTGGTAGTGGTAGGATGCCTCCAGGTCTGAGCGTCATGTATGAGTTTGTCTCCTTTTCTGTTTGTGGTGTTTTTTTGTGGGAGCTGACCTCAGTCATTAAAGTCAGTCAGTCAAAAGTAAACACAGAAGTCAGAGCAAGGAGAGAAACACACAAATAAAGATTGTCTTTTTGTCTACTCGGAAAACAAAATGAGTGGAATTTCTTCAGTGGAAATGTGAATTAATTTTCATTTGATGGTTTTTTTTCCCCCCAAAGGGCAGATGATTGTATTCATGTATTAAACTGCACCTGGGTCTTTATTTTGCCAAGTCTATCTTCCTCTGACGTCAAAGTCTTGGGACGGTGAGCATTGAGCTCTGCCAGTCAAAGCATGAAATTATTCAGATGAAATCACCCACTCCAATCTTCAGCTGTTTCTCCCTCAGCGATGTGACAGCTAATCTGAACTGCTGACAACATGGAGACTGAATAGCTTGATAGCCTTTCCTCCCTTGTTTCCATCAGATTCACAGCAGTGTGGCCTTCCAGTGATGGAAAGCAACCAAGTGCATTTACTCAAGTACTGCACTTATGTACAATTGTCCTGTACATGTACTTTACTTAAGTGTTTTCATGGTCTGCTACTTTATACTTCTACACCACTACATATTGTGCTTTTTACTCCACTCCACCATGTTATAGTGATAGTTACTTTCATATTTAAAAAGAAAAACACGTAATCAAAGTCATAATATCACCAAAAAAAGAGTTTATGCTTGGCTGAGGTTCGACAGTTGATTTATAGATAATATGCCCTTATCTTATGCAGTAGTTCAATGGCAACTAACTGGAGAAATGGAGCCTACAGCTGTTTTTCTTGATGCGCCCAACTCCTAAAATTTGCATAACAGTAGTTATATAAAAATGTGCATTGATTTGTTGTTTTCTCCCGATTTTTGGAAATTTGGTTAAAACATCTCACACGGTTTTATTTAAATTAATGGTTGAGACCTGAAGTATCCAACATTTCATTACAATAAACCAAAGACTAGAAGAAAAAAGCCCCAAAAATGCATGCATATTTTTGCAGGATAACTTTGATTTTTTTCAGATTTCTTATGTCAAAATCATTTAACAACCTCTCAAATTTACTCATGACCCTTTGGAGGGGGCCCGACCCCTAGTTTGGGAAGCACTGGACTGTACATAAAGTGGTTAAAACTAGCTCCACCAGCTTCAACAGTAAAATGCTACTTACACATTGATCACACATTGTATTAACAACCTATTAATGTGATGTATAATGATAGACCACTCAAAGGCCATTTTCCTACAGAACATGTGCTAGAACAAGACATGGAACCATTTCATGCTGGTGATGCCTAAAGGATAAATATCCAAACAAAAAAAGAATCTGAAATGTTTCCTCTAATCTTTGAGCTCAGCAGGTTTTCTCTAGATAGGACATGAATAGACAGATGGACAATAGACACTTCCTCCCCATTGGGGCTTGTATGGGCCAGTGCTAGCTTGAAACATTTATCAGCCTTGTTTTAAAAGCGTTATTTGAAACTACTGACTGCCTCTTTTGGCAGCGTGGTGCAAAAAGCATATCAAAAAGAGTTGTTTTTAGGGAAAACTGAGGTATATGAATAATAGATGAGCCTTTGCTTGCCGTGTTTGGCCCTCCTGTGCAAAGCTGGGTAATGGCTATCGATGTCTCTAGTTTCCATTAAATTGCTTCATATGAGAGCTCAATTCAAATGGAGAAAGAGTAGATTCCAGTGAAAAGGAGACAAGGGAATTAAATTATCTCTGAATATTGAATGCTTGGTCAGCCAATTCTTTGTCCTGACAAGTATACCAGGTACCAGCGGAATTAGCCTCACATAAAATTAAGCCCACTCAAGCAAGGCCTCGAAACCTTCCCATGTCTCAATCCTTGTGAAAGAAAAGATGAATGTGTGATATGACTGGAACAGAGCCAGAATTGAACAGATGTGCTCCTTGAAATCATGGGAAACTAGTGATCTGGTCCTTGTCACTGGCACATACACACTTATATATCCCCCTGTATTCCCTTCTAGATCGTATTAATCACTTGGTTATTTCAGCTATTTTCATTGGCTGGCGTACATGTGGGTGAATAATTGGCAAGAATAAATTTGGCCTATATGATGTTGGTTTTGGCAACAAGCAAAAAGAAAAGCCAGGAAATACAGATGGCGACCCCTCTCCATTCTTTTCCTCTCTTCATCTCTTCTTCTGTTGATTTCTCGCTCTCACAGGCTCACTATAGGCTGATCTATTCTCCTCTCTCCCCTGTACTATTATCTCCTCGTATTCAACTAACAGGCATGATTTAGGAATTATGGAATTAGGGCAGCGCTCCCATCTCTATTAATGAGGAACGGCATGATGAAAGAGCTTGATCCTGAACGTGCCATCTGTAGTCACTATTACATTCACTTAATCTATCTCTCCTCTCACTACTTTCTATTCTTTCTCTTCCCTCCTTCCTTTCATCTTCTCCCTTTCTCACACACACACATCATCTGTCAAACACGCTCACATTATACCTTAGTTGTAATTACAGAGGAAATACTAATTCTTAGCTCTTCAAGCGCTGTTGGATGTGGCGTGAAATGGTGAAATCGCACAGCAGGAAAGTTAACTATGGACCACACACCCATGCATAGTCACACAGTCACAGGAGTCCAGATGGACCATGTGTTATTGCTGAATAATGAATGCTATGTAGACTCTATAAAAGATACATGGGCAGAGAGAGCTGGGCACCATTTATGCACCGTGGGCAGTTCAGTGAGGGCAGCTCCGGAGCATCCCTTGTGAGTTGTTACAAAATGTTTACGCATGTAGGTTTTTGGCATGCATTCTGCTATATGACCCAAGAAGGAAAAATATTTAGCTGCAGTTAGAGAGAGGGGGGGAAAACACTTGCCTTTTAGACATCGTCAGTTGATATGTTGGCTGGCAGTCTGCCCAGTGTCTTTGCAGTCACCTTGAACAGGCTTTTGTGGTTTAAACCATAAAACTTGGGAATTACACAGCAGATTCAATGCTAGAGGCTCAGATTTCAGAGCATCTCTCAGAAACACGATGCAAAATATTCAGCACTCTTGTGTTCATGTAAAATACCGTGGTGGGGGGTGGGGGGAGGTCTGGGTGAAGGGTAAATGCTGCACTCATGTGGGGGAAATGAGCAGCGCCTCTTTTTCTCTGGAGTCATATGACAGGACATCCGCCACCATCATGTGCTGCGTTCAAATGCCACCCAGAAAGCCCCCTTTCCTCTGAGAATTACAGTTTGAAATACAGTTTGAAATGTTTCCCTTTATATGCCTCTACATTTATCTGACAGCAATAGTAACTAGTTGTTTTGTGGATTAAGATTGTAAATACAAAACATATGACAAGCGTTTAAAACAGGAACAAAAAAACAGGACTCGCAATATTTCCGACAGCACATAAAAGCACCACCCGACACACTTCAGTCAACCAAACGGTGAAACCACTGAAGGAATCCAAAAAGTTACCAAGTTCACATACCGTAAAGAAGGAGGAGTAACGAACTCGTTTTTTTAAAAACAAGGAGGGTTAACTGTAAGTATTGACTCCCAGATAAACACCTCTCTTCCTTTTCTCTCTCAACATAGTTGTTTGTTTGTGTTTGTGGCGCGAGGTAGTTGACTAGAAAGCGGAACTAGCTAACTAGCTAGTAGCACATTAGCTAGGTTAACGAGTTGGATCCTGTCCTGTTCACGATCCTTACGACACTGCTGCAACATTTCCGACAATGTAAGACAACTTTAATGTGCTTTAACAGACTTTTTGACAGAGTTTAAACTCGTTTATTTAGTTCAAAAGTGTTATTTTGGGGGAGTATACAGCCACAACGCTGGTAACTTGGGTGTGGGGCTTTAAAAAAAAACAATTTCCTTCACGTTCCGCATTTAGCTTCACGTCACCTGTTAGTCAAGTGACCCTCGTTGTATAGTCAGCACTTCACTTTATTCCTCTGCTTTTGAGATAACCAAAGTCAGGTGTGCTGACCTATTTAATTTCTCCAACGCAAATGATTAACATGTCGTATTTTCTCCTGCTTCTTAAATTATAATTGGCGAAAACCTTGTTTTTATACTCTTTAATCATGCTGTGAAATACATACATGATCATGGTTTAGGTTTAAGTCTGTACAGCATGATATCATCGTCCCCCTTGCTCTTTGTTATTATAGAGGGTCAGCTTAACTCACCTATAGCCCAAAACAATTCAGACTTAACCCAAATAAAATGTGGTGTTATGATTTGAGGACACAATGTAGGGTGAATTGTAGAACATATAGCCTCTTATCTTTCATTATGAAGGAGGATATGAACATAACATGATGGGGATCAAGAAAAGACGTCAGTGTGTGTGTGCTGCAGTCAGAAGTAGAGGAACAGGTTTGGGTAGACGAACAAGAAATGTTTCCCTGTAGCACGTTGGGGGGTTGGTGCTGTGAAGAAACTGTAACATGAATGGGTATGTCCTTTAGGCGTGTTAAATTATTCTCCTTGTGGCTGTGAACAGCAGTGGTGTCACAGTCTTGTGCCGTTATCGAGTGTGAGGTATAAAAAATATAGGGATTGTGTGATGATGGGCTCAAATATGCCCAGAGAACAACATAATCTAGTGTGTGGCTTGGGTGTAACCTTCTAATCACTGTCATGAGGATGAATGGATATCCAGCTAAACTGAGGTCTGTTTTCTTGGCACACGTAATTGATCTTTGTAGTGTTGACACATTCATCTGCCTGTGTTGTGGCTTGGTCTTTCTAAAGTGTGCGATATGTGTGAATGAGTCCTCCTTCAGTGTTACAGTTGTAGGCACGTAGTATCTTGCCAAGTCCAATAATCAGTTAGAAAAAGCAGTCAAGCCTGTGTGAACCAAATGCCCTGACTGCCCTCTTTCCAAAAAGAAGAGAAAAATGCAGAGTCAACAACATTAAATCCTCTTCGCTGTCTGCCAAGTAGACTTTCCATTTTGCCTGTCCTTTTTTATCTCAGGATGTTTGGTTGCTGCAGGTTTGAAAGGGAACTTGAAGTTCAGGGGTTATTTGGGGAAAAAAAGAAAAAAGAAAATGCCACTTGAAAAGAGGATAAAGCTGTTTCCTGAATGGTATCTTTTGAAAACAAAAAAAAAGATGGAGCTTTGTGTTTATGGCTAACCGGCTCTGTCCTCCTCTTTTTAAAGTGCAGTGTTTCTGCATCTGCATCACAGAAAACAAGCTTAAGGCTTGGCTTACGAAGATCTTGATCTTATGTTACCTTGTGCACCAAAGGCTGTCTGAGGCTGCCATCACACCGGTCTTGTCAGTGCACCCTGTGACTCTGGGCGGCATGAAGGTCACTTGATGCACAAAATAAAAGATATTGTTTGGATTTGTATCTGCTAAAACGTTCTGCGAGGTAGCCTCGCTCATGTTGTGATCAGAACGTATGTCCAAATGGATTACGAAACCCAGTATCACCACACCTATTACTCATGATCTGCAGCTTCTGCCTGTCGGTGTAGTTGTGTCCATGAGAAGCCAGTGTTTACAATGTGGAAAGTACTGTGGTAGTTACTCTTTGCTAAGTTTCTCATATCGCCCTGCCTTCCTTTAACACATAGGGGCATTTCATTCTGATCCCCTCTTTTCTATGCTTTGTTTCTACATAAAAAATAAACTGAAAGCACTGGAAAAAATGTTAAATTTCACAATCAGTGGCCTTTAGTGGCCAACCACGATGTGCACTTCCTGCTGCTGGTTTACAATAAGAGCCTCTCAGTGACACTTCCTGACATCATGCCTGCCCTGCCGTGCATATTTTGCAAGCTAATGAAATCTGAATTTTAATCTGAAGGGTTTCAGGGTTTGTCCTAATTTCATTGGCTGTGGGAGTTCCTTTTCAGGAAGTCACATGAGATCAGTAGTTTAACTGAATTTTCTGTTTTTATTGACATTAAGCTTTGTCTTTTTTGTGATCCATTAACTGACACGAAGAACATCGTCAATAAGGAGGAGTTAAACTTCGTTGCATTTTAATGCACTTTTATTTATACATTACACATAACAGCATTGCGTCATCATTTATTGTGGTTGCATTAATACTCTTTTTTTACTTTATAAATTATCCAAAAATCTTATTGTGCAAATTATATGATTATTATTATTATTATTATTATTATTATTATTATTATTATTATGGCATGAGAAACCTGTAGATAAAATCATCCGTCTATATTGCTCCTTGTTTAGGCCATAAACACTAACAATATTGTCATTTTAGCCCGTAAAGACAACTTATTCTAAAAGGCCTGCCTGTTTGACACTGCATATAAAAGGGTAACATGCTTTTTTACACAGGTTTGGTTTATTTATTTAACTTTATCATTTCATCACTCTGTTATTTTTATGACTTTAAGTCAAGTATTTGTGTTGTGGTCACCTTTGGGTCAGTTTTACATACTTTTGTTACCAACACACAATTACATAATTCTGATTTCACAGCCTCCTCATCTCTGTTCTCTTCTTGTGATCAACTGCTAGCCACACTGCAGCTAAACTTTTTCACCAACAAGGAACTGCTGTAGGCTCACAAGAAACATAGTTTTGCTTCATAATTGAAAACGGTGTTTGTTTCCTTTTATCAGCCGGCCGTCTGTATGTGTTCAGACTCCCAACACTCCTCCAGTGGCATTAAAAGAGCCTGCTTTGTTTAGGTTTTGCATCGTCTTCCCTTTCCATGTGACATGAACACATTGATGTTCTCATGCAGTAGATGTTTGGTCCTTAAATGTGTTTTCCATATTTATGATTTCACTCTGAAAATATATTCTACAGCAGTGAGCACAAAGTAGTTCTTGGCATAATAATGTGCTGCAGCATTAAGCATTAAAACACTGACCCCGATGTACATTTCATGAATTAGAAAGAACCAGAAAAGTCTTAATTCAGCAGAAGTCTTGATCACATTTAAAAAACCAAACTTGTAGAATAATGAATTGTATTTGGAGTCAATATGATGCTTTATTTCCTCCTCAGGGTTAATTCACTTCAGTCCCTGGCCTGGAGTGTATTTTGTGTTTTCTTTCATACTAGCCTACAGTAAAGTAAGGTCTCAGATCTGTTTTAGTCACAGAGCTTCATGATAATCGATGCCCTCTGATGTGACCGAACTCTTTTTAAATGTGCTTCTCTTCCAGGCCGCAGAATATCGAGCTCGGTGCCACAGGGGGAACCTCCAAACAGGACAGCAGCAACATGGATGACATGACTGTGGAGCAGATCGCCATTAGGGCCAACCAAGTGACTGACGAGGTACACACGCACGCACGCACGCACGCACTGTACACACACACACACACACACACACACACACACACACACACACACACACACACACACTGTGTACACACACACTGTACACACACAGCTCTTCCTCTCATTTTCTGTTTCTCTTTGGGTGAGTATGAAACTTCCCTAAAGTAATATTCTGTCCAAAATGTTTAATATTTATTGCCAAAACTGTGTGTTTGCAACATACTGAGTGTTTGCAACATACGGAGCACACAGACGACCAGTGAGGGAGTGTATAATGTAGCAGAGTTTTGGAAGTTTCTGTGGATAGTTTTATAGTTGTTGTTTGTATTTTCATAACTTTATTTTAAGGGTCAGAAATTATTATTTTTTTAATTTCATAATATTTCTCTTAGAATTATGTATTTTGGTACTGACTGATACACAAACCAATTGTTCCAATTGATCGCTAGTATGAGCTAGAGAGTCTTTTAAGTCGGTGCACAAAACGTGTGCAAATGTGAGATTTGTCTACAGGCAAGCAAACTATTTAATGTGACGAATACAATTTACACTATTAAATTAATAATGAATTTACTTGGATTTAGATTGAGTTTTTCCTTGAAGGAAAACTATTATTTTAAATGATTAATCAAATTTACAAAAGGTATCCAGGAAAGATCTCTGGACGATATTTAAAAATGACACCTTTTTTAAGAGTTTCCCTTTTTCAGTCCTACTCTGAAGACCGTTGGAATTCCTTTTAACCCAATTTAAGCCAACAGCAGCTGTTGGTCTCTGGGGAGGATGAAACTGACACCTTTCAACTATGTGATACTGAAAAAGAAGACTTTGGGTGCTTTATCACTTTCATTCAAGCAAAAAACAAAACATATACACATACTAATTATCCACAAACCAGCAATCTCAGATGCAAAACTTGCAGTTGTTCAGATTGAAATGAACGTAAACAAATGCTGCCGTAGCTGAGAATGCAAAGTCTTAAAGGAACAATTTGACATTTTGCTTTCTTGTGAAGAGTTGGATGGGAGACTCAATTACATTCATGTCTTTAAATAAGCAGCTATAGTCAGCAAGCGGTTATCTTAGCTTAGCATACAAAGTGGAAACTGGAGGAAACGGCTAGCCTGATTCTGTCTAAAGGTCTATGGTCCGTCTCAAAAATCCACCTGTCAGCATCTCCTAAAGCTCACTAATTAATACATACAGACATGAGTACGAACTTCTCGTTTATTTATTTATCCATTATTTTTGGTGAAATAATCATTTTAGCCATAACCATATTGAAGACTGCACATTTTGGTTCAGCTGGAAAAGCATCAGTAGGGAGAAAAAACAACACACACACACACACATACTCCTGGGCTTGTTTTAAATATACAGTAGCACTGAAAGAGCAGAGGGGGGGTAATTAGATTCATTGTGTTCACAGTTGATTATTAAGCTAAGCATTAATAGGACGCGTGTGAGGCTTTACGCCTAATTTAGCCTGATGGCTCCCTTTCCCCTCTGTGGGTTTGAGAGTTTGAATGTTGTCAGCTATATCTAAGCGTTTTATTATCAAGGAGATGATTGTTTCATCAGCACTCCGGGGCACGATATGATCAGCCGTCTGATTCAAATGAACTTACTCTAGCAGGGCTTGTAGCTGTGCGCCTCAACTTCCTGTAATGTTGACTGTACTCGTTTCTGTGTTGTTTTCTTCTTCTTCTTTCTTGACTGCTTTCTGATTTAATCTGCCGTTTTCTCTTTCTCTTTCTTTCCGTTTCCTCCTTTTTACTGCTGCCTGGTTGACTAAGCAGCTCATAGAAGGGACAGAGCATGGGAGGGTCTTTCTGCTAATGTTTCCTCACACTTTGGCTTTGGGTAACCACTCGCACCTGAAACACTCAGAGCATGGCTGTCAATGTATCAGGGCAACGTTGGAATTTGTTATAAGGTTTAGGGAGTCTTCACACAAGCTGTTTTCCATGTCCAGTAGTTAAAATGGCTTCCACACCCGTCAACATTGTGTCAAAGTTATTAAAAATACATCGTTTGTGAGCTACTTCCTCATCATCCTGATACATTGGAGCCAATTAGTACCTGTAGTGCATTTTATGTTTGTTTTTTTGTGGCTGAATAAGACTTGAATTGTGTGTTTTTAATTATTTTTTTCAAACCTTACATGTAGCTTGCTGGAACCTGCACGTACCTCGCCTAACTGTACTTCCATTTAAGCCATCCCAAAACGAATGATAAAAATACCACGCCGTTGTCTGTATCTCAAAGATCTGTCACAGCACCCCAATCTGGAAAATTTGGCTACGGCAGCGATTTCGGGCTTAATTAGCCAAGTTCAAGGATTTTTAGGAGGCATAACGTAATGTTTATCCACCCAAGTGATGTTCTGGCTAAGCTAACAGAAACATGGTTGAGCTCAACGCATCCCTCTCGCCAATTCCATGTTTGTCTGTTTCTCAACTCACTGATTAATGTATTCAGAGCAAACATAACTGAGAGAGAATGAGGAATCGGCTCCCCGCTCTCTCTTGTTAACAGTTAATTAGGGATGGTAACAATAGAGTCATGCCCTGAGTCACTTCCGTGCTTTGCTCCTTTTGGATGCTCTGCTCTCTGTACAGCTCTCGCTATTAATAGACACAAAGGCCTAACTCACCTGAACTGACTGCATTCCAGTTCGTCATCAACTTTTTTGTCTCTGTGTTTGTGTGCGCATGTGTGTGTTTTTGTCTGTCTTACTGTAGATTGTTAACTTTTGTGCCAGCCGTACTCATGTACAATTAGAGTTTAGACCCAGGAACACTGTAGCTGTGTCCCACATCCATACGACTCACTAATTCAAAGGAGGTTCCAGTGTGTTGTGTGTTCACACTGAAGAAATGGCAAAATTAAGTGTATTAAACGCTGAGTTTTGAGTGTGATTATGTCAGAAAATGGTAAACTCAACCATTCAGTTTATTGTAACATTTGGTATAGAAGAGCAGATAATGTTCACAATTTTAGAAGCGGGAACTTAAGAATATTTTGCCTTTTTTTTTGTTCTTAAAAAAAATATAACAAATGATTAATCAATTGTCAGAATAGTTGACGATTAATTTGCTGTCTGTCGGTTAATGGATGAGTTGACTTAAAGTTTGAACTCGAGGAGCTGCTCACAGCCGTCCATTATTTTCTTGATTCATTGGTTGGTCAATGAAATGTCAGGAAATAATGAAAAATACAACAACAAAAACTACTTGTTTTGTTCAACCAATATCATAGAAGACTAAAAGAAACCAGCAAATATTATAAACAATATATAAACAGAAAAGCATCAACAATGTGGATATCATGGAGTTCAAAATACAATCGGTGTTCATTTCTCTAATCTTGAACAAATCCTATAAGCTCTATTAGCCAATCGTCAAAAATATGTACTTCAACAATTAACCAATTATCAAAACTGTTGAAATTATGATAAAGCAAAATGCATTCCCTTGTTCTCACCTGTGGGTTCTCCTGCATGTATTCTTATAGTTATAGGATGGGAAACTGCTCTGGTCACTGAAATCAAATTACTGAATGTTTAATTCGCTGTCGTGGTCTGATCAAATTAATTTAATTGTATCCGTGATGGGAGGAAAAAGGGATTGTGATTTCAAGGAAATGATCTTCACATGTTCCATCTTCTGCTATAATGGACCGAACAAAGCCGCCCGATGGATTCTTAATTAATCTTTCTGCTTATGTGTGTGAGATGCTTAAACGATAATCATGGCTAACTAAATTGAATTCTAGTATTCTGTTATTAATACAGTTTGGAATAGGACGCCACTCTTTCTTTTGTGAAAAACTAGTATTGTTTTGTGTCGTAGGTGTAATACACGTTATGTCCACAAACAAACTGCATGATGACTTTCCTCTACCTGAAACCTCAAACTAGTGACTTAAAAAAACATAAATGGATGAATCTAGATGTTAATTTGGTTATTGCCAGTTTGGATTATTTTTCATTGTTTTTATTAATTTTACTCTCCTCCTTTTTATTCACTAACACCTGCTGTTTTTTCCTTCAGTCACTGGAAAGCACACGGAGGATGCTGCAGATGGCAGAGGAGGTGAGACTTTGACAATTTGTATTGACACAAAAGCATCTTATTTATTCTTTTTATGACCAGAACCAGGTTCATGTTTGTTTATAACTGCCTATACCTGGATGAGGGTTAGGAACATTTTATCAATAGTATAGTCTTTTAATGCTAATTCTCCTTTTTTACAAGGACGTATTAGGACCACTGTTAATAATTAAATGTTCATAATTCCTAAATGTATCAAACCCTGATGGTTTCATTCTTTCTAATGCATAAATCTGTCTGTAATCATTCCATTGGTTCTGAATCTTTGCTACTCTTGTGTTTACAGAGCAAACAGACCGGCACCAACACCATGGTGATGTTGGACCAGCAAGGAGGTGAGGAGATGTACAAAGACACTGCTAGTAGTTTTGATGCAGCTGTTCCCACTTTGTGTTGCTCTTTGTCTGTGGCAAAGAGTGAATGTTAATGGTTAAGTGCAAAAAGTCACCCATAGTCACCCGTTTTTGGATGTTTTTCATTCATTTTGAAAGGAACTGCAAGTGAGTAATGACATAAACGCTACGCTATCACACTTATTTTGCAAGTTTTTGTATCGGCTAAAATCAACCAGATGTCATTGTGCCACAATACAAACTGCTTTATTATTGGATTAAGACATATCTGTGTTTTAGTGTGCTTCAGTATTAGCCTGAATGATCCTGGAACTAATTTGTTATTGGTAGTAATGTCTGTAACGTGCATCCCGAAATATTGTTGTGGTAAACCAGGGTTTGTAAATGGTCCTCGGTTTGTCTCGGGACAAACTATTTGTCCCAATTTTATTTTTTTTATTGTTTATTGCCTGTAACTTTAATGCCTTCCCTGTTTTAGAATTGTGTATTTGTAATTATTTGATGTTTTACCTGCATTATGTAATTTTCTTTGTTACCCTGATCCCATGTTCTTGTTGCTGCAACGACCCAGTTATTGACCCAATTTAGGATTCCTCACAGTAATCATTGAAGGTGCAATGTGTAATAGCTGGCCACAAGCTCAAAACAAATTCGGGGCAGTTTTTCAAACTCTGTGAGCCGGTCAAAATAGAACTGCTATCGCGTAATCTTTACGAGTGGTGTTGGCTTAAAGCTTGCTTCGCTCAGTTTTAGCAGAAACCAGAGTAGCAAGAAAACCCAGTGGGTGGAGGAGGTTAGTTGATTTCAACTACACACCTGTCAAGTTTCATGACTCCAAGTCAACAACTCCTGGTGTATAAAATGATGAAATGTTCCTAGATATAGAGAAGGAGAATCTGAATTTGTGTGTGTGTGTGTGTGTGTGTGTGTGTGTGTGTGTGTGTGTGTGTGTGTGTGTGTGTGTGTGTGTGTGTGTGTGTGTGTGTGTGTGTGTGTGTGTGTGTGTGTGTGTGTGTGTGTGTGTGTGTGTGTGTGTGTGTGTGTTTCAGAGCAGCTGAGGCGTGTGGACGAGGGCATGGACCAGATCAACCAGGACATGAGACAGGCTGAGAAAAACCTGACTGACCTCTCCAAGTGCTGTGGCCTCTGTGTCTGCCCCTGTGACAGGTACGCTGTGAGCGGCTGAAGCTCCACATCACTGTTGTGTGTTGTCATGCGTTTCTCCACTCTTTGTGTGCTGTGTGTGTTTGATAATGTGCAACAGGTATGCGGCTGGTTTGTGAAGGAACTTCAGAGTGATAAATGATACCAATATAATCAAGGGTTATAAAAACAAGTTTGTGTTCATTTGCATATTTTACTTTGAGATTTATTTTTTTATGTCATGTAAAGTGGGATGGGCTATTTCAGGCAAACCCATTCATTTTCTCCATAGACTGTTGGATGATTGACAGTTGGAGCACTTCTACAACTTGGTTAGGCATGAAACTCTTCTGGTTGAATCATCAGAACAATAGTTGACCAACTGTGATACAAGATATCTGATTCTTAGAATAAAAATATAGTCAACGTATCGTGTTGTTGGTTTGAAATTCTCTTAAGAGCACTCTTAACAGCTGTTGAAAGTTAAAGACTAAGGTGCTGATAAAACAATCAGCAACTTGAATGAATTCACTTTAGGAATCTGGATACATTTTTGAATGAATTCAGCAACTATGATGTCGTGGTTTGTGATCCTGGGTGTTGTGGTATTTAGAGACGTCCGCCAGGCCAAACAAAAATTGGTGGCTTTTCCATAAACTTAAAGGATTGTTCCAATATGCAGGAGTCCTATAGGTCTATGTTAAGTAACGATGATGATATCATTAAAAGAAAACATTGAAATGGGAGTACACAACTGTGCGAACATTTCCAGAACCAGCAGCCTCTCTCTCTCTCTTCACCAGGTTATTATCATGGGATGTAACGCTTCCATGACTCTGATCGTGTGTGTGATTTCACATGAACACACTATGAGTACGACGAGGAGAGCGTAAAATACACATAATCTTGTCAAATGTGAATCTCATGGTGAAAAGATTGTTAAGCAATTTGTAGCATTCCCAACTGCTTACAGATGAGTAGGGAACGTGACAGTTGTCCTACCAAGTTCTAAACAAGACTGGTGCTGCTCTATGCAGAGCATACTGTACCTTCTCCATCGATCCAAATTGGTATGCAGTGTCAGTGTGTGTAGTAAGATAGTATCTGGTTCTAAACATGGAAAAAAAATCTCCCCAAAATGCTTTCACTTTGGAGAAGAGGATTCTTTGATGAGTACCATAAGATAAGGTAGGGAATCTTTCGAATTTGCTGTGACTGTAGTAATAGCCGACTTGTAGCCTTATTAACCTTTTGTGGATGCTTTTTATTTTGAAGACCGTGTGGTTGTATTTAAGTTCTTCTAGTTTTTTATTTACACCTCCAGATTTCCTGGTTTGTGTTGACTTTCCGCTTTTCCTCCAGGGTGTCGTCGATCGAGCATGACTCAAAATACAAGCGTACCTGGGGTCAGAGAGGAGCCGACGGAGAAATTGACTCGAATGGCTCCAGAGTAGTCTCAAGGCAGCCGTCGGGCGTTCGCAACGGCCAGGCTGGCCAGGTGAACGCCTCGGCGCCCTCCGGCCCCTACATCAAGAGGTCATTTTTCTTCCTTAATAATCTTTTACCATAACATTGTCAGAAGCATGTTGTTAATTTATAAGTTACATATAGTTTTCATAACATAGTGAGACACATCTGACGGAGCCTTACTTAACATCTACAGGATAACCAACGATGCTCGTGAGGATGAGATGGAGGAGAATCTGGATGCAGTGGGCAGCATCATTGGCAACCTGAAAACGATGGCTCAGGACATGGGCAACGAGATCGACCAGCAGAACAAACACATCGACAGCATCAACGATAAGGTAGCAGTCTGACGTTATTGACCTTTCAATCGGTCTGTTAATGCGCATTTTTACTTTGTCTGCTATTCATTATATCAAGGTTGATGGCCAAATCAAAGGGATTCTGTGGAGGTTTTCACCAATTGTAACACAATGGAGCAATGATTTTACACAGCAATGATGCACATACATATCTATCATGCACATACATATCTTCTCATGGTTTCACGCTGTTCCACTGATGGACAGTTGATGGACAGTAACACGGAAGGTAGAAGACTGCTAGTTTGTAAACAATGCAGGATTTAGAATATTATTTTAAATCAGCTTTGCCAAAGGAGGGAAGAAAATGCGTGCATGCATTCATTCATTCATTCATTGGTTGACAGACTGATCTCCAAAATGTTTCCTGCAGTGTATGTCTGTCACCTCATATGAGTGAAGTGCATTGAGCACGATGATGAAGAAACGTGCATATCTGTCACTCTGTATCAGTCCTGAAAAGGTGATGCAAAGTGAAAAGGCATGCAATACATATTCACCCTTTTTTCCTTTTATTATTGATTTCTTTTCTTTCTTTCAGGCGGAAATGAACAGGCTGCGTATTGATGAAGCCAACCAGAGAGCCAACAAGCTCATCAAGTAGACAACGAACCAGTTCTGTCCATCAACCTTGAGCCTCTGTCACACCACCTATACATACATATACACACACACACACACACACACACACACACACACACACACACACACACACACACACACACACACACACACACTCTGCATACTTGTGCACATGCATCTTTGACATAAAAAAAAAAGAAAGAAATTCAGTCAGGAAGAATATCTTTGCCAGCGGCATGCTCGCCTTATACTGCACTAAGATGTAAATAAAATATGCAAACATTCTATATTTTATAAATTGGCCACCATCTTTGACACATGCATTCATAGTCATGCTGGACTTTGAGAAGCAGGAAGGGCATCAGAAACTGCACCAAAGAGGAAGGGACTTTCTGCCTGTCACTGCTGGTTGATACGAAATATGCACCCGGCCTTTGTATCATATCTCAACATTCAGAGGAAGGCAAGTAGCACAGGTCCACTGCTTTTCTTTCCTATTGTTTCTCTCTTTTTGCCTTTCTCTTAAAAGTATGACCCGTGTCTCTTTGTCTGGATGAGGTCATGGATACATGCCTACTAGCTGACTTTTAGTTAGCATTAATTAACGTATCCCCTTCTGTTGGTCCTATCTTGATACAGCTACATCGAGTTTAATCATAAAAACATTGCCTTTAAAACAAATGCATCTTATTCAAATCCATATTGATTCAATGTGTAACTACGTTTATTGTATTATGTGCTTATTTAATTATTCTTTATGAACACTTTGTTCTAATGTCATTTATGCCATTTCAGATGTAAAAGCTATTTCATAAAATCTGAAATGTTGTGCTTTGGAGTGAGTCATTGCAAATCCTTTAATGCTACAATTCAAAGCACATACCCCTGAATGATAGCAATTTAATATTATTTAAGGAATGTTCTGACAGAGAAGTCAAGGTTGTAACTATTGCAAGAAAATTGTGAGGCCCTGTACTGGTGTTATAAATTTAATATATACTAGTAATCACTTGTCCTTCAAATGTGAAGGAGGGTCAGTAAGCACCATGAGGAACATTATCATCATCAACCCCTGCAAAGCATCGAGTATATTTCATAACGCTGAATATGTGAAACATAACAGTAGATTTGTCATAAATGGATCAATTCCTGTACTTCATATTTAGTGTCTCTTGTGATTTATCAGTCTGTGTTGATGAAACATATTGTAGCTGTTTATATTAATTGCCCATAGTCATTCTTTTAATCTAAATTCATTCTTCTGTCTTCGTCATCTCCGGGTTAATAGAGATTTATGGCACCCAAGAGGAAATTTAACAGCCTATGCAGGGTTCCTAGTAAGTCTGGTAATATGCAGTTTTGTCACAATGAAAATAACTTAAAAGGTTACAAATTTAAGAAATTAGTCTGGAAAAATATAACTTAGAAATGGGAGAATTGTGCAGGAACCCTGTCAATGCCTTACGGATGATCCGTGGTTGTGTTGTAACAGCCGTTGTATCACAAACTGCTGTGAAATCTGGCTACAAGAGGAGCAGAGCTGCGGTAAAATGATAATATCTAGTGATGGAAAGCATAATTTCTTTTGCCGTAGCCAGGCTGAGAAATTACTGCTGGCAGCAAGATGCTACAGTATACACGTAAGTGAATGATGTCAAAGAGGTAAATGTGGAAGCGGAATATGTCCTGGCGGGCTCTGTTTAGGCCTCACTGTGGAAATTTGGCTTATAATAAAGCAATACAGTATGCTGGAAATATCTCTTGTATGCATCTTCTGGTTTATTTGTTTTTGAAGAAAAGTGATAATTTGTATGCTTCGCTGCAGACATACTCCTATTGAGTTTGTAAAGATTGAAATGATGTTATTCAGGGCGTTGTATTGCTGCAAGTGGTCACCCTCCGCCTGTTACTTGTCAGCTGAGATCTAATTAGTCCAGCCTGAGGCCGACTTGCTGTCTTGAGGCCGTTTATTCATTGTTTTACCAACAGCCACTGGAATGTAAATCCAACCTTTTTGTCGATTTTCATGATGTTCATATGCAGCTCATATTATCTGAAATTAGCTTGGTTAGCAGTTGACTGTTTAACAAAGTGCCTGTTGTTTAACACCTGCCTCTGTTAAATTGTTTTTATTCAATAAATCTATTCTGAAATGAATGTTCTTGGACATTTTCAATGCATTAACAATTAGAATGAAATCAGTATTCATTACGAATCTGCAAAGGTACAACTGTGGACATGAATTTGATATTACGGAAAGAGATTAAAATGACAATAAATAAACCCAAACTGTCTAGTTTCAGAAGTTTATTTTAAAGTTTATTCTCTCAAAATGTATTTGATATTTCCTGTTAACATCATTCATTTTTTGGGATATTTTACATAGCTAGAGAGTACAAAATGCAGATTAAAAACCACTGAACAGAAAAAGCAGGTAGGAAGAAGTGGAGGAATAAACAAAGTGGAGGTGACAGAGTAGGACGTGTCGGAATCTGAGTTAGTGTAGATAGTGACCAATAAAAACAAGACTGAATAAAGGTAATGCAAGTTTCCCAAACCATTTAAAGGTACTTTTATAACAGATGTGATTACCGGTACTGGCAGCACAGAAGTGATGTTCTTCTGGCCTTCTGTACGCAGAAAAAAACCCATCTGTATTTGTTGTTTAGATGGCCACAAGAAGATTCTAGATGTAATATTATGTTCCTTTTGTATGTGTAAATAATCTAGACAGATCATCATGATGCTACCATATTTCCTCTTGAGCTGAACAGTGTCCATCTTTCTACACCTAACTTCCATCATTTCTATGAGGTCACTTGAGTTGGATCGTGGTTCAGGGACGGAGCCCATAGTACAAGGCAAGACGGCAGTGGGTGAGTGAATGTGACAAGTTAACGTCAATAAATGCAGTTCCGCGTACTCTATATTCCCTGTATATCGACTCAAATTTCTTATTCTATAATGGCTTTATTGTGAAAAGGTACCAAATTCTCACTTCCTCCTTTACATTCATATTAAAGACACATTCCCTCAGCTCCATACTGCTGCTGTATGACCCTCGCCTTAGATGAAGAGCATGCCTGGTCCTGCTGTGTGGTTTGGAAAAGCAGTCAAGATTCATCCGACCCACGGATTGTCCTTGACTTTGGCCGTTTCATCTGGTTGAATAATGGTCCAGGCTCTTGTTCTACTTTTACAAGGACGCCTGGTTTAATTTCTAGTTGGCTCTAATTTAACACTCAGCCTTTGTGGTACATAAAATGTAGTTTGTGATATCAGAGGGGTGTTTCATAAAGCAAGATTACCAGTTAAATCAAACAATTCTCACCGAGGTGACCCTGGGAACTTTACCTTCCAGACTAGTAAAGTCAGGTTAGTTTAGCTTCACCTCAGGCTGAACCAGTGTTACAATGAACCTGTCAGGCTGAAACCCAGTGTTTTGTACACTAGTACATGTTAAATTTAACACATTTTGACTTGGGCTGCTCTTTTTGCTTTTTTAAAATTTGAACTCTTATATTTTTCAGTCACAATTCCAGTTAATGTGTTCATTTAAATGCACTGCAACTAATATGAAGGCAAAAAAACTACTTTGACCCATGACTGTTCTCATAGTTTGCAGCTTCTTCACCATCTGTTTTCTCTTTAAATGTCACTTAAATAGGTTTTGAGGCAGGCAGCCAATCTGACGGTATTTCACCAGATGGAGGCTGTTATTTATCTCATCCAAACCAAGTAGCATTATCCAACTATTGCCATAAATAACCTGGCTGGAGTCTTATTGTACATCTCAAAGTTGTTAACAGCATCTTTTTATGTCCACTTGCCTCTTTACATTAATGTGTAGCACTTATTATACAAAGAAAGTTCACATTACATTACATTACACTACATTACAGCTAACTTGAGTCCGAGTCCGGCAGTGGTTTTGTTTATTTTTTAAATAATATTTTACTCTCCATATTATGTAGAGTATGTGCCGCTCTGTGGCAGCAAACATCGCATGTTTCAAAGTAAACCAGACTTAACTTTAATCCTGGTTCAGTTCATTTCAAGTCAGGCTTTCCACAATAAGAGCTGTTTTTATTATGAAACACCCCTCAGATATCTGCTAACAGAATACAATTTCTTATGTGTGTCCCTACAAGCCAAAGTTGAAGACAAATAAGGCAGGTCAAGTTTGGTCTTGACTAAGAGTTCAAGAATATCACAATAGCACCATATCAAACTAACGTAAAACATACTTCATGCAGCTGTAGATATATATATACTGTTTGTGTATATATGTTAATGAATAGATATGAAATTTAGGGTTCAATACACAAGTGTTGAATATATTTAAAGTTCACAGAAATAACTACCGCCACAGTTCAGTTGAGAATACAATCTTACAAGATCAATAATCAAAACTGGTTTCTCATGACTGATCATATTTCATCGGTGACCAATTTAAAATGTCAACAGTCGAACCCTTCACAGTGCATAGAGCATTTAGTTTGCATGCCTGCAATTACACTTGGTGTGTGTGTGTGTGTGTGCACTGTGCAGCACTGCACTACGGTCTTGCTCTTCACCAAGTCTTTACACCGCATTTACAAAGCTTTTTAACGTCTGTTAAACTCACTCTGGTTCTCTAAGTAGCATTAAGCGCTCCAAATTCAAACAGCACAGTATTACAGTTCACAACCATTGTATAAGGCAGATTAATAAAAGTACTCCTTGGTACTCTTGTGTCACCCCGTGTTCATTACAGGCCTTCATATTGTACATGGCTATATCAAAGCATGCCATACGAAATCAATTAAAACGCAGCAAAAGAAAAAAGTTTTACAAACATTCTTTGGTTGAGTGTGAAAGGAGCATTCCTGTGCTTTAATTGAATTGCTTTGAATTTGGCATTTGTTAAAAACAACACAAAGAAAAAAAAAAAGTGGACCTTTGCAATGATACACTGGCTTAAATACAGGCAAACGAGTGATGGCTTTAACCTAAACTACAATAAATGTATGTTTACTCTCGCAAACTAATATAAAAAATCTAGTGATTAAAAAGCTGTCTTTGACTGATTGTACACCAATACTACGTTCTCTTTCCAGGTTGCTAAGGCAACCCCCCCCCCCCCCCCCCCCCCCCCCTTTTCGATGGCCTTCCCATCTCTTTTTACTTCTTTTTGGCAAAGAGACTGAACTTCTTTTCCTTGTCTTTCTTGGCAGAACTGGGCTCCGGGAGTGCAGTTGAGGAGGGAGGAGGAGGCAGGCTGTGGGCTTTGGCCCCTGAGGGCCCCGACGCCTCCTCCACTGCCAGGGGCTGAACGGCCTTCTCCATGGCCTGACTCCAACGCTGGAGCTCCTCCTGAAATTAAAACACACACAACACGGAGGCTTACAAAGGGAAGTCCACCTCCAGAGGGGCAGTGTGTGTTTCTGGCTCCTGCTATTAGTGAATTATAAAGTGGTTCAAGCATTTAGCAAGGAAACTTTAAATAAGGTGTTTGTGAGGCTGAATCAGGGGAGTATTGATGATAACGACCTTATCATGAATCATTTTATCTTAAAACGTAATGCTCCCTGTAGGGTAGTCTCACTAACTGATGGAGAAACAGAGGAACCTCATTACTGTCAGCTACTTACATACATAATCCATTCCAAATTACATAGACATGTGTAGCCACGTTAATCTGAAACAGCTTTTAAAATATAGTATAAATATGTATGTACTGTAACACCCTGTGACTACTGCTTTACAGTACATAAGGTCAAAGACTATATAAATGCAAAGTCCAGAACATTCAGTCTCATGGGATTTGTGGAAAGCTCTCTCGATGGTAAAAAGCTCACCTCGTCTTTACACTGGAACAAATATTCACTGCCGTCTCCAAGACTGAGAGAGGGAAAGGAAAGTGAAGTTAAAATGTATTGTGTGGAGGAGTGCAAACAGAAAAAAGAGTAACATGAAGACTAAACTGTTTTCCACAAAACTCATTTTTCAGTAATCTATGCAACAAAGCTCTAACTCTTTTCTTGAAATGTAAACAGTGGCAGCAGGTCTCTCTTCTAGCAACTATTAGCAAAGTGAGTGCAATTAGTGCCGCTGAAGACAGAAGTGGGAGAGCTTAGCTTAGCCTGTAGACTGGAAACAGGGAAATGGCTATTCTGGCTCTGACCAAAGGTAATAAATATAATTAATTAATGCTTTCTCTCATCTGTTTAATCCATATATAAAAACCATAAAATAACAGGTTGTGGTTTTACATAGGGTTATTTGCAGGACTATTTCTTGGCACATAATCCCCCATAAAACCACACTTGATCTTCTCATCTTATTCTTGGCAAGAAAGTGAATAAGCATATTCCCCAAAAATGTTGAACTATTCCTTTTAATTAGCGTGACAACTGTGAAAACCTGAAGATGGATCAGAATTCTCACCGTAGTTTGGAGACGTGCTTCTTTGTCTTGTAGTTGGTGAGGATCTCCCAGGTGGCGTTATTGAGGGACAAAGGGTCCTCGCCGTGATATGTCACCCCATGGCCAAAGCTCTTGGCATCCTTGTAAGCCGACAGCTGACCGGGCTTCAGCACACAGTACAAGTTGTTCCAGGACCTGAGAGGAAGAGGAAGGGTAAGAAATGAAGGGCTTGAATATTGATCACTTCAGGAGGCTAATTTCCTGCGATAATGAAAAAATAAATTTAATTTAATTCCAATTAAGAGAGCCACAACAACATCACCACTCCATTAAGACTTAATTCAGTTAATTAGTAATGAGCTCACTACTCTGTAACAACTGTAAATAGCTGAACCCAGCCAGAGCCTCTGTAAGACAGCAGGCGGGTTAAACTAAACTTTTTGGGTAGCTTGGGCATTAACAAAGTTACTTAAGTAGCTGGAATTTTTATATTAAAACACAGATGCATAGTCATCTTAAAATCAGGTGGCTAAAAAAGATGGCAACACATCATAATCAACACTTATTTTTAACTTGAGAAGTAGTTGTTAATATTTGCTGGTATTGCTGATTATGTAAAAAAAAAAAAATACTTTTTTTCCATTTTGCCAGCTGTGAATGTACAGTATATACATATATGTATGTGTATGTATCTATGTTTTTCATTAGCTCATTGTTGAACTGTGCATGTCTAAAAATGTCTTTGTTTTACTTCAAGTTCTATAGTGTACAGTTAAGCGTATGTCTGTGTATGTTTGTGCTGCTATATTGTGAGTTATTTTTAAGACTTAAAGCTGGCAAACTTGTAGCTCATGTCATCTTTTCTTTTACTTCCTGTTTTATTTATTTTTTTCTCCCCACACCACACCTGCCATCTAAAAAGGGACAGTGCAACACTGTGTGTGTGTGTGTGTGTGTGTGTGTGTGTGTGTGTGTGTGTGTGTGTGTGTGTGTGTGTGTGTGAGCTTCAGCATCACAAATCACATATAGGCCTTCTTCTGTATAATATTGCTATACAGTTGTAGATTTCTCGCTGTTTTTTTAACTAACGTTCAAGGCAGCCATTGGTTTCCTGTCATTTCTTTACAATGAGTAAAATGAGTGAGAAAACTCTTGACAAAGAAAATGACCTCTGCATTTATTTTTGTTTGTTTAATTTTTGCTTCGCGATTTTGCTCTTTAGATGCATATTGATTTGAGTGTAATATGTGATGTAATTTAAATAATGATTAAAAAGATGAATGCAGACTAGATGTGTACTGTGATGAATAACATATATATGGTAAGTATGGTATATGGTAAGTTTTCAAGTGTGCTAATAGATTTTTCTATTCTACAGAACTGGATGTCTGGAATGGTCAGTGAGTGGTGTAGGAACTACAATACACGTGGTGGATGGACAAAATGGACAAAAACAGCCCTGTGATCTTTTTCCTATTATCTACCTGTTTGAAGCCTTCTTTCCTGAACCTTCCACATGTTTGCGGCTAAGCATGCCCTCCTGCAGCACAGTCTGGGCCCTGAGGGTCTCAACGGGCATGGTGGCAGCCCTCTCTGGTTCTTTCGGGGTCACTACTGACACAGAGGGTTCCAGCTCCAGAGAACCACTCTCTCTCATTTCGGACACTATGGGCACTGTGGAGTCACCGGCTGTCTCCTCCAGCAGACCTGAACTGGGCTCAACTGCTCCAGAACCAGACTGGAAGAGAACAAATAGAGACAGAAATAGAATGAGACAGTAGATCATTGATAAATCAACCTGCAAAATTTTTTTTTTTTTTTTTTTAAACTTCAGCATGGTTAAACAGAGTTACTTACCAGTGTCTGTTCCTCAATTGTGCCGAGCTGCGAAGATTCTTCTACAAAACCTGTGTCTTCTCTCCTGGAGGAAAGAGGACAGCATGGGGTCGGCATGAGACACTTTTAAGAGCAGCGGGTGAAGAACAATGTTTTTTGTAGAGAGGGAGAGACTGTGCTTGGAAGCAAGTTTAAAGGATAAGGTTCTTTGTCTTTGTCTGAACAGTATATATATATTTGTTAGTATTTTATATATATATATATATATATATATATATATATATATATATATATATATATATATATATATATATATATTTGTTAGTATCTACATAATTTCCTCAAACAGCTCAGCACTGCAGTTTTTCAGCAGACTTTACCCAAACAGGAGTAAATAGTTTTTTTGTGTTTGTTTTTATCAATGACAGTGTGTGTATGGGATTGACTCAAAGTAAACTGGAGTTTCGCAAAAGTTAGCGATTTTGGTTTAACGTACTGTAATATGACTTTTATTGACATACAATACTACGGCTTTTTATGAAATTCTTTGACATACTAAATGTATGTATCAATAAAAATATTTTTTTTATACTATGTCCTTACTATAGGACAAAATACTATACTCTGACATTTATCATGCTATACTATGACTTTTTAAATACTTTTTTTTTATAGACTTTTTTTTTACTTTTTTGGACAGACTATAATATCACTTTTTTCGACATACTATACTATGACTTTTTAAATACTTTTTTTCGACATACTATGCTTTGACTTTTTTCAACAAACCAAAAATACTAAAGTCGACGTTTAACACTGACTGATCCACTGCAATAATCCAGTCTGTTCTCTGCATGTCCGTCACTATGTGCTTTGGATCAGCCACCAAGCAGGACAGAAACAGACCACAACAGAAAGTCAGGACTGCAGATTAAAGATCATTGGTGCCAAACTGCCCTTCTTTCAGGATTTAAACATGTCCAGAGTCTGGAAACGGGCAAGACGCATCACTGCAGACCAATCACACCCTGGACAAAACTTCCCTGCTCTACAGAGCCCTGCACGCCAAAACAACCAACACAAGAACTGTACATGTACATATCAATATGCATTGTCATTGTCAATATCAATACTGCACCCGGGTTATTTATGTCTTTGTACTATTTGTAAGGTTACAACTTTAAGGAAACACTTGACTCATACACTTGTGTACATAAGAGTCCTGTCTAATCTTTACCTTTGTTTCATTCACCTTTCTTGTCCTTGTTGGCTGGTATGTTTATTTCTATGTAAGTATATTGAGAGAAATTAAATAAACTGAGTCAAATTCCTTGTATGTGTACACAATATTGGATATTAAAGTGTAGTAAGCCACGAGGAGGTCATAGGAGAATCAGAGTATGCGATGCTAAATAAAGAACTCAAAAAACCATGGTATAATATGGCAAAAAATGCCATAGTGTTATCTCATGAAATGTTATGGAAAAGTCTGAAAAAAGTCATGGTATAGTACGTCGAAATAAGTCATAGTATAGTATGTAAAAAAAAATTCTTAAAACACGTCATAGTATAGCATGTTGAAAAAAGTCATAGTATATTATGTCCAAAAAAGTAATTGTATAATATGTTGAAAAAAGTAAAACAAAAACTCATAGTATAGTGTGTCCAAAAATGTCCAAAAAAGGACATAGTATAGTATGTCGAAAAAAGTTAGAAAAAAGTCATAGTATAGTATGTCAAAAAAAGACACAGTATAGTATGTTGAAAAAAATTAAAAAGTCATAGTATAGTATGTTGAAAAAGGTAAAAAAAAAAAAAAAAAACAACTCATAGTATAGCATGTCGAAAAAAGTAATTAAAAAGCCGGAGTATAGTATGTTGAAAAGAAGCATGTTATAGTATGTAAAAAAAAAAGTCATAAAAACGTCATAGTAAAGCATGTCGAAAAAAGTCATAAATGAGTCATGCATGTCGAAAAAAAGTCACAACTCAGTTTGTAAGAAATCATTAAAAAGTAATTCTATAGCTCGTTGCAAAAAGTGATACAAAATAAAATAGTATGTATAGTATGTCATGTGATGAAAAAGTCATAATATAACATGTCGAAAAAAGGACATGAAAAATGTATAGTATGTCGAAAAATATGATAAAAAAGGCACAATATAGTACATCAAAAACGTTATGAAAAATGTATAATATATTATATAAAAAATCTGATGAAAAAGTCACAGTATAGCATTTCAAAAAATTGTGATGTGATGAAAAAGTCATAATATAGTATGTCGAAACATTTTATGAAATAGTCATAGTATATTACGTCGCAAAAAGTTTAAAAAAGCCCTAGTATAGCATGTCAAAAAATGTCATAGTATTGTATGTCGAAAAATGAAAAAATCATTGTATAGTAAGTCGAAAATTGTCATAGTATATATGTTGCAAAAAGTTTTAAAACGTCATAGTATATATGTTGCAAAAAATTATAAAAAGCCTAGAATGTGAAGGATGTCATAGTATAGTATGTAGAAAAAAGCTATGAATATGCCCTAATATAGTATGTTGAAACATTTATTAATAAACCACAGTATAGTATGTTTAAACATAAGAAAAACACAATAAAAAAGTCAGTCTAGTATGTAGGAAAAAGTCAGAAAAAGCCATAGTATAGCGTGAAAAAGTCATGGTTTAGTATGTTGCAAAACGAGATGGAAAAGGTTTTTTTTGTGTGCACCTTTCCTGTGAGGCTCAATCATATATGGCCCCATTAATTGCCACTCAGTTATCAAACCTTTGAGAAACCCTGATGTACATAATAAGTATTCCTGCATGTATCTATGTGGGAGTGTGTGTACCTGCTGTCCATATCTGAGCGTTGCTCTTCTTTAAGGAACTGCTCCATCTCCTGTTGCTGATTCCTCAGCTCCAACAGCTCCAGCTGCAACACAGTAAGGAACCGCAGTCAATAACTAATCCACTGGTTGATTTTATTTAAGAAACATGACATGACACGTTACTGCCAGTTGTGGTGTAAACCTGCAGGTAAGATTTTTTTCATTTGACCATAATGTATATATATTTTTCAGCAGCTATAATGACTCATGTTTTTGTCCAAACCGTAGTGAGGCGCTCCAGTGCAGAGAAGCGCTCCTCCCATGTGGCGGTGGATTTCTCAAAGGCCTCGTGCCTCTTGAGGAGTTTCTCGACCTCGTCCACCGTGTGGCCCAGGTCTCTACTGGACACGTAGGGCTCCTGAGCGATCAGCCAGGCCTCCGCCACCGAGGCGTCCCGCGCAAACTGACACACCTCCAGCACTGGAAGCAACAAAGACAGTCATCATGACTGGAACCTTTATCTTCAGAAATATTTATGCTGGGTATTATTTTAACTTTAGGATGTGAAGATATTTTTAAAAGTGTGAATGTCTTTACAAAATGTGAACATTTTGTGGTAAGTGAGGACATGTTTTGTAAAGGGAAGACATCTTTACAAAGTTAAAAAATTTTTGGAAAGTGAGAATATTTTAAAAAGTGACAACATGTTAAGATGTGGAGAACATTGTAGAAAGTCAGGACATTTTCTGAAATATTACAATAAGCTTTCAATGTGGTTGTCCATCTTGTAAAAAGCAACATTTTCTCTAGACTTAAATCTGTACAGGCAAAATTTAAACGTGAAAATATAATTCCAAAATGTAGTTGAAGGAATCACCTGTTTGAGAAAACACAATTTTTAATTGTGCAGAAACACTATAATAGATTGTCTTTGTTTCTGTCTTGTGCTTATTGGAGTCAAAAGCCATGGTGCTATTTCATGTGCAAAGGTCAGTACATTTATGAGCATTCACATTAGTTAGTCATTTGGCAGTTTAGTTTAGATTTGTGACAGGAATAATATATGTACAGGTTTTGCCTTTAGGTTGAGGTTAGTGTGGTTTTACTCACAGAGTCTGAGCCAGTCCCATCTGTCGTCCCACTTGAACATCATCTCCTTCCTTTTCTCCATCAGCTGTACCAGCTTCTCTTTGATCTGACACAAGCAGTTATACAGTCGCAGTTACATATCAGCATTATTAAACAACTCAGCCCCCAGACTGGTTATTATCCTTCTAAGAATTAGTATTGTGGAGCAATTAACCGCACGTTAAATTCAGGCCGGGGTCAATTGCTCATTTAAATTCTTTTGGTTTTTCCATTTCTAATTAGTGTTTGCTTTATAGTCTCCCTGATGAGTGAAAGATGAGTGGAATTTTTTCTTTCGTGGCAATCCAATTGGTTCCATTGTGCCAGACAAGAACAATCACTCCCAGAAAAGTAATTAAATCTAATGAAAGCAGCAATTTGAGGCCCAGCTGAGGATGAAAAGAAGCTGTCTTTGCTACTGAAGCCTTACCTCAGCAGAGTCTCGGTGCTTGCGTGTCAGCAGGGCCTTGCCGAGGTCTATGCAGTCATTGAAATTTGCTCCCCTGGCCTCGATCTCTGAGCGGATCCCCTGGTGGTACTTCTGCAGGAGCTCCACAGATGAGACATCCCTAATGCAGAGAGGGGAAGGATATTAACTGATAACAGGCAATGTGTGAAGCTTATCTACCTCTGTTGGTAGGGACTGGAACTGCAACAGTAATGACCAGGACAGTGTCCTTTAGTATAATAAATAGTGTAGTTGTACTTCATACATTCTACTAGTAAGATAGACAGTTTCATAAAGAGATAATATACTCATGCTCAAAATAGAAATGTCTTCAGAAAAAAAGAGAAAACCGCCTTGGAAATGGCAGAAATCAATGTTGATTTTAAGCTGAAATTTACTGAATGGATATCTAAATAAACGGTGACGTCCTTGTTCGACGTGTGCTCACCTGGGTTTTTCCTGGGTCTCTATCTGCTGGATGATGCTCTCCATCCAGGCCATCAGGTCTCGCACCATTGTGAAAAAGCGGAACTTCTCCGCCGTGTCCACCAGTCGCACCCTACGGCCGTCGCAGGCGTCAAGCAGGCCCTTCCAGGCTTCCACCACCTCTCGTTCTTTAACCTGGATGGCGTCCGCTTGTCCCCCTGCATATTGGGCATGAAGCCGTGAAGCGGTCTCCTGGAACTGTTGAACCTTGTGGAAGGAGAATCAAGAGTCAAATCATTAAAGTAATTTATAAAAACTAAAGTCTCCCTCCATTCAAAACTGTGTTTCGCATTTTGTTACTTTACATGGATGTTTGACCTCCACTGTGCAGAGTGATGTATGTGCCGAGTTTGATACTAGAAGGCTGTTTTTACATTGATCTGCTGAAGAGAGAAAGTTTATCTGTGCTCACCAAAAATCTGACTGGATTTTGTGATATGACAACCATTTGGGGGGGTAATTGTGGTCTAACATGCAAAACTAGTGTTAATCAAAGATATTTAAAGGATAGAGCTGACGGAAACAGCAGAGCACAAACAGTGGGTACCGTTTGTTACCAAGAATACAATTAAATAATATAGTACTTTAAACCCAGGGTTGATTAAAAAAACGTCTTACTGTTATAATCTCATTTGTTTCCTTTGTTTGTATTGTTATTGCTTTTACTGTTTCTGTTTTTACCATGTAAAGTGTCTTTGAGTACCTTTTAAAGAAAGGTACATTTTGTAAATATTATTATTATTAATTTATTTTAAATAGATTTAAAAATAGATTTTTCATCCCAAAGCAATGGGATTAAGAGGCTGAAACAAATTTAAAAATCCCCCCACAGGACCACCGTTAATTGCTCTTTACCCTTTGAGAAAGCTGTTCACAGTTGCCCAAACATTGCAGCACTCTCTCCCCCCTCTAGAAATGAATCATCAAGGTTTGCCTCTGGGCCGCTGCCTGCTGTGTTCCCTCAGTATAAAAGGGCGGATCCCCTGTGTTGTACCTGTTTGCCTAGAGCGGTGATGTCTCTCTCAAAGGCGGCATGCATTCTGTGGAAGGACTCTGCTTTGCTGAAGTCCTCTCCCACATCATCGGGCAGCTCTTTCTGCTTTTCATGGATCTGAGCGACTAGCTCCTTTCCATCGTCAAAGTACCTTAAAAAAAGGGTTCAATCTCTCAGTCTCTTTGGCTCTGTGTGTATTATCACCACATGTATAATGCTACTTACTATAATCAATGTAAAGTTGTAATATTCAAATTGACAGTGCTATTGTAACCAGATGTTTTCTGGTTTGATGCTGTTAGTTCCTCCAGATATCAACATTATTCTCACTTGTTTGGACACGCTATGTTACACATGAGATTTAATGGCATCAATCCAGATAACAGGCTGTCTTTCAGCTCATGGTCTGGTACGTCGATACTGTTTTCCTTACTTGAGCAGCTCGTAAGAAGTAGTGAGGAGCTGAGCGCGAGTGTCGATGAGCTCCAGCAGATCAGCCCAGCTCTCATTGATGGTGTCTTTCCACTCTGCCATGGTGGCTGCCTCGGTGTGGCCGGCTTCGATCAGCTCGTCTATCGTCCCGTTGACCAGGTCCACTCGCTCCTGACCCACCATCCCCGTCTCCCGCGCAAACTCTCGGAACTTGTCCCTCAGAAGCTGAAGAGACAAGACAGATATGTTTAAAAAAACAAAAACAAAAAAACATGCAACAATATTTGTACTTTTTGTATGGAAGTTGGAATTGCATTTAGTTTTTAAGGTGCACAGGGCAATGTGCTGAATAGGAGCACATATGGCAGCGAGAGAAAACTATTTATTTACTTCAATACCCAAGAAATCGTGTAGTGTGATATCTGTACACTGTACACATCATGTCTTCATGAAAACAGATGGTCTGTCATGACTTTATACTAAAAGAAGCATAGAAGCAGAATATAATTTCATAAAACAGGAAAACTATCCTTTTCTCTTGTTGTTCATGAGACGTTTCAATCATTTGCTACTTAGTTATGATTTTTCAGTTACCTTTAATGGTCAGTGAGCATAACTGTCTTTTTTAAAACAGCAAAATAAGATACAAAAATTGCCACATGTAGCTAAATGCGTATTTGAGCACCTCTACTATATCAATCAATCAGACTTTATTAGTATAGCACCTATCATACAGGTTTGTGCAAGTCAAAGTGTTTTACAGAGCTGATCTCAGCTTCTCTCTCTCTCTCTGTATGCACTCTAATGTTAATGTTTTTCTTGTAAGGTATGATCGCGATGATGTGTGTGCATGTTTTTTTGTGTGAATAATACCGTGACGTGGTCCAGGTCCTGGCCCATCTCCTGAGAGGAGGCTACCATGTCTCTCTCTGCAATCCAGTGTTCCAGGTACTCCACCTCTCGGCTCAGCAGGAAGTGGTGGTAGGTGTGGTCCAGCTTCTTCCTGCGGTCCTCCGCCAGCTCCTTCAGCCCCGCGTACTGCTTATCCACCTGGCCCTGTCGCCTGATGATTTCCTCACTGCACACAAAGAAAAGTGAGAAGACGGAAGGAAATGAGATGCAGGGAGGATGGACAAAATGAGAAAATAACAAAGAGATTGGATTTGGGTTTACTCTAGATGAGGTGTGTGATTAGGAAACAGGAATTAGCACATTGTACATGCTTGTCTCTCTTTATCACCCTAAACCAAAACTGACTGAGACAACATGAGTGAATTAAGTTCCTGAGATGTAATTCTTTTCTGTGTTTGCAGCAGATTGTCCAATCACAAACCCATCAGGATGGTCTTCAGCAAACATTTTTTGGGCACGGTCAGCCAGCCTCTGAATGGAGTCAGCATAGTCATCAACGGCTTGCTTAAGAATCATGTGGCGCTTCAGCATCAGCATGGCGCTCTGCTCGTCCTGGAGAGAAGGAAGAAGAGGTGGAGGAGGCAGAATAAAGGAGGAGGATTACATTCTGTGAGAAAGGGAGACTGCACATTAAAGCAAAACAAAATACTCCAAATAAGTTCACAATAGAGGATCCTACTTATAAAAAGCGTGTCAACTTAATTGAAGAAAACCCTAACCATGTAATCATGTTAATGCGTTCAGTGCCATTTGTTATTTGCTCAACATGATTGTTTTTGATTCAGATAATAAGATCTGTTTTCAGACATCTGCGGCTTCATCCCTGATTAATCAGCCTGCTTCCTTGTCTGTAACGCACAGCAGTTCCTCTGCTCCTCACCTTGGCCTTTTCATCCGCGATCATGTAAAGCTCCTGCTCCCCTATCCAGGCTTCGGCCTCATCCGCGTCGTTGTAGTAATGCTGGGCCGAGCTGGAGCCGCTCAGCCTCTCCCTGCGCTTGGCCATCTCGTCCTGCAGCCGGGCCCACGCCTCATCCAGCTCCCTCAGCTGGTCCGTGATTCGCTCTGCCTCCGGTCTGCCCTCTGCGCTGGCGGCCGCCGCCATCCTCCTTCCTCGCTCTAGCACTTCGTCAATGCGAGGCTGGTGGCCCTCAATCTCCCTCTGCAACGTCTGATGTACAGAAAAGGAGACGGTGAGTGCAAAGCATTGCGCTAGAGATGATGATCAAATGATGGTGTTCAAGAGGCTCTGCTCATGCTTTTATAAAAGACGTTCACACATCAATCATGCATACCTTTGTGATATTTAAAGAAGCAAAAACAAACAAACTAAGTGTATCCGAGGTTGTTTTCTTTGCTTTTACAATATAAGTAGTCAATATTATCCTGAATGGCAGTTGAACACTAACTGCATAGTTTACCACAATTGACAGAGGAATAATTAACAATTTTGACAATTGATAAATTATTTCAATACATTTTCAAGTAAAAATAGTAATAAAAAAAGAGGACTTTTTGTCTTTTTTGACATACATAATTGTAAACTAACTCTCTTTGGGTTTTAACTGCTGGTGGGACAAAATGAGCAATTTGAAGAAGTCACAGCAAGCTCTAGGGCATTGAGAGGGGCATTTCTCACTATTTTCTGACATTTTATAGACCCCAATCGCAAAAATTGATCAAGAAAATAATGTAATAAAGTAAAAATGTACAAGTAGCAAATTATAGCAAAGCAACCCACAACCCTTTTTCCTACAGACAAACGCCTCACCTGGTTCTTCTTCAGCAGCATTTGCACAGTTTGAAGATTGTGGCCGTGCTCTTGTGACATTGCCAGGGGCATCCTCTCCTCAATCCAGAGCTGAGAGAGAGAGAGGAAGAGAAGAAAAAGAGGATTATGACAATGAAAAGAGAAAAAAGTAGGGACTGCTTTATGTTGAGAAACAGATTTACAGATCTCAGATGCACACGGAATATACAAAAATGTTAAGACTGCCTTTCTTATACTGAATTTTATACAATTTTTCTCAAACAGCAAAAATCCTTCTTTAAGCTGTCTCTAAGTGGATTTAGGCAGAGAAACCAATAAGGGATTAAAGCATTTTACCCAGATTCACCTGCAGAGTCAATTTCATGGAGAGAGCTGATGGTCTTACTGTCTTGCATACTAAGTGCATATACTATAATTGAAAAGTTCATTTCCAAATGAAGAAGTTATCATTTTTGCAGGAAAAAAATATCCTCTGAAATTCAGGTTTCAATATTTCCCAAAAGCTTTTCTCTTGCTGTCGCTCAAAAGCCAACATTAATCCTGCTCCTTTCAAATTTAACATCCTTTATTTAAATTGTGTGACATAAATCATTTTGTGAGAGCACAGAGTTTCAACACTTCAATTTTGCTCTGAAATCGGATCCATGCTTACAAGCTCATCGGCCAGGTCTCTGTAGAACTGATGGACAGCCTTGACGGCCTCCAGCTTGCCCTTGCGCTGGGCCAGTGGTGTGAGGAGCTGCTGGAAGTCCCTCTGCAGGGCCTGCTGCTCAGCCTCAAGCTCCGCCTGGTCCTCCCTGCCTCCGCTGTGCTTCCTCACGGCCTCCTGGAGCTCCTCCAGCTCCCGCGCCCGGTCACGTACCTGGTTCTCTGTTATCTGGCATGGGGAGATACGATAACAGAAAAAAGATGAACAGCCTTTCAAGAGTCTAATCAGGATGTGGTGGAGGGTAAACGAACCAAATGTTAGTTTGTCTTACCGTCTATGTGTGAAACTGAGCTTAGCCACTGTTTTCAGCTTATGATTTCATGAAACTTTTACCAATGCAGCACGGACTGTGATATCATTCAGAGGACGTATGCTGTTCTAGTTGTTCTTTCCAAGAAATATAATGCTTTTTTCATGTTTAGATTTTACAGTAAACACAAATACTGATCTGTCACAGGTGCTCACTCACTCAAAATGAATCCAAAGATAAAACTTGAATGTATTCACTCCCATGGTGAGATTTAACTACATGTAATTTAAAAAGTGCAATGCAGACACAACAAGCATACAAATCTGAAGTTTTTATAGTGCTAAAGAGACAGACCTGATGCTTCTTGAGCAGGATGTTGGCTTTAGTCAGGTCTTTGACGTCCTTATCGCCACTCTGTAGCTGCTGCTGCAGCCCACCGAGCCACTTCTTCATATCAGTTAGGCTCTGGTCAAACAGCTCAGAGCGGTTGGCGTCAAACAGCAGCCGGGCTTTCTCCTGGGTTGTGGACTCCAGCTTGTCCCACAGCTCGTGGAGTTTGGCCAGACGCTCCTTCACGATGGGCTCAAACTCAGGCTTGGAGTCCATGAGCTCCTGACCCTCCTGCATCCACAAAAACACGTACAGAGAGAAGATGATGTTGTTTCCAAAATACTCTTCTGGGCAAAAAATATCATGGTGGGTGAAGAAAATTTTAATAAGATTAACAACTGCATCATTTGAGTCAACTAAGCAAATAATCTTTTATAAAACAAATAACAAAATCCTAAACTTAATCAATACTCTATGCTTCATCAATACAATAACATTTAAAGGAACAATGACATTTAAGAAACAATATTTGACCATGTTATTCTACGTCATACATTTTTCATCTCTCATTATATGCCAAAATTATGTCATGACCGCATCTAAGAATCATTTTCATTATCAATTAATCTGCCATTTATTTTTTTTAATTTATCAACAAGTCATTTATTTTTTACAAAATGTCAAATATTAGTGAAAAGTTCACAGCCCACAGCCCAGGATGATCTCAACCAACAGTCCAAAATCAAAAGATATTCAGTTTTCTATCATGCATGGCAAAGAACACTTTAAATCTTCCCTTTTGAGAAGCTTAGCGTTACCAACCTCGTCTACTTTGTTCAGCCAGTCCTTGTTGGAGGCCAGCTCAGCCATGAAGGCCTGATGTTTCAGCCATTTGCTGTGGAGGTTCCTGGCCTCATCGTACGATGTGTCCTGAGCCGTCAGCATCTTCTCGTTGATCCACACGGTCAGCTGAAGCAAGGAGAGGAAGAGTGAGTATCAGAGATTAGTAAAAAAAAAAGAAAAAAAAAAAAAGATTCAAATCAACATCGAAAATTCAAGCACGCACGGTTCAAAAACTTGGGAAAGTCATGGAAACGTCAGCATTTCTAATTTGTGCAGAGGTGACTTTCTTTGAGCAGGATTTACTTCTTTATCTTTTCAAAACAGAGCATTTACCAATTAGCCAAATGGGACCCCAATCCCAAATAGGGAAGATATAAATTTTGTCTATTAAAAGTCTCATCAAGTACCACTGTGTTATTATAAACAACACAGAGTGTGTTCTGCAAATTGACTACAATAATCAACACAGTAGTGTCAAGTCTCAGTGAAGGAATAATTAAGTTAATAATGAATATTGATGTTACCCAGTGATTACATGAACAGTAAACTAACAGTGAACTCACATCCTGAGTGTTTTGCAGGAAGTGCTGCAGGTCGCGGTTGTCTCTGAGCTTTTCTGACACCTCCTGGGCTCTTCTCTTATTTTTGTTTTGCCTGAAGATCAAACACAAGAAAATACATTCAAAATACAACTCATCTTCCTCCACGTTTTAATTCAACATCTGTCTCTGTGACATAACAGGATGTAACTCTGAATGAGGGGGGTGGTGAATCAGAGGGTGAATCATTATGAGCTCTTCCACCACACAGAAAAATACCTGACACAGTAACCCAAAACATCATCCGTTTCTCTGAGACACCGTGAAGAATAGCTCTCACTTAAAGATCAATATCCATTATCGGGGCGCCCGTCTACCGAGCTGAATTGTGGGAGTTAATGGGACAAGCTCCCATGCTCTCTACTGCTTCTTGTTGTCAATAATGATACTGTGATAAGAAAGCTGTTTCACTGCTGAGCTGGTTTAAACTATAAAGAAGAAGATTTCTATTTTTCTACATAAGATCAGGGCTTGTACGGTATTTATCAAACTGCTAAAAGTTACATTTTGGACCATTTGATAGCAAAAGTCTCTAATGGTTTATTAAGGTTAGATTTTAGAGGACTGCAGTACAGAAACAAAGTAGGAGCCAGTTTTCAATATTAATCCTTATTTAAATACTATAACTATATTAGATAGCAGTTAATTCCACAAGTCAATTGCTTACTGGAGATGTTACGAATTTTCACAGAAATTATAAATTGAATAAAAAATTTCTTCTCCTGCTGCCAGAACATAAATGTGATTAATCATGTGATCACTTGAGAGTCACTGTTATTCTTCGCTGTAAGTAGCAGTAAGTTGTGTCTTATTGCGAAGATATTTTCTTACTCATAATAAGATCACTGATTCAAGTGTAATTTTAGAACTTTTTGCTGTACATAAATTCACATTTTCTCTGACAAGAATCAGTTGCGATTATGGGAGAGAAAGAAACAGACAACAAAGACCACTCTAAGTCAAAATCTGTTCATGATCAACGTCAAATGCGGTTGAAATCATGTCAAAGTTTCCCAGAAGTACTACAATATCATCATCATTTTCTACTTGTTCAATAACGCTTTTGACAAAACCTAATTATAATCATATTGACCTAAAACCACAATGACTGACCTGTCTCTGATTGAGGCCATTTTGTCCTGCACTTTCCCAGAGTACAGGTTGTTGCCGTCCACTAGCCGCTGTCCGCCCTGCAGAGTGCCGTCAATCTTGTCCTCGTTGGCCTCCATGGTGCTCAAAAAGTCCTCATGCTTCTTCAAAGCTTTCTCTGCCCCAGCCAAGTTGTCGGGCTTGTCTATGTGGGCCAAGGTGTACTCCTGCAAACAAAGCAAAAGAAAGAAAAGGACAAACACCCTTGAGACACTCAACCAGCGTAGTGGCAACTGATCATGCTGCATTCCTCCAATACCACGTTTGAAATACCTGTAGCATCACTAGCCCTATCATTAAAAAGCTAACTCTATGCACTGTTCCACTTAAAGACGCAATTTGGAGACAAGCCATAATCTTAATTTACCTAGTCCTTCATTTACAGTACCTGGTTGTTGAGGATGGCCTCTACAGCTTTGCCATCCCTCATGAACTGTTGGAAGCCCAGACCCTGGTCCAGGAAATTCTTGCGGCTGTCCCACATCTTCTGCAGTTCAACCCAACCACGGTCCAGCCCCTTCAGCCTCTGCTCCAGCTGCTGGTACTGAGGATCATCCTCCTGGCCCTGGGTGACCTGGGCACCGGTGTCCCTTACGCAGTGATAGTCCTCCTCATGGTTGTTTATGACTTCACGCACTGCGTCATGAAGGCTGAGCTGCTCCTCGGCCTCCGGCAGAGAAGCGGGCATTTCCTCCGACGCCACAGCCTTCTGGGTCTTGAAAAGCCAGGACTGGAAGTCATCCATGTCTTGGAGGAAGGTCTGTAATTTGCTGACCTCGCCTAAAGAGTCCTCTCTGTCTTTCAGGGTCTTCTTTAGCGTGTCCCAGGCCGCGTCCAGCTCCCTTCTGCGGGCCAAGATGTCATCCGCGTTCTCCGGATGGTCCTTAGCCAGCTGATCGGCCTCTTTCCTCAGGAAGGTAAGCTTGTTGTCGATGGCGGCCAAATCTCTCTCCATGCCAAACAGTTTCCTCTGGATGGTCATAACGGCTGCCAGGTCATTGCCCAAGTCCTGTGTGGACTCGATCACCCGTGTCTTGTCTTTGATCCAGGTCTCTGTCTCGTCACACTCCAGCCCGTAGTTGTTAAGGCTAACGGCAGAATCCACTTTCCTCTTCTTGTCGTCCACCATGGCCTTGAAGGCCTCCCACCTGAAAGACAATTATTTATTGAATGTTTGCATCACTTAAATGTAATCTTTAACACTTTTTATACTATTTTGCAGATTTGTTATTTCCTAATCATTTCCTAAGTTGCAGTTTCCTACTAGGGAAAATAGTCCTTTCATTGGATGAACTTCTTCATTCACTGTAAATAAAATAATTATTGTAAACTTTTTTCTCCATATATGTTGAATTGTATGCTTCCTTGTAGACAAACTTTCCATTTCTGCAGGTCCAGCTGACCTGAGGTGTACACCAATTGTCTCTATTTTAGGTGTAATTAGTGCTAAATTACAGACTTCTTTCCAGGAAACTTTTGGGAAATTATACACCTGTTTTGATATGCCACAGGGGCAAACATAAATATTCATAATTTTAAATATTTATTTAGATGTAACACTGACTGATTAATTAGAAATGTATTGTATTTTCGATACTTATAATGAATAGAAAATATATGTAAAGCACCTCTTATTCAGTCGCGTCTGACATTCTTTGACCTCTTTTGTGCGAGGGTGTCTGCTGTCCTCAAGCTGTTTCACAGCTTTATTGACGTCATCAACTCTCGACTGGACATTTGCCATATCTTGAGCTAGAATGCTCAACCTAAAAACAAGAAAAGTGCTCGTTAAAAATAAAAAAAAATAACAAGTAGATGACACATTAACACAAGAACACAAAACATGGAGGAAAAAAAAGCTTTTTTGTTTTGCTTTTGGAACATTCTGGTTTCCAGATTTGTATGAATTACAATATTAAATCTAGACATGTAGAACAATAATTCTGGAGTGCATAATGATATAATTAGTTATATGTACCTATTCTGTACTACTTCCAGATCCTCCAGCTTCTCAGGCACCTCTAAACCCACCAACCACGTCTCCTTCTGACCCATCCAGAGCTCACAAGCGTCCGTCTCACTGAAGATGGTGTACAGGGCCATAGCATCATCTAGCTTCTTCTGTCTCAGGTCAGCCAGCGACATGAGCTCCATGTACAGGTCCTTGATGTCCTTCAGACGTCTCTGGATATCAGGGGTGTTTTGTAGCTCCTCTGGCAGCGCATTGGCCTGTTTGGATAGAGCATCTATGGTGGCTCCGTTCTTGATTGCTTCATTCTTCAGGTCCTTGTGCTTTTTCATTAGCCGCTGGGTGGTGTACTCGTCGTGGCCCATGTCATCGCTGCTCATCTGTCTCTTGGCGTCCAGCAGCCAGGACTTGAGTTCATCAGCGTCTCCCTGAAACTGGAAGAACCTCTGGGTATCCCGGAGGTTTTGTTTCCGAAACGCAGCCAGCTCCTCCAGCTGCTGCCATTGCCTCCTGATGTCGTCCATGCTTTCTTGAACCTTCGGGGAGCCAAAGTGCTTGGCCTGGATCATCTTATCTCCTTCGGCCAAGACCTGGTCAAGGTTGGCGCGGCGGGCTCCGAGCTCGTCCTCAAAGGCGCTGTGTTTGCTCTGGAGCACCAGCACGCTCGTCAGGTCCTTGCCATAATCCAGGGAGGAGAAAATGTGCTCCTTCTCTCTAATCCAGCTCTCCAGCTCCGCCACCTCCCACAGGAAGTTCCAGAAGAGCCGAGACTGTTCCAAGCGAGCTCTTCGCTGGGCCGCCAGGGCACAAAGCTCCTGGTAGCACAAGTCCAGGTGCTGCACCCTGTCCCGGATCACCTGAGGATCACATGGCTTGTAGCCTGGGGAGAGAATGACGGGCAATAGAGTCAGTATATACATATGTAATATTATATCTGCTGAGCCAATGTTAACCTTTCATAGGTTTGTTATATAGAGTAGCTTGTTTAAAAATAAATGACATTCATATCAATTGCACTTAATGTACTTTGAATGCAGGGGTAAATATCATTCTTTTATTTAAATTGTATGTAAGTAGCCTACTGTTTGTCAGCCTTTTCGAATTGAGGATGCAAATCACAAATGTATGATTTGTGCATTGGTTGAAATGTTTTGTTGTTTTCTTACACAAGCAGGAATTCATGAACTTTGATGAAATATAATTTTAGGAAATATCCAATCACAGAATATGTAAACATGACAAGACAAATCATCCGATGATAACTTTCAGTATTTTTGCACAGTTTTACGGATATATTTTGGTAGGTGCACAAAAACTTTTGAGGTTCAACATCAGAGTCCATGGCCTGCAATCCATTTAGTGTCCTCATCTCCAACAAAACCAGGAGCAAGGCGCATGACGGGCCACTGCACTCACTTTCTCCGTTGGCAAACTTGAGAGCAGCAGCACTGGCGCCCTGCACTCTCTCCGCCTGCAGAGCGATGTCGTTCTCTAACAGAGCGTGTTTCTGTAACAAATCTTCAACTTCCAACAAGTGTTTCCCAAAGTCAGGAGACATAAGTCGAGCCTGAAGAAAAGGAGAAAAGAGCAATCTGATCAGTTTAGTGTCTAGAAAATAAATGTTATAGTTGATGAATAATGCTGTGCCTGTGCTGTACCTTCATGTCATCCATCCAGCTGATGATGTACAGCATCTCCTGGAAGATCCTCTGAAGGGTCAGGTTCTTATCTAGCCGCGCCCTGCGAGCCTTCAGCAGCTCCTGCAGGTAGTCCCACAGGCGCAGGACGTTATCTTTCCGCACGTCGATGCGTTTGGCGTCATGGTATCGCTCTGACTCCAGCTCCTTTGAGATGTCCACCAGGACCTGAACGCGTTCCTCATACGCAGCGATGTCCGTCTCAATGGCATTGTGCTTTTTCTTCGCTGCCTCCACGGCTGGCAGGTCGTAACCAAAGTTATCCTGAGGAGAGGGGAGCAGAGAGCGGTTCATTAGACATGAAACATTATGGTTTATTTGTTAAAACTTTAAGCTGTAGGTAGATTTTGCAAATACCTTGATTGTACTTGTAGAAGCGGAGTATAGTTTACTAGGTTTTTTTACATTGCTGCTTTTACTAAAAGGTGCCTTGTGGACTTTTCTTCTAAACAAACAAATGTTATGTTTACATTCAGTGGTTCTCACCAATGTTCATGTATTTTTAAGCTCCATTAAATGTGCTGAATGTGTTTCCTTATTCACAAAACATTTGCAAAGCTGATAGTTAAGTATTTCAAATCTGGCATTGTTTACATTCATGTTTACTATAGCTCGCAGTCTTCTTCTACCCTTTTTACCGCCTTTGCTGGCACATTGGTTTATTACCGCCACCTGTGTAACAGTGTGAAACCATTGGCAGGACACATCAAGAATGTGCATCCTCCTGCGTGTCCACGAGATAAACGATAAACAAATCATTGAAAAACAGTTACATAGAGCTTCTAGACTCCGCAGTAATGTCAATACTTTAATAAATATTGTGATGATTTTAACTTTCATCTTTTTGTTAACAAACAGCTAAATATCTACTTTCTTCTAACTTCTGTTAACTAATATTGCTATTTGTTACTTGCAAATGACACTTTTCAGTTGGTGCCATTTTTTTTCATTGTAACCTGTCTCAGTTGTTTATCACCAATAATCAGGTTTTAACTTAATTTAACTGGGTAGCCTAATTGCGGTCAACGTTTTGTCAAGAGACACCTCAGAACAAATGTCAGCTAACAGCATCATATAATATCCATGGTATTGTGGTGGATGTTGTACCTGAGCCACTAGCCTCTGGTTCTCCTGGAGCCAGGTCTCCCTCATGGCAGCCTTCCTGTCGAATCTCCTCGCCATCTGTTCCAGCTTCTCCTGTCTGATCAGCTCGTCTCTCAGGACTCGCTCCCGCTCGTGCTCCGCCGTCTCCAGACGCTCCCAGGCCTGCACACAGATGATGAGATGATGTTTGTTGTTTTTTGCTAGTTAGTGTGTGTGAAGAGAGACTTCATATGAAAATCCAAACATTAAAACTACAGCTGAAGTGATTAGTCAAGTAATCAATTAGTTAATTTGTTTTTAATAACTGATTAATTAATTGTTTTATTCTGGGGAATGTTTTTAAAAATGGCAAAATCCCTCAGTCTCAGCTTCTCAACTGGGAGGATTTGTTGCTTTTCTTTGTTTTAAATGATAAATAAACTGAATATCTTTGGGGTTTGGACTGTTGGTTGGACAAAACAAGCTATTTGTAGACATTTCATTGGTATTATATAAATTGTGGTTGGCTATTTTTTGTTATTTTTTCACATTTTATAGACAAAATGATGAATCAAGGAAATATACTGAGGATGAATAGATAAGGAGAAAAAACATGATCCTTCTCACCCTGTTGATATCTGCGACCAGGGCTCCTTCTTTAGGCGTGTAGACCCTCTGGTTGTTGGCCCTCATTCGACTCTGGATGGTGAAAAGCAGCACCTCAAGGTTTCCCTTCTCCTGGAACCTGAAAAAAACAAACACAAGTCACACAAAATAGGTACAAATGAGGTGTACGCTTTCAGTTTTTACATATGAGGAAGAGCTCTCTCCTTGTACAATCTCTGCATGATGCCCACACTGAGGTATAAACCACATTCACCTTAATTTGAAGACCCATGTGTTTGCTGATTGTCCCTTTTATCATTTTTTTCCAAAACATATTTATCAATATATGTCTATTCTAATCTTCATTATTATAACTTTAATCAAAATAATAATAATACAAATAATAAGTAGTTTATTTGTTCTATAATTGTTTCACTTCTATCTAATATATAATTATATTAATATGTATTTATCCATTTGTCTACATCCACATCAATTGTGTTCACTTCTATGTGATTAGATGTCTGATCAGGGTCTAACATTTGTTTCCTGTTTGTTTGTTGGTCTATAGATATAATATAATCAAATACATCTGTTTAAAAACAGAAAAAAAAATTCAGAAGTCAAAATGCATTAGACGTATGGATTGTACTGAAAAGTTATACATTTTTAATATAGTATAAAATTTAAGGAAAAAAATATTGATTTTAACTGAAAAGTTTGAATTTACTAAAATGGTTTGGACTTGGCTGGAAGGAAGCCAAACGTTAATGAACAAATCACACACAACTACTAGCTATAACGGCAGCCAATAAGAGTATTGCAAACTGTTGCAAAGATAGTGATCTTTCTACTGTATCAATGTAGTTTAACGAAGATATTGTGTCCCCTACATATAAAATTTATCTTTCTAGATTTCCCAGACAACTCTAATCCACTTGCTTAGAGGGCGTGTTGTTTTTTGTGGCGGCTTGCTGTGTTTCTTTTTGTTTGTTATTGTAACTCTGATATTTCTTAATATTGTAAGGGTGAGTTGTGTTTTGTTTTTTTTCTTGGAGATTAAAAAGCACTGGACAAAGAGAACAGAACAGAAACAGAACAGAGTGCAATGTAATGGGAAGGTGTCTCGGCTCGACTCACTTGGGCGGCTTCTCTACCGTGCGGTAGGTGTTGAAGGCCTGAAGCTGCTGCTGAACTCCAGTCAGCGAGTTGGCAAGTTTCCGGTTCTTCAGCACGACAATGGTCTGCTCGATCCACGTCAGCAGGTCTGACGATAGCGTCTCATACTTATCAATCATCTTCTCTGTCTCGATGGCGTGATCCAGAACCTGAAGAAGGAGGTCAGAGACAATCTGAGAAGCAGGAACAATTTTATGTTAACAAATTCGTCACACATGTGCGTCATCTTTCCCTCTTACCTTTCCTACTCTCTTGCCCTCGACAGCGAGCTGCTTCATCTTCGAGAAGTAGTGGTAAAATGCTACGACGTACGTGATGATAGACTTCTCATCTGGATTCTCTGTGAACACATCTACAAAACAAAACGGCAGACAAGTCAGTCACAGCCAAGCCAGAGACCATATCTGGTCCTGAGGTCTTTTTTCCACCAGGCTTAAAGCTCATAAACATTTAGTTCTACATGAAGGCACAGCCTCCGGCGGTCACTCGCCTTCGGGGTCCAACAGCTTGGTCACGCCAAGCTGCTGCTCTGCTACGTTGAAGGCGCTCTGGAGGTTGTGGGTCGGGTTTGACTTCTTCAAATTACTATAGTCCACCAGATCTGGCCTGAGAGAGAAAGATGGAGCATGAGAGCAAAAGAGGAAAATGAGACAGTGAAAGAGATGAAGCAGAATGAGGAGGAGAGACACTGAGCAGACGGGTTTCATGAGTGTTTACATGGCAGAGCTGGTGAGAGTGGATTTGGCCATTCATCTCTTCTTACCGGTGTTTGTGTATGAGAGCGTTGAAGGCCATGCCGTCTTTCCAGCTGGTGGTGAAATTTCTGATGTTGACATTGGGATATCTGCAAAACAACAGGCAGGGGACATCATTGACTGAACATAGGGGACATTGCTGGGAAGAGCTCCTGCTTTAACTCAATGTCTGGGATCTGTTCTGCTTCTCAACATGTGCAACAAGCGTATTTCTGCAGCTTCAGGCTCGAGCAGACTCAGGCATTTATCGGCATTTCGTGATTTGTTCAAAAGATCACAAATTTTAGAGACATGGATTCTGAAATATGACAGATTCCAACTGGATGCTAGCAAATCACAACACTTTAAATGACGACCTCTAACCTTAAAGAATAGTTTAACATCTGATTTGCTTTCTTGCAGAGCCTTAGATGTGAAAATCAATATCACTCTCATGTCTGTGTGGTAAAGAAGAATCTACAGCCAGCAGCCGGTTAGCTCAGGTCAGCATAAAGTCTAGAAAGAGGGGGAAACAGCTAGCATGGCTCTGTCCGAGGTAAAAAAAATCAGCCCAGCAGCACAGAACTTCCGGAAAACATTTGTTTTTATACAAATTACACAAGTATTATGCTAATTAGTGAGTTTTCTAGGTGCTGGTAGGTGGATTTTGTTACCTTTGGACAGTCTGTTTGCCCTTTTTTCTAGTCTTTATGCTAAGCTAAGCTAACTGTTTCCTATCAGTAACTTCACATTGATTTTCTCATCTAACTATTTGTAAAAAAAAAAAGCCAGTAATTATATTTCCAAAAACACCAAACTATTTCTTGAAGAAAATCTTCATTTATGGCTTTATTTTTATTAAATATATTCTGTAATGTAATATGTCCAAAAAAGGAAAAACACCTAAACTGTGGTTTTGGGTGGACCTATTTGATTACATTGAAACAACACTGCTTAACCATTTTTAGAAATTAAACAGTATAATGAAATAAAAATTTTTAAAAAAGTGATTGTGACTGCTTTTTGCAAACCCATTTTCAAACATTTGAAAATGTGAATAATAAAAATAGTAGCCAATGTTATTCATAAACACTTTTTAAGATGCTCAAATATGCTTTACATAACAGATTAATCATTTAAACACTAAAACAAATACAAGCACAGAGTGGTGCAGGTAGACATACACAAAATAAAATCTTTAACTAAAAGATGTACAGGTGTGCACAGGAGTTGATTATCATACTAATTCCCAAAGGTTATTTACAACAGCTTGGGGATGCTAAAGTTCACAAATTCCACTTACCCTGCCGTTTTCATCTGACACCACAGAAGAAGAGCGTCCTTGGCTGAGCGTGTCTCCTTCTGGTCCGCCTGGCCCGTTTCCACAACAATGTCCTGGATCTGATTAAAAACAACAAGCACAGCTGGATGATGAATAATGAAACGTAACTAATGACTGTGAGGTTTGTAATCAAACAAGAACAATTCGCAGCAGAGAACAAAAACTTAACTGATAGTAACATGTCACTAATAGGATGCAGCAGCAGGGAAACATTTAGGCAAAGTGGCACAAATACCCCTTTGAAATACATGATTTATTATAGCTTACAGCCATACGAGGAGGTATTCATTTGTGTACAACAAAACTTATCAAGTGATAAATCATCACTGTTATTAGCCGACTGGATTCTCACAAATTTAAACCAAAGATCCAGTTGATAGGAGGGGTGGTAATTATTGAAGTTCTTATTTTCCCACACAGTGGGCCAGTAATTAGAGCAGTGATGTGATCTGAGAGACAGGCCCTGAGAGAAATCTAAATTTAGCCAGCTTTGATTCTCCATGCTTTATAAAGACTGAAAAGATACAGACAAGACCAAGTCAACTCCTGTCTTTTTCTTTTCTTTTTCTTTGAAAAGGCTGAATAATGCAGGAGGCCATATTGTTTGAACTAACGTGTCTAAAAATAACGGAGCTGCTGTCAAATTAAAAATAAATATATGCCCCCTGCAGGAAGATAAAAAACAGTCAAACAGACATGTTCTGATGTTCTGGATGTGCTTCTTACAGCAGATAATAATGGCTCTGGAACCTGAAGCGATCTCATTCGAGGAAAAGTAAAGTCAAAAACATCCCAAGGGTACCAGCTGAAACTGTTTCTGTGCTGCATGCATACACACCCAAATGAGACCAATCAGTTAATCGGAGACTGGTCTATCAAACACTGCAGATTGTACACTAAATGTAAATAAAAACAGGTTTTAACATACTCTGATTTAATGTGTATACGCGTATATAGTACCATAATCATAATAGCTATATTAAGAGTCATATTTGAACTGTGGTCAGGCTGCAGAGGCGACCAGCTCCTCCTGTTAGGATTGTGGTACACATGTTAAATAACATTGTGAGACCATTGTCAGACCAGAAATCTAATGGTGACGTTTATTGATGTGAGACATAACATAAATGTAAGTATATAAATATATAATATAACTAATACTAATAATACTAATATAAAATATAATACACGAGGTTTTCGGTTCGGCACACATTACATACCGAACAATTCGTTGGAATAATACTATAGCGTTTGGAAAATAAAATACATCTTAACTTGTGTGAAATAAAATGTTCTCTCGTTCTCTGCGCTCAACAAGGCAACGTAACAGGCAGCGTGCTGTGTGACACTCCCACCACGGAAGAAAAACATTGTCCTCCGGTGATGCGCGTTAGCGCTGAACTAGCTCACCAGGAACAAACCAAGAGCAGCACACACGCTACAAACTCCACCGCAGCGTAAAGCAATCTTCACGGCAAGGGGTACATTTACAGCCGCGGATATGAGACCCTATCTCTAGTGGAATACACAGCTGCTTTACGAACATGCGTAATGTTATTGAGCTCCGTGGCACTACTCCGCCACGAGCCCATTTCAGCCGGACCCTCATTCCTGTTATGTACAGGAAAACAAAAGCCCAAATAGAGAATCAAATGCCCGACAACAACAGCCGGCAGGACGTCACGGACTACACAAAGCTACCTGACAGCACATTACCTCCCCACTGAACGGGAGATGAAGAGCCATGTTCTTCAGACACGCCCCCTTGAGAGGATTTGGCCCAAGAGATGAGCGAAGTAGTGGAAGGTGGAGCTAGCTAATACAGCTATATACCTGTGACTACTGACAATGCCATGAATATAGTTAATGCTGTTGGAGCTGCTGGTTCAGGGCCACAGATAGGATGCTTTGCTATGCATGTCATTAATCCAGCTTCTCAGAGAGCAGTGCAGCAGATCTCTGGCCTCCTTTCAAAGATCAGAGAGAGTGTGAACCTTCTTTTACAGAAGCACAACTGCAGCCCATGTGTTGAAGACAAAACAGGAGTTGCTGCAGCTTCCTTTACACAAATTAATCCATCGCTGTTCAAAGTCAAAAAGAACATACTTTCATGATGTTAGTTTTATTAAAGATATTTTAAAATCAAGGAAATGTCTCTGGCATTTCTGTGTTGTATTGAACCTCACCGTGAATTTTGTGAACCGTTACACCCTTAATATGCAGTATACAAACACACATCTGTACATACCTACACAGTTATATATATATAATTCTGCAGTTCATTTCATATATTTTGCTTTTATCGTTATATTGATATACCTACAAACATCAGTATGACTCTTAACAAGTCAGTTTCTACCTCAATAAGGCTTGTAGATTTGCAATACTAGCATTTTTATACTTCTGTACATATATATTTGCACAGCTGAGTATTGTGCGTTATATAATAATTATAATCAATAATTTGTTGTATTGTATGTTTTTTTAAATAGCTCTTTATCTGTTTCTTTTACTGCAGTAACATGTTAGTTTCTCATCTGGGCATCAATAAAGTGTTATCTTTTTGTGATGAGGAGCATAACTGAAGGAATGGTGACTATATATATTGCAATATTTAACCTTTTGCCTGTGAAAGAATCATAATAGAGAGAGAGAAAGAGAGAGAGCGATCAAAATGTTTTCTGCAACATGTTGTATTGTCTGTAAATTGTAATGGTTGCAATAAAAATTTGTGATAAAAAAGTGGGCTAAGTTGACTTTTATTTTTACCCACAGCTTAAAAAAACCAATGCAATCAATGCACTGCATATTTAGCGGTTAAAAAGCACCCCGCATTACAAAAGTTTTATTTTAACATCTTCAGGCTTTGAGTGATTCAAATCAGCAAAAATAAGGAAATAAAGCTTAATGTGAGTGTTAGCCATGGTCTTAGTTTACCTGGAAGCGAAGGATGATGGTCCAGATGAGGCCGAGGATGAGGCGATGGTTTCCGTCAACGATGTCGTGGGAGCCCATGTTCTCCAGGTGGACCCTCTGCTCTTTGAGGAACTGCAGGGCCTTGTCCACATTCTCCAAACAGTGGATACGCATTCGGCCTTTAGTGGGTTTTGGCTAAAGACAGAAATGAGAAAGAAAACATAGAAAGGGAAAATTATGAAGGCAAGAGTGACCACAAGAGAGAGACAGACAGTGCAAAGAGTAAAAAAGGAGAGAAAAATATAAAAATGTATAGGGAGCGTCTTACAAGTCGTTCGCCGGACAGCACCTCCAGCAGTTTAATGAGCATGCGTCCGTCCCGCAAGTCCAGGTAGAGGTCAGAGATGCGACAGCCGACCCGGGACAAGATCGAGTTGACCCATTTAGTGAAGGTCTTCTTCTGAACTGCCTCGCGCTCATCTGAAGGGAGCAGAAAGTTAAAAAGAAAAAAAACATGAGCTCCATGAATAATGAAATAACTTCACATCTACGGAACAGCACCACTGGAGCTGGTTGGGGATTAACTGTCCTGCTCAAGGGCTCTTCAGATAGATGGTGGACCCTGGGTTGAATTTACTCGGGAAACAGAGCAATCTTACTGGTTAAATTAATCCCCAGTGCAGAATTAAGCTGTGCACTCTTGCCACTTACTGAGAAAATACAGCCTGGATATTACCAGTTATCTATATTAGCCAGTGAGTTTTGGCGGCAGCAAAAACATAAAATCAAAAATTATTCTGTGGCTCCACTCATTTATTCCAACTCACAGAATAATAGTATTTCTAACTTCACATCAGGTCTGCCTCAAAGAAATATGATTTACATAACCATGGAATGATTATGAGACAAGGGGCCCTTAAAAGGCCCCCAACCACTCAACCACAGGAGCAAGACCCCCAGGGTGACATTTAGAAGACAAGCCAGAACTCAGAGATGCTGCTGCTGGTTCAGAAACTGCACCTTAACATACGTATTTAGTTCACGCTGGAGATGATAAGAAGCTGTCTGACACAGCAGATCCACGCTGACACTTAGCATACAAAATACTACAGAACATTATAGAAAGCATGAATGGAAACCATCAAAGGAAACATGAGCTATTTACTTAAAGCAGAGCTACTCTGCTGTACTTACTTCACTGTAACTGTAGCCTCAGCATGCTGTGCTGCTGTAATACTGTATAGCGATATTAAAAGACTCTGACCAGGGTCATCCCTAGTTTTTACTGAGCTCTGGGACCTTCCAACAAAAAAATATTCACTTGGGGCTGGGCGATTTGGCCAAAATCCTATCAGTCATTTCATGTATCAATAACATTACACATCATGGAATAGCATGTTTTATTGTAGTTCAGTAATAAATAGTCTAGAAGAAATAAACACTCGGTAAAGCCTATTTCTGTATACTCCTGTATGAATTAAATACTTGATAAATGAAAAGTACTGAGTATTTTTATTAAATTATAAAGATAAATATACATAAATATTTCCAGCTATACACTGACTATGTTTACATGTATGCACACATTGTATTTAACTGAGTTTGATCAGATTTTTTGGGCAATTTGAGTCAGTATGCGCTTGTTGTTATCAATCTATAGTGTATCAAGATATATATATATATAATATAATATATATATATATAAATATAATAATATATATAATTTTATCACCATATGAGTTCATTGACAGAAGATAAATTATCACACTGAATTATTGCTCAGCCCTACTCGGCCCTAGGCCAGTAATCTAATTTATGTCCATAACTTAAACTTCAGTTAAAGTCAATTAAATGGTCAACCTCATCACAGTGCTGCCCTGCTGCCGAAGACAGCCTCACTGTTAAACGTGTGTCAAATGAGTATACGTTAAAAATGAGGCCACTTTAAAAGATGTGGTCACGTTATCCCTGCTGTGTATTTGCAAATCGCATCTCTTCTATTGGAGTATATATCAATCAATAAACTACAGTTAAAATGCAGAAAGTTTTGACCTTTAGCTCGATTATCGGAGGCGGTGGAGCCCTCATTTGTATGAGATGCTTGACGTGATTGCTAATATGACCTCAGTATTTTTGTAGACAGACCTGCTGCAAATGCGATACATGTCTTCACGAAACAGACACTCCCCGAGGAGAAGCTTTACTTGAATGATCCAAGTCTCCTCATCCTCCTTGCAGAGTAGACAGAGAAGTGGTGCTGCATAATAACATCACATGCATAAAAAGTAAACAAGGTCTCTGCATAGTTAAGCATAGGTGTACAGTATATATCCTCCACTGAAATCTCAGGAATGACAGGGCAGAGAGAAGCGCAAAGTACAAGCGTCAGACCTTTTTTGGGAGGATGAGCGCTGCCCACATGGTGACACATCTTGCCGGGCTCACACTTAAAAATTATATCTCGGTGCTCGGCAGATTTGCCTCCTACTCAGCAGCAAAAATAAAACCAATTTTGACGGGACCATATGTCAGCATGACCCAATGTACTATACACTGTTTATTTTGTTTGTGGACACACTTCATGTGAATGGGAACAGGGGTGGTGTGAGTGGGTGTGTGCTTGTGACTGGGGGATGTATCTGCATTAAGTAAGCATATAAAAAGCCCTGCATGATTAAAACCTTCTATTATTAAAAGTTAAGCACAGAATATAAAGCAGCATGACATTTTATAATGAAATCAACTTGTCAGTGCATCTCTGTGAACAAACGTTTTTGCAGCACTGTTTCTAAGCCTTAAATGTATTATTGGCATTTCTCAACTGCAATTTATTGTTACCCATCGGCCTCCATGTGCACCAACAGCGATATATCTGCAATAAGCTTATAACAGCCCAGTTGATTATTGATCTAGGCCTAGAAATGAGATCCAGAGACGACAACATCATATGCACATAATATGATCTTTTAAAATATTTCTGTAGGGCTTCACTCAGATGCAACAGATGTAATGTATACAGGGCATCTAAAGCTAGTTTGCAGTTATATTTGAAATTAGCTAGGAAACATTTGGACATCAGAGTTTTGAACACACCTGTGTGTCACACGCCTCATAGACTTAGCGACTAATAATTGGCTTGGTTATTTTTTATTTTTTGGACTCTGTATATTAAAGCTGAAACAATTAGTTGATTAATTCATTGACAGAAAATTAGTCAGCAAAAATCTTAATAATATATTGTTTATTTTAAGTAATTTCTTATATAAAAATTCACAAATATTTTTGTTATTTTCATTGATCATAACGAACAAGACTTTGATATTACCTTTGGCTCTAGCAACTTGGGCTTTTTTAACAACTTGCTGACATTTAGGGCCAAATAATTGATCTAATAATGTCAATAATCATTTGATGAGGCCGAGTAGTTTTTCATTGAAGCTCTCAGTAGAGTGTTCTAGAATAATCTGGAGCAAGGAGGACAGAAGGACGGAGCTGACTACAGGATCGCACCCACGGCTCCAGCTCCAGCCCCTCACACTCACTGTACACACAGACTCACTGCTCCTTAACGTTTACCAGGTCAACTGCTGGTGATGAGACATTTTACCCTCAGTCGTCCCATCTTGCCACACGTGACTTCCCCTTGGTCTGCCTGCTACAGTTTGCCCTCTTTATTCCTCAACCCAAATATGACTTCAAACTACGGAGTGCAAAGGATTGCATCCTTAATGATTTGTGTAATAAATGATTCAGGCCCCGAGGCTGTGCAGAACAAGCAAGGAACAGGCTAAAGAGGAGGAACAGAAGAGGAAGAGGGAGAAGGAGTTAAAAATATGGGATTAAAGGTTAAGAAGGAGACAATAAAGCAGAGTAAAGAAGGAGGAGAGACTGGGGCAAAGGTGAAAAAGAATAAGTAGAGAAAAAGAGGCCAGGCAATTGAGGGCAAGATGGATCAGCAAGAAAGTAATGGAGTGAGAGTGATGCAGGCTTTCAGGTTTAATCTGCAGAGACCCAACTAGGAAAATAGAACAAGATATATTACCTACAGTATCTAAAAATTACACGGTAAGCACCAAAAAAGCTCCAGCTCCATTCTTAGCCTCATCAAAGAGAAGAAACCAGGGGTTATTGTATGTAAAACACATGGTGCAGCAGAGTACAGTAAATAAATCATGCTTTTTCTGCTCCCCTCAGCAGAACAACAGCACGCACCGCTCCGCTACGTCGTCACGGATCACCACGCCATGAAAAAGTAATGGCAATTAAAAACATGCAAATAACTCAAAGCTCCAACTGGAGTGTCAGTGTTGATTTAGCACAAAGTGTCACATCATAATCCTTCAGCAAGGACAAAAAAATCAACAAGACACAGCTCTGTGTGCATGATGCTTTCTGAACCATTTAGGGTACTGCCTCAAGAGGATTTTACAGTGCAGACAGTGGAGGACAATTAAAGTGCATCCCCGAAACGTGCACATGGTTCTCCCGTATCGTCTCACATCACAATACCTTGAGAGGAGCCAGAGTGCACATTGATGCTCCTGGCCTTTTAGGAGACAACAGAGGGGGAGGAGGGGAAGGAGGATTGCTGCTCGCATGCATCCCGCCAAGCCGTCTCCAGATGAGTAGTTCAACAAGCTCAATGTGACAACAGCTCTGTGTGTTCACTCGCTGCTGAACAAAGCCTTCAGCGTTAAGTCTGAAGACGAAGTTCTGTTTAACCTCAACGTTCCAGTTGCAGTATTGTAGAACTGGGCAGAAAATCTAAATAATATCCAAACTATGAATCATGCAAAATTCAATATCGCACAGGATTTTATAATATATGTTACGTTCCAATTACGAGATAACATTTCTAAGCTTATTTGAGTGTTCAAGCCCAATAACACACACATTGACTTACTCTAAGTATTAAGTCTTTAATTAAAATTAAATGTAAATGAAAGCTACAATGTTGTATGTTTTTCACTTCAGTCATGGCAGCGCTGAAACGGAGGCCTGGCTTTTTTACACATTGCACATTTAGGTGAAGTTCATAAATATGAAAGGAGCAGGAATATTTCATATGAAGGTCTACCACAACTTTACTGTATGTTTAATGTTTGGTTGTACTTTGTGGTGCTGCAACATAAACTACCATTGTCATACAGCCTTTTCACATGAATTAAATATTTTTGAGCAAGTGCAGCAGTCATACACAGTTTCCAACCTTCCTGACACTGTTTTGCGGCTTTCCTTTTCCAACTTCTTCTCTTTGCATATCAATGCCAGCTTTACTAAACATTCCTCTGTTTCACATGCTTTTACTGTGTAATCCCTCATCCACTCTTTGACTCCAGTAAAAAGCCCAATGACTTATTCATGCTGATGGATTTTCCCTGTATGCTGCCTGATCCCTCTTTTCCCACAGTCAGCTCATACTGGATGTGGCCCTGTAGGTCCAGCAGCACCCTGTTACATGCTACCTGAGTTATGGCACTGCCAGATCTACCTGTCTTTCTGTCATGACACAATGTCTTTATTAATAAGCCTGTCCTAAAGTTTAGATGAAGCATCTCCTCTGTCGGCTTTGTTCACACGCTTCCTCAAGATGAATTGCCTGAGCTTTTGCGAAATGGACTCACATTCTGCAGCAGCTAAACATCAGATTAATGCACATTAGAGGCCGTCAAGGTTGCTTGATGTTGTAAAGAGCAAAACATACCAGTATTTTGACTTGTAAGGATTAAAGTTGAGCTCCATGAAAGCCTGTTTACAGGTGTTGGAGAGTACTTTTGCAAATGTGAAAAAAAAGTTGTAAAATGCCTTTTGTACTGTATCTTCAGAGGGAGCTGCATGAAATTTGAAAAACTGCCTTAAGTGATGTCACTTGAGTCAGTTGGGGCTGAAGACTACAAGTTTGAAAATGAAAAAAGAAACTGTTGGTGTGTAGTTAGAAAGTGAGTTTAGCTGGCCACTTAAACCTGCTCCTCATCTCTGCTTGAGAATAGAAGCATCAAGGCTACATTAGCCGCTACTAGCATAACACACCCAACCCTCCAACCTAACTCTTAATAGTAGAGTTAAATTATGGGTAATGAAGAAAGAGGACAAATGCGTGGATTAAAAAAAAGACGATATCTCTGCTTCTGTGGTATTGATTTTGATAAATGTCCATCATGACTTCAACAATCTTAAAGGGGTGCAATGTTAAAGTACTCTTTTATAAAAAGATGCAAAAGGAGCGTATGAGCTGCAAAACTTGACAACTGCTGAAAGAACATACGTTCACAATATTTGAGGGTAAAACTCATGGAGAGATTGCATTTTTAAACAGTAAACAGAGGAAGATCAAGCACCTAAAAAGGTGTCCAGGAGGAAAGGTCAACATGTGACAAAAAACAACTAGACAGGATGGAAAAAACACTTTTTCTGCAAGCAGGGCAGCAGAAATACTCAACACAAGTGAGTTTGTCAAATTCCAAGAAAGACATGAGAATATGGATGAATGGTTGAAATCAATAAACGCAAAGCAGTCTGTTTTCCTCGTCTTCCTCTATTTATTAGTCGTGTTTTTCTGCTATTGTTGTTCTGTCCAACTTCATTCTGCTGCAGTGTTGACCAGATCTCCCAAATAACGGGTAAAGAAAAAGTAAATAAAATTCCATGACATGCAATTGGTGGATCGATACACTTGGCTCTGAACAACCACTCTAATTTGGGAGAGCTTCAGAAGTTTACCGCTTCATGTATCAGTTGACTCTGCAGTCTTCAGAATCAGTCTATACTTGAAATCTAGCAGAGGCAGAAAAAAAAGCATGTTTCCCTCTCTGTTCCTCCATCGTCTCCTCCATTTTCTTCCTCTCACTAATGCACTCCTGTCACCGGGGAGTTGGACAGCATAGTGACTAGCTAACAAAAATCCACAGTGACGGCAAACCTCTCACTTAAAACCTTAATAACATACTCAGAAAGAAGTTAAACCGCCAGAGAAATTGATTCTTTTTTTAACACCGCCAACGCAATCATTCAGGTAAAAAAGGAGGCTAGGATGAAAACACACTTGTGCTTTGTTCTTTGAAACAGTTTGTGAAGAGTAAGGGCCATATGGAGTATAGGTGACAAGCTAAAATGATGAATATGTAAGTTATTTTAAGAAAAAGGAGCACCTAAGAGTGCATAACACTACCTTTGGAAGGGAAAACATCACAACCTTTTTAGGAGTTTGCCTATGAATTATTCAAAGCCAAGTCAGTGAACAATTGGGGCAGAGCTACGGCTCCCTGGAAATAAATAAATTACTACCCTATACATTCAATAAAAGGGACACCGCTTTGTAAGCTCAGATTCTATTTGCTGCTACCTTTTTCCAGTTCTCACAGCAGGATTGGAAACTAACACTTGCTCACAGCTCGAGCTCCCTGCGATCCCGACCCGGTCTAAACACAAACACAAGTTGGGGAAGGGAGGGGCATGATTGGAAAAGTGTTATCTCTCTCTGTCTCATCAGAGAGGCAGCGGAGGGTGGACAAACTCTCTCCGAAACACATCACAGATGCACAAACACACGCAGCTCTTCCATCAGGACCCTGTACCTTGCAACTGCCTGAAGCGTCCATCCAGGATGGAGTTGAAACAGATGTTGGAGGTGCTGTAACTCAGCCAGCGCGCCCGCTTCATACTTTTAGCTGAGGAGGAGGAGGAGGAAGAGAGGAGGGCGGGGGGAGGTTGAGGGTGAGAGGGCCGCTGGCGTCTGGGGGTGCAGGAGGAGGACGAGGAGGAGGACGAAGAGAAGGGGGAGAGTCCCGCGGGCGCCACGGCGACCGGGATGTGCAGGAGAGTGCCGTTCCTCTCTGGGTGGTGTTCAGGCTCCTGCTGCTTCCTGCTGCTGCTGCTTCCCCTCGCTGCCTTCTTGCTTTCGGTTCTCTGGGTCCGGTGGACCGGCGGGGTGCTCCTGCTCCGGCTGATGCTGATGCCGACCCGAACGGGGGCCTCTTTCTCTGCCGGGGCATAGGGTCGACTGGCAGCCTCCTTGGTCCCTCCGCTGCTGCCCCGGATGGATGTGGTCTCCCTGCTGCTGGCCTTCAGGCTGATCTTGACCTCTCGGAGCCGGGGTTGGCTTATAGGGGCAGCGCGCAGCAGGCACGGGCTGCTCATCTTGACCCCCCAAACAACAACAAGACAGCCTGGAGCCAGCAGAGGAGCTTGGCACTCCGCGTCTCTCCTCTTCTCTGTCTCTTGGCTCTCTGTCCTCCTTTCCAGATCTCTCTTGTGTTCACTCCTGCTCCCTCCCTCCCTCCTTCTCTCTTTCTCACTCTCTCCTCACTGCTGCCGTGATGATGCTATGCCTCCACTCTCTGGCAGCCTTTGGTTCACTTCAGAGTGGTTTCTTTAGCCCCATCCATGCATACAATATGTTCCAATATGTCCACGTGCTCACAAGACTCCCTCCCTCTACACAGCACTCCCACTCAGTCGTGACATCACTGAATGTGAAGTGTAATTCCTGTGCTAATAATCCAACATGAAACTGTCTATCTCAAAGGAACATGTCTTTATTAGGTTTATGTAAGGAGGAGTGCAAATGGATGGCTACTCAATATGTTATGTATGTGCTTTGATGGCAAGCTGGGTACATATTTCTAAGTTCACAAGCTGTAAATCAGCAGCGGGCGTCATTCAGAGCCTCTCTCATCTCCTGCCTCTCTCTTGACTTTCCTCCCTCTTTTACCACTCTCTCTCTCGCTGTCTCTCTCTCTCTCTTTCGCTCTAACAGGAAACACTGATTGCATTACAGAAACATCAGTGCAGCAGCACTCTAACACAATATCACCAACACCCACACAGAAGCCTTCATCACTTAAAGAGACAGCAAGAGAAGTGGTGAGAGCACTGCCCAATAAACGGTGTGGACACGACTAAATATTTTATGCCACCCAGATGTTGGGCTAGATATCAAACCTCAATACTTTGTATTGTGTCTTTATAGACAGATATGTGTGTGTAGCATCAAGTACTGAAAGCTGGCATCAAATGTTCAAATCAGACAGTTATTGAACTTGTAACCTTTCATTATATCAAACCCCATTTTTTATACTCTTTATGGCCAGCACTTTTTCAGGAAGAGACATTTAATGCACTTGCAGTCTGAAACTGCTTCTCAATTTCAGTCAGACACACTTATACATCAAGGTATTGACCATTTAGAGCAAATCTCTCTGCCCCCCTGAACAAATGAATACAAGAAAAAATAGAAGGTGCACTCAATAGAGTGCAGATCTCTGCCAGGTGTGTCTGCAACGGCCACTGCTGTAATGTTTGATTGAATGAATACAACACACAATTGGTTAACCCCCCCCGTCTAGACTACAAGTATATCCGTGAGTTTGATGCCAGACCCGTAGAGATTACCCCCGCAGCCCCCCCCCCCCCAAAAAAAAAGTTTTTTTTTTTTTTTTCAATTTGAATTACATGGGATGCACACTATGGTCTTATTGTCTTGTCAGTGTTTCCAGAGTTGATATAAAAATAAAGAATATATTTATTTAATTGTGCTTTCTTTGTTAGCTAGGTTAGTGACGTGACGACATAGGTCAGAAGGACATAGGTCAGAAGGTCACAAACCGACGCGCCCGCGGCAAATAGGTAGCTAACGTTAGCAATGATTCACTCAGTAACGTTAGCACTGATTTTTCCTGAAATTCAAATTCAAAAGCAGTGCCCAAAAGTGGCATTCAAAACAGAAAATTGCTGAATTGAATGCCAAACTTCCAAAAATAACAAGTATTTTTCGACCGGCCGGTGAAGGATGCACTAATCTGCCAGAAGAGACAGGTATTGTACTGTTTGCTATAGCTAACATTACCACGTAGCTAACGTTATACTTTGACAGCCAGGTTGCCTATATGGGGGGGGGCCTCTCAGGGTTATTCTGTGGGGGGACCTCACGTGTTTCTGTTACGGTACTGGTTGATGCCCAATAAAAAGGTACAGAATAAGTGTGTCTCCAGCCACAGAGCAGCATCTGAGCGCCGGCGATGCAGTCAGCAGTGTGTGTAGTTCTTTTAGCTGTCAGCTGATAGCCAAACACATGTTTTCCCCCCATCGTGTCCCACTTGCGGCCCCTTCCGGCTGGTTAACAGTAGCAAGTGAGGAGTAAGCAGACAGCAGTCAATCAATGGCAGTATCAAACAGGCAATAAAAGGTGTTTTTGAGAAAGTGTGAGTCACTGCAACCCAGAAAGGGCCTTGAACAAGCAGCCATGAATGAGCACCAAAAATATTAGGCAGTTTGGTGCAGCAGTACGCGAGATTAGCCTTGATCACACACCCACTCACTAACACGACTGATCTCATTGTCAACATCAAAGTCAACAATACTCAAAGCACATCAGGAGAAAGTCAGGGTGGTGGAGTGACCTGCAGACGTACACCTGTGAGGTGATTGGATGGTGCTAGTCAGCTGGTAGCCAAGCAACTGATGTATGAGCCAATGATTATGAGGCATGAATGAAGCAGCTGACACAATTCAGCAAAATCAAAGCCTGACGCAATGCTCCACATAAAATGTTTCATTATTACAGAAGAGGTACCAAAACCACAAGGGACTCACAGGAAACAGTGCACGATGTGGAGGACTAAGTGCATGTGCAGATTTCATGTATGTGGAAGACAACATATGATCATAAGTTTAGTATTACGGTTTGTTTGAGGATGCTGTCATCCAAAGTTTCTTCCTCTCTTGCATTTCTGACAGAGTTGTCACTTTAAGTATTTTTGCTAACCACAGTGGTCAATACAATCTCTGGGACCAGTGCTATGAACAGCTGGGCACTGAAGTTGTTTAGCAAACGTTACTCAAACAAAAGTAAATATTGTTGTTTTTGGAGGGGAATATTTGCTGCCGATTAATACACATTTGGTGCTCTGGTGATTATTTACAGCAGCACAGTTGGCACACAGGAGAAGTTTGCCTTCAGGGCTTTCTGCCAGAAAGGGTTTATTTTGACCCAAACAATGATCTTTTCCTAAAACTTACCAAGATGGTTTGTTGCCTAGACCTAAGGAGATTTCTGGCAGAAAGCCCTGAAGGCAAACCTCTCCCATGCTCACAGGATTGTGTGTTTGAGGTCAACTCAAAATAACCTACACATGTTCATGGTAATGAAGGAACATGTCACTCAGTGTGGCTCACTGATGTGTTTTTTTAGGACAACAATGGAGCTCTATGGCACTCTATCACAGGCAATACTCACTGGAGGTTTCAAGTCATTGTTGGTTTTGGTCTTTTCATTTGTTTTGGTAACAATGAGAAAATATACTGAAAACGGCTACAGTAGGTGTCTCCGGGACCACATTTTGATGTGATGATCACACACACACACACACACACACACAGACTCATGAGGGTAAAAACAGTACCAGAGTCACGGCTGGTAAAAGGGGTTTGTAGAAATACAAGTTTATATCTTACGAATTAAGCTATGAAAAAAAAAGTATGAAAAGATTTCAGTGCCGTCTCCACAGAGCCAAATTCATGTTTTCCCACTTTGTGGCTGACCTCTCTTGTGACTACGGGTTTACAAAAATATTCACACTGGGGCCCACAACTCCCTGTTTCTGCTACGCTTCCATCCACCGCAGAAACACTGCTATTTTAAAACCCCAAGCAGTCGCTCCACAGGTGGAGTAACGGCTCACCAGCTCAGCCTGAAATGCCAGAGATGTGTGCTATGGGAGGCAGACGGGCGGGGCAGCTGTCCAGATCGGTCAGATGTTGGACATTCTGGGAATGTGCAAGCGATCCCAGTTACTTGCGGAGGGTGCGGAGCGGTTGTCAGGCCTCAGCTGCTGGGGGTGTGTGACACCACGAGTAACATGTACACAAAAACACACACACACACACACACACACACACACACACACACAACAACACCTGCAGAGCTCTAGTTTAGAACTTTGGACTAAAATCATGGGTCAACTGAAGAGTGATTTTGTGATTTTTTTGAAAGAATCTTAGTGAAGATCAGTGACACATTCAAGCCCATTCAAACCTGCCAAAGTTAAACAGACCCCCATTATAGCTCAACCTTTCTGCCCTTCCCATGTTCTTAAAAAGACGCTGTCATCTCAAAAATGTGTCCCACAAATGCCTCAGGGAGGGCACAGCCTGTTTACTATGCATGCACTCACCTGCGAGGGCCTTGATGCGCGAGCGTTCAAACAGCCTGGCGGAGCTGTTGTCATTGTTTAGATCCTCGTCGGTGAGGTCGAAGCGGGTGTTGATGCGGCTGTACTGCTGCGTGATCTCCGCATTGTCAAAGTCTGTGGTGGAAGTCATGGCGGTAGCCAGCGTGGCAAGCGGGTGAGGGGACAGCAGGCGGCGTCCCTCGGGTGGTCTGAGTGTGGTGGGAAATGAGTGGAGGGGACGAAATGACAGGATGGACCTCGACTACTGGAGGCAGTCTGAAACAGAGAGGACAGACAGACAGGTGTTGTTATGATGAATAACTGGGGTTCAAATGAGACTACTTAAACAATATTTACACATTCAGAGATGTTTGTCAGTGGAGTCAATTTACTTTTAAGAATTTCTAACAAAGTAAGAAAGGTTAAGACCATATCAGACACAAATTCATATTTCAAGCAGGATACTGTATGGTACAGCTGCAACGATCAGTGTAACATTTCAGTTGATTAATTTCAGGTTCCAGCTAAGAAATTGACTTTGCTTCGTTTTGAAGTGTCGAAACAAATCTTGGCCTCAAAAACATCGTCTACAACATTCACTGTTTTCTTATGTTTTAAAGACCAATACTAAGACAAATACAAATAAAAAACAACTATTTAAAGCCCCACTGATGCTGAAAATGATGCTGACTTGTGAATCCAACTCTCTCTGTAAGGACCACCATCTCGCTGCCATTTGGTTTGTAATTTAGAGTTAAGTTTCAATTTATCAACCCCACTGGGGAGGAGCTGTATCTATACGTGGCAATGAGAATGTAATTTTGGCAATTTGAAGAAATCTTTGTGATCTCAGATGTGGTGCAGGTATATTTTTACACGCCTATTATAACTTTTCAAATTGGCCCCACAAGCTCCTCACAATCTCCATTTTGTGTGCGTGTCCCTTTGCTCAACCGCCACCCGGCCGTGTGTCTGTGTGTTCTTTGTGTGGAATGGCGGGTTGACGGGTAGCAGCTCAGATAGCTGTCTATCTGGGTGCAGCATAGCTCTCTTATCATGCCACACAGGGGGGGGGGGCAACCCCTCTGGACTGCACAACATGACGAAACCACCGTCTTTTGAATGATGCAGCTCACGTAGTTTGAACTGCGAGTGTGTGTGTGTGTGTGTGTGTGTGTGTGTGTGTGTGTGAGTGAGTTTGTGCGTTTCCATTAGTGGTTATTTGTGAAAAGCGCGTGAGGTGAAATGAGGCGGGAAATACAACTTGCATTGATACTGTACTACAGTCGCTAAACACCACATATTTTTGGTATATTTTTTGTCATCAGAAATTTAAGTGAGGACATTAAAACTACAAATAGAGATAATGTAAACAATCTGCAACACATTTCTGAGTTTACAGTGGTGCAAAGTAACTAGAATATTTGCCTCTGAATTAAAGTGGAGTACAAAGTAGCAGAACCTGTGAATACTCCAGTAAAGTACAGGTGCCTAAAATTGTGCTTAAGTGCAGTGCTTGAGTAAATATACTTTCCATCACTGCTGATTGACTTCACTACTGATCTGCATTCAGAGAAGAGGCCCTCAGTGAAGCACAATGAGGGCACCCTACAGGTCTCCCTCCTCCTGCTCAGTATCAGTCCTCTGCAGAGGGCTCTTATCGAATGCTCCACCCACCACTGGGGATCCCCTTATCACCTCACACACAACCTGAACAGGACCACTGCACAACACACTCAAACTGCACAAACCCTCTTTACACGCCGTACAAAACCTCGTATCCACAAGCCGTCAGCTGTTCAAAAGAACCTATAAGACTCTAATCGTGACGAAGCCAAACACAAACCGCAGCAAATTAGGTGTGTGAGCTGGGACTTGTACTCTGTGAGACGGCACTAGGCTCCATTTAGAGCTGTATTAAAGGCAAGCTGGCCTCCTACTTATAGACAGTCCTGTGATGGGAAGTTCACCGCCTGCCACAGCAAGAGTGTGTCTGTCAATAGTGAGGTGTCCTCTTGTGGTGTCCTTGAGCAAGAGACAGAACTCTTACATACCTCACTCACAGTAGGTCACCCTGTCAGCTATAAGCCTCTGTAACGCAGAATAAACATCTAAAAATAAAATGAAATCACCATAATTAAAGTGCTGAGGAAGTGTTACATATGCAAATGCATAGAACGCAAATCTCTAAGAAACAGCAGTGATTACTGAAAACTAGTTTCCATCACAGCTGCAACTAACAACTATTTTCCTTATCGACTAACCTTTCAATCAGGTTTAATGCAAAGCTGTAAGGATTAATGGATTAACAGATTAGTTCAGCTTGATCAACAGAAAAACAAATAAATAAAATATGATATGATGATTACAATGTCATACAGTAGAAAAAAAGCAGGAAATCCTCACATTTAAGAGGCTCAAAACAGTGAATGTGCCACTTTTTGTCTTGATAAATTACTTAAACGATTATAATTATCAACATTTGACAATTAACATTCTGACAATCAACCAGCACATCAATAACTAATCCCTTCAGCCCTAGTTTCTACATGTCAGAATTCCATAAAGAGAAGATCATTAACACATAAATGATGTAATCCTATTATAAGCAATGTTATCATTGTTAACATTATGAGGTATTTGACATGAGGCTGATACAAATAACAAACTTTAAAGTTTTTATTGGCCTGTAAGACAAATCATGTAATACGTTGGCACCCTCTTGTATTGCTTTCCATCACCTCTAAGGCCTCACACGGTCCAGTATTTCATCATTTTTGTGGCTCCACATTGTAAGATGATGACTCAAAGGCTCTGGATGATTTTTCAGAAGTTGTTTAAATGCCAAAAGGAGGATGATTAAAATGTTGGCTTGAATTTCTCCAGATATTCAAGTGCTGCTTGACCTCATAAAAAAAAATATATATATATGTATATATATATTTTAATCAAAAGTCATGTGTTTTGATATCTGCGGATGCAGCTCTGCACATAACGTTTTTTGGGGAAATGGTTAAAAGGTGTGAATGAGATTTTTACCCGAGTTAGAATAAACAAATCTATTTTTGAGGTGTGAGGAAAAAAAACCCTATTCTTTCATGATAACCTTTCCACTGCTTGTGATTTTAATTGACTGCACCTGTTTTCCTCTTTTGTTGTTACTGCCAAATTACACTGTAAACAAATATATACAACGCAAACATCGAATCAGCACCTGAGATGAATAATAAGTCTGGAAACGTTGCTCCCAGCTGTAAGTACTCTGTGTTTATGCATGCACTCTGAGGAGCACAGCACATTAAGCTGTGAGCACATTATTCTGAGCAGCACAGATTCAGATGGAGAGGATGAAATAAGAGACGGGTGTGGTCGAGATGAATGACCTACTGTGTGTGTGTGTGTGTGTGTGTGTGTGTGTGTGTGTGTGTGTGTGTGTGTGCGTGTGTGTGTGTGTGTGTGTGTGTGAGTGTGTGAAACTGTAGCAGCAACTGGACTGAGGAAAGGGAGGCATGGGAGGCCTGTGGTCCGGCAGAGAGTAAATCTGAGGCATAAATACAAAGTGGACAGAGATCAATATGGAAGGAGAGGAGGAAGGGGGGTTGGGTACTGGCCTGATTGACTATCAAAGTCTGCAGCTCAAAAAAAATCTCCTCAAACTGCCAATAGCATCGAACTAACCACTACTCATGTACTTTAACAAGATATAAGAAAGACAACGGGGGAGTTGAGCATAAAAACACTCTGTTAAGCATAATCCATACTTCTATATTGATTAGGAACACAGGCTGTGAGGAAAAAAAGTTCCTTTGTCATGGTCAATAATGTTTTGACTGCAACAATGCTGAGTTTGGTTATAATAAATCGATTGTTTCTGGAGTGTGTTTACAAGTCCCAGCTCGTCCAGACATGGAGTCACACTCACAAACTTGTCCTTTTAAGGGGAACGAGGGGAGCGTCTCTTTTACTCATGGGAACATTTTATTATTCCAGAAGCCACCATACTTTATCTGATCAAGGATGGAATAAGCACGTTATGAAATTGTGGAAAGTACCTGGGCTAAGATTCACATCAGTGGTGAAATATAACTAAGTACACCTCAAGTCCTGTAGCTAAGTACACATTTGAGGTACTTTTACTTGAGTTTTACGATTGTATGCACAACATTTGAGAGGGAGAAATAGCCATGTGTAGTTTAAACTCTGCTACATAAATGTATCAGTAATAATAATAGTAGTAGTAAATAGTATTAATAATAATAAACAATATGACAGTAGTGTAACATTTTTTCTGAGTTAGCACTCTCATGTTGATACTTTAAAGTACATTTTGATAACTGTGTACTTTTACTGAGGTGAGACTTTTTTTTATATATATCTATATATATATATATATATATATATATATATATATATATATATATATATATATATATATATAATGGAGTATTTTTATACTGCAGCACTGACATTTTTACTTGAGTAAAGTATCTAAATACCTTCTCCATCACTCTTTAGGATCAAAGAAAACTTTTGGAGGGCGCACTTTTGCACGCGCAAACATGCGCAGTGACGTCATTGTGCGCATTTCCAACGAGTCACTGCTGGTTTACACTGAAAGATAACAAACTGATAACTCGAAATGTTAGTTTAACTAAAATTGGGGCGTTTTAATAGCAGAGTGCATTCATTTAAAAAATAATTAGTGTGAAAGCTTTTTGAAAACGACGTCATTGTTGAACGTGGCAGCCCCGTCCAACAGGTGGACCGGAGGAAACTTTTAACTCCACTTCAAACAACGGCAAACAATCGCAGCTTAAATGGAATGAGCGCCATTCGGTGACCGCTGACAGAAACTATTTGGCTAAAGATCAATAATTTCATTTAACAATTGTCGCAACTAGCTCTGCTTTCAATTTACACTTACTTGCTTCTGGATGATATCCTGTCGGAAAGTGTTTATCTTTGAGTCTTCTCCCTGCCAACAAACCAATTACAATCCCATTGAAGCAGCGGGGGTCCTGGTCAGAGCGGACGGAGGTCTCCACACAGCGCGAGGAGGGCACGGTCCTGCACGGGGGGACGAGGGAAAGGGGCTGTAGGCGCCGCGCGCTCCACGGTCATTCCCGAAAGCCAGCGACTGACCCACCCTGCCGGGTTAAAAATAAAGTGGGCGCGCATACATGATCTGTGCGCGCAGGGGACGGACATTCCTGACAAGAGCCGGTGACTCTAAATGGCAGAGACACTTATGATCTGTTGTACACCACCCCGGATTCCACTCCACCCCGCCCGTCCTATCGCACACAAAACACCCACCGAGACCCCTCTCAGAAATGTCACCTCCACTGCTGCCTCTGCGTGCCATTCACAGAGAACAGAGGCCTGCGCATGGAGACAAGTCCTGGAGAAAGAGCCTCACGGTACAACGCGTGTCCGTTCATTTACACCAGAGTTAAAACACGTCAGGTAATCTGACAGCAGTAGAAAGTAATTAAGTACAATTATTAAAGTGTTTTGAGGTACTTTACTCTATTTCATTGCATCTTATAAGGAAATGTTGTACTTTTTAGTGCATTACATGTATCTGACTGACATACCTACTTTTCAGATGAAGATTGTACTTTAAAAAGAACATAAGCCTAAGTTTATAAAATATAAAGCATTGTTTGAATCCATTGTTTAAATCCTATGAGCAGTTAGCAGCTCCCCCAAAAATGTGCGTTTTTGTGAAACATTCGATAATCCTACCTCTTTGGGCCTTGATATGATATTCAAATGAAACTGTGTGATGGTGCATCAAAGAGAAAAGTTACAAAAAGTAACATGTTGGGTTTACATTCTGACTAACAAAAACAAAATGTTATTTAAAAAAGGGGCCCATTGCTTAGGATGAGGGCTGGCTATTGTTTGCGAGTTGTTCCCCCCCACTTCACAAATATGAAGAACAAAAGCATTAAGAAAGTAAAATAGAGAAAGAAGATACAGATCTGAGTAAGCATTTACTGTCAGCTTTTGGTACTTGTTTTTAATACTCTATCTTTAGTGCTGATCTAAATGTGTCTGAAGAACAGAGGTTCAATACCAAAGCATACTTAGTGTAATTGCAAATGATTAAATGAAGGAATTTAACATTCTGATATACTGTTGATGCTTAAGGATAATTCTTGGACACAGATGATAAAAAAAATGCAAAACAACAATTCACTTTCAATATGTATTGTATTCTTATAAAACGGCCAAACACACAGGCCACATACCATATTATTAGCATCAGGAAGCAGGGTGTTTATAATTAAAAAAAATACACTTACAACACATCGTCAAAACATAAATAACAATGCTTTTTACAAAATGAACACATACAAATATATAGAAACACGTGAAAAAAAGAAATCAGTACAAAAAGTTGGGTATGTTCCTTCACTCTGTGTCTTCAGTATTTGCATTTCTTTCTCTTTGGTTCCCCCGGGAACATCTTTAGTCACAATCTGATCGCTGCCAAAACAGTCATGGACCTTCAACTACTGTAAATAATTATGGCTTCATATATGGAGACGGCTGACCTGGCTTTGACTGAGCACAGTCCTGCCTTTGACCAGCGTCTGCATAGCTTCAACACTGTACAAACAAAAACAAAATCACTTTTTAATATGTAACATTAATAAAAAAAAGGCATTAACAGTTTTGTGCAAGCGGCCGTAAACGCAGCACCGTGCTCTGCTCATAAAATATAATGACCCCATCACAACTACAACACACATTCAACAGCATTTTAAACAGAAGGCAAGAGGAACAAAATAAATACCACATACATCAAAAACAGGTGAGAACAAAAGGCTTTAAAACTGAGCTTATGCAGATTTGGGGTACCATATTGTGTCCATGTCTTACTGCAGCTTTAATAATGCATAAAAGGGAGGTTGGGGTTCAGCTACAGAGCATCATCTCTGGATCTTCAGTATCTTGCTCAAGGACACTTCCGCAAGCCAGATGATCTGGCTACTTTGACTTTTTATATCCCAAAAGGTTCTTAACACCACCTCCCTGTTTTGCTACAAAACCGTTTGTAAAGGGTTTGGGTTCCTGTTGAGAGAGAGTGCTGCTGAGTGGTTTCAAATGACATTACAAATAACGGCTGAGGAGTAGCTAAATCATTCTTAGGATTCCTTCGATGCAACACATTACCATCCAACAGGGACTGCACGGAAAGTATTGGAGTAGTTAAACCTTATTTCACTTCCTCCCCGGGGCTCTTAATGTTTTCTCTTAACCTTTAAAAAGGTCTTTAATTGTAACAATTGATGTAACTAACATATATATTGCAAAGAGAGGCTGAAATAACAATTCAACAACCCCCAAAAGTATTCATACAGTCCCTTACATATATTTACCTTTCCCCTTTGAAGTTCATGTTATCAATGTTTTATGTAACCTTCCGATTATCTGTTGATCGACTCTTTAAATTTGATTTAAAAAGGTTTTCTAGCTATGATGTTGACTTTGATGGCTTGGACATAATAGTCTGTCCACTTTACAATATGGTAGAAATCAATAGAGACTATACAGCTAACAGGTATTAAGGGACTTCAATGGCGGATACTCATCAGTTTATGTTAAACCTATTTCGTCACATTGATGAAGCGATTAGGTGGGGTAGCTTTGTAGCCTTGGATAATTAATTATTAAGTGGTCTAAACCTAAACGCAGTCATTCCCTTGGACTTCTAATTAATCTTTGGTACAATAGGATTGTTATTGTTGAATGCATTCATGTACATCGCAAATATAAAAATACAGTCTCAATATTTTATCAAAGAATACACACACATATATATATATATATATATATATATATATATATATATATATATATATATATATATATTAAAAAAAAGCTGCTTCAACTTTGTGACTGGAAAACAACATAACAGTGCTCTTGGAATAAAAAAAAGTCAAGTAAATGAATTTCAGGTGCAAATTCAAAAGACAGACCAACTCCATGCTGGAGACAGTTCAGTCTAAGTGCTCACTGCTAATGCGTCGTCATGAGGCCTGTGGATTTGGCGAGGACAACGTCAAGATCAGCGATGACTGCTGCATGTCTTCTGGCAACAGTGTTCAACAGTCGCTGAGGGAAGGACGGCGTTCCTAAGTCCACCTGGAGAAGGGCGAAGTGAAATAGCCATGAACTCTTTCACATGTAGCGCTGCCTGGCAGCCAATAATTGTAAGGACGAATCTGAGGTGGAATTAACAAAATTGACATTACAGCAACAATATCTCACCTGTAACAGGTAGACGACCCTGGTGGCTTCCTGTCCACTACGTCTAATTGGCTGCAGGATCCAGCAACTGGGCATCATCTCCCCCCGGACGGCATCCACACTGGGACGAGGCAGAGACTCCTCGAACACAGACTGCATTGCCAGCACACACAAGCCACCCTGAGGCCGAGGGCAAAAGACATAAATCATCAATAAAACAGGCAATGCAGCCTTTTTGATCAGCCAAGAGGCGACTGTGCACTGACACTGATAACCGAACAGGTTTCTTCCACACCCACTGCCTCTGGGTCAGTGTTGTTTACGCTCACTGTTGTTTCTGTGAGCGTGAGTAGTGTCTAAATAGCATGTTCTACATTTTGTGGATAACAAACTGAATGCCACGCCGTTTATCATAAATTGAGCTTCATTAAAAAAAGACAGCACTGTCTGGTCCTGGTTTCCTGCAACACTACTAATCTTACAGTAAATGGGATTTTCTCCTTCAAACTGAAATGTGATTTTGTGAACATCCCCGCTGCAAATGCTCAGTGGACCTCATACAAGGGCGACAAGCAGTAATCATCAATACCGGCTGGTTGATTTTGCAGCTGCGCTCACCTGTTTGGACTCGGTGCTGATGCAGCAGAAGTCCCGCGGCTGGCTGAGGTGGCAGGTGGACGGATCTGTTAGTACATAAACTAGACAGATATACAAAGACAACGTGTCAGATAAGAAGCATAGTTGATGAAAACCTGGAAATAAAAGAAAAAATATAAAAGAATTACGGCAATGGAACTCAATGGTATAGCTAAACGCGGTTAGAAAGCTATTTATTTCAGAAAAAAGGCAAAATTCAACGTAATAATATAAACGATGATGTTGCAAAGGTATTAAATGCCACGTACTGCAGGTGTGAGAGTGGAGTTGGTCATGCATTAACACAATAAGCTCGTCAGTGATGAATGGGACTGTGTACTGTACTGTACTATACATAGCTATTGGACGCAGACTCATCATTTGAAGCAAATACATTTGCAGGATCCATAAACGCCTCGCTAAAGTATAAATAGTTTTGCAGCAATGACAAAAATAGAAATACTTTTCTCTATTTTTATTCTTGCAACACTACAAATAATATTTGCAAAGGTAATCTCTTCCATCACATGAAGCTCACATTGCAAATAACTAGAATTTATCAGCATTTTATAAACTGCTACCTTCCTTGATGTGTATCGCATTCTAATGTTTCAGGTCTACTAAAGTCAACGTTATTAGCATGCATCATCTCGCATTAGCGCAACCGCCTACTAACATGGTGGAGAAAGTATTCAGATCCTTTAACTAAGTCAGTAGTATTAGCACAATGTAAAAATACTCCATCACAAGTAAAAGTACTGCATCCAAAATGTTACGTAGTATGCGAGTAAAAACAGAAAATGTTTCAGCATTATGTTCTATAAATGTTTTAATGTCAAATCAAAATGTATAAAGTAAGTAGTAACTATATTTGTCAGATACCTTTGGTGAATTGTAGTGGAGTAGAAGCGGCATACAATAAAAATACCTAAGTCTGCACTGTAGTATAGCTCTTTGACTAAACTTACTTTGTTGCTGTCCACCACTGGTACTGTGGTGTAAAGAAAGCGTGTGAGGAGGAAGCAGACATGTGAGCTCACCCAGCTGAGTGCTGTCATCTAGTGGTCGTGTCCAGACAGAACGGACGGACTGATTATACGTGTGAGTCTTGGACAGCTGGCAGATTGTGGTCCACAGACTGTCCAAAGGTCTGTCCAGCTCCACGGCTCCAAGAAAACCATGGACAGATGGGCTGGAGGAGGGCTTATAGTAAGCCTGGACACCTTGTTCTTCTCCCTGGTACCTAATTATACACAGAATTAATACATTAGCAAATTAATATTTGTGATTATGTGATTTTAAGTTGACTTTTCACTTTGCAGCTCACTAATCTCAGACAGTGACGGAGTCCTTATCTTGAGGGTAGATGATTTTTGGATGAGTTCATTAAAGAGAATGACTGAGCTCACCTCCAGCCTGCTGTGGCCTTGCTCATGAGCAGGTTGCTCAAATCCCCAGAGGAAGCCAGTCGCACCTGTGGAAGAAGACATTTGCAATTCAACCGGATACAAACGTTTGAAGGAGTAGAGAAAAACTGGGACAATCGTAATGTTAAGTCAATTACAGTGGCATTGGGTGTTTTTACTAAAATGTATTTTTGTTTTTTTTAAGATCAGGTTTTCTGAGGTACCTCAGCCAGAGCTCGACCGAGGAGACCAGATGTGATGTCCTGATAGGTTGTGGATATGGAAGAGGAGGAGCCAAAGGAGGCGGTGCGTTGGCGTGCACTAGTTGAGGGTGATGAAGCCATCAGTGGCTCAAACATGGTGACAGGAGGCTCAAGGCGGACATCTAGCGAAACACATAGATGTTAACATGGAATTTCAACAAAGAGAATGTGGGGAGGGGGGTTAAGTGCCGCACCAGTGACAGACATGGAACAAAACTATTTTGGAAACATACTTTATACTTTATTTAAAATTGAAAAAGATGTCAATGTTCTACACAATGGAATAAATGTCAGCAAAACTGCAAATGAAGATAGACATTTTTCAACAAAGATGGACTCCAGTTATTGACTTGACTGTCTAAATGTGAGGATGTGGACTGATGTGGACAGATGAAACAAAAGTCCTCTGTCAAGGACTGTTTAACACAGTTTGATGTTACTGAAACTGATATTTTAATGAAATTCAAATAAAGGCAATGGTTCTTTGTATTCGAAGGGGTTGTTCTTATTCTAAAAATTGAGCATACTTTTGAAGTCTGTTTGGGTTTTATGAATCACAGTCCAGTCCTCACCATGGGCAGATAGCCAGGCTCTCTGTGACTTCACACTTTGAGGACCACATATTGGAGGACGTGTCCTGAGCTTCAGCCCGTCCTCCTGGAACCCTGGGACCTGAAGGGAAACAGTAACAACGACACAATTACCCGCTGAGTTGCTTCAAAAGACAGATTTGCAGTGTAAAAATAATCCAAAATATGTATATACATTGCTGGATTTTCATTTCAGTTATTCAAATCTATTGACCTGTCCAGTCAGAAGTGGTCTGTTGCCGTGCTGTAGCGTGTTTCCACTGTTGTACCCCGATGTTGGTCCAGAGGACAGACTCAGGCTGGATCCTGTGCATAAGGTGCTGTTACTGATTCTTGTCCGATGTCTCAGGTCATCCTGAGCAGGGGGAAGGGAGATACCAGTGAAATTATACAGTGGTGTCATAAATAAAACCAAGAGAGTCCCTCACAATTCACTTCTCATATCTTGTAATAGATTCAATGTATTAGCAAATGAGGTGTTCTTATTTAATCAGAGAAAAACATAAGATATTTACATATTATATTCTATGATTGATAACTTATCAAATACATCTGACGCAGAGCAACTTGTAATGAAACAATGAATTTGATATATTAAGAAATAATCAACATATTGAGAAACAATACAAAGACTGACTGTGACTTCCTGAGACAGGGCCTGCTGCTGAAGCCTCTTTTTCTCCTGCTCAGTCCTTTCTCGCAGTCGTTCTCGTGCCTTTGCAATCTCTGTCCTGGCCTCCTCTCGGGCTCGGCCGTAGTCGCGCAACAGCTGCTCAATGTCAGACGGACAGTGGCCCTCTCCTCGTGGGGGGTCTGGTATTCTGTCATTTAGATAATTTAGTGTGAACTCAGTCACGTTTTCCAACACTAAGCCTGAAAACATTAATATTTAAAATGTAGGGTCTATAGAGTCTTACCTGGTGCTATCTATCACCTCTTGGCGGAGCTGTTGTAGGTACTCTTTACGGCGACTGGGCATGGCGGCAGACACCTTGGAGGAGGAAACAGCCTCTTGTGGAGATGAGCGAGGATGTTTGCTGGGACTCAGACTCCGAGCTCTCCGGTAAGTCTGGAGACGTTCCTCCCTCTCCTGCCTCAAACCCTCAATACTCCTGCGGTGTCTGAGAGGAGAGATTCAAAGAAACAATAAATACAAAAACACAAACTTCACTCACAACTTATTCACTGTGATCAGATATTTCCTGCTCTAAATTAGGAAAATTTGCCAAGAAAATACAGTCTAAAAATTTCTCAAAGTTCTCGTCTAGCTGCTTGTGTTGAAACAATATTAAACACTGATGCACTTAAGACATTAAACCTATTTTGTTAGATGAAAAAAAGAGTTTGTTTATTTATCTTTGTCATTGTACTAGCACCAGTATTGACATTAATAAAACTAAACCAAGCCCGAATCAGAAAGGTAACTGCATCATATGAAAATAAAGAGTGTTTGGGTCGTTTGTATCCTCACCTATCATACAGCTGCTGTTTTGTGGACGCAGAGGTCGGTGGCTCCAGCTCTTCTCTGGTCCTCGGGGACAGCATCTTTAACAGGGTATCAGTCTCTCCGAGGCCGTAGTGTAGCTTGGCCTCCGTCAGCTCCACAGTCAGAGGTGTCGGGTTCATGTTGAGGCTGACCGTTGCCATCACCTGCTCTCTCTCCTGTCGCAGCCTCTCTATCTCTCTGGCCCTTCTGTCGCTCTGCGCCGCGGACTCTACGATAGAGTCCATCTCGCCCCACTCGGCACAGTTTCTGCTCCCGCCGTCGTCTTTGGTAGGAAATGTGCTCGGCTTGTTGGAGTGTTTTGACTGCTGAAGGTTGATGCCCGACCAGTTGGTGAACTTGTTGTGCATGGGCAGGTCCTCTGGGGCTAATTGGTGGTGTTGAGACGGGGATGCGCTGGTGACGGGTTCCATGTTCACGAGGACATCTGTGTTGCACTCGCTGGGCGCCAGTGACACCGTGTCGTCCTCTTGGACGCAAAAATCGACTCCTGCAGGTCTTGAGTAGATTAGTGTCTTTCCATGTGTAGCTTTAGCCTGCTGTTTGTGCACACCAGCTGGTCTTAATATGGGAGAGATGTGGTTCTGCATAGTTAAACCATTTGTTGAAGTAGAAGTCCTCCACTGCTGAGAGGAACTCCATTTGGAGTCAATAGCATTTCTCCTGTCAGTGTCTGTATATCTATCCAGTGATGCACTGACGCTTATAGAGCCTTTAGGGCTTGAGCAACTCATTTCACTCACCTTCTCAAGGGATACAGATTCTGATGCACAAGAGGAAACATCACAATTGTGTCTAGGCATTTGCTCCTCCTCTGAAACAGTTGTGCCAGCTGATAGTTTGCTAGACGACACAGTCAGGTTGTCTTTCTCAGAGTTACGATGTTTATTTAGTGTTGATTTGTCCCCTCTCAGCTTCATACGTAAACTTGTTCCCACAGTTTGAATGGGAGATGACGCACGGTCTGTGTATGTAGCGTGTTTCTTTAAAGAAAGCGTTGGGTCATTCCTTAAAGAGGGACTGTGATTTTCTTCATGGCTGCTTTTCGATGACCTGCGAGAGGCTTCAGATATTGTAACACTTTTGTGACACAGGGCCTCGGGCGTGCTTTGCTTTGAGCCTCTAGAAGAAGCAGATCTTACACGTCTTCGACATTCGCCCGCCGTCTTCAAAAGAGGGGTTTTATTCTCCGATTGTGAGGCGGGCCTTTGTGCTGCAGCAGAGGTGTTAAAGCTCCGATCAGGCATGCTCTGCATCTTTTCATCCGTACTCTTCACCACACAGTGCACATTCTTGTCTTGGGTCACACCGACGACCTCAGAGCCGATCACTTTGACGATCACATTGACCTCATGGGATTTGGACCTTTCGCTGGGTGTTTGATGAGCAGCGACTTCCTTCACGGCTGGTGTTGAAGACCTCTCCGTCTGGATCCCGACATTGACGGCTGTTTGAGTTGAGCAGTCTCTCTGTGTGCAGTCATTAGACTCACTGTAAGAGACGCTAATATTTGACATGTTGACACTCCTCCTCGGACTGGACTTGAGGGCTTCGCCTGTTCTCATTCCCTGGACGTCTCCCAGCAGGTCAGAGGTGCTGTCAATCAGCTTTGAGATGTGAGCCGACATGCTTTCCATACTCGCCCACGCTTGAGATTCTTTTATTCCTACTTTGGTTTTCTGTGTTGCACGCACATCGGTGTTACTCCTTTTGTGCCGCTCTCTCCTCTTTGGAGCACTACTGCTGTTGCCGATATCTACTGTCTGAAGGCCATGCTCAGTTTGAGTGCCATACTCGCATGTCCTCCTCCTTTGGGCAGGTACTTTGCTTTCCTGGGACTCTTGCTCAGGCGAGTACACAAGCATCATTTCATCCATCTGACTGGAGTTGTGCCCATCGTTACTTGAAGAGCTGCCGGTCACTGTCAGATTTGCTAAATGACGGTGAATCCCAACAGATGCTTGTTGACAGGGCGTGAGCTGAGATGATTTGTTCCCTTGTTCCTTATAATCCTCCACACTGCTCAGCGTACTGGAGAGCCCCTTGTTGGTGGCATAAGTGCTCAGATGGGAATAGAAAGGCGAGTTCTGCCCGTTCAAACCATTGTCAACACTGCAGCATCTCGTTATACGTTTCTCAGCGCTGTTCAAAAGTGGAGATTTACAGGATAGGTCAGCAGCACTTCCGAACGCAGGGTTCTTATAACAGTGGTGGTTTGAGTCATCGCCTTGCCACTGGTGAACGAAAGGGTTGATGTCGCTGGAGGCAAAATGCATCGGGGAGTCCTGTTGTGATTCAGTTTTCTTTGCATACGGGAGGACGAGTTCTACATTTGTCCTTTGTGTCACAACTTGTAAAGAGTGTCTTTTTTGGGTATAATCTCTACTAGCGTTAACATCACTTTTACCCTGAGTTCCAGCAGAGCAAGACTTCATCTTTGATCTGCTCACTGACACTGTAGAAGACATATCTGCATCTTTACTTCTAACCTGTCTGACTTCTTGTTCGCCAAGCTTTACCCATTTAGACGAGAGCCGGCCGTGATGCACTCTGGTGGTTTTGTCATCCTCCTCATCCTCATCCGATGACTTAGGAGAGGACTCAGTGGAAGACATGGGATGAGTCTGGATCTTAGTCTTTCTCAACCTCTTTGACTTGGTCTTTTTAGACACAAGAGCAGTTCGGTTCTGTCCGTCACCAGGTGTGTTAAGCTGAACCTCTTTAGATATCACAGATCCATAGCATTCTGTATGTTTGACGGTATTCTGTGGTAATGTGTGTTGCAGCTGCACAGAACCAGAACTACTTGCTTCATGTTTTGACTCTGCGAAGATCTTTGGAGTCTCTTTGTCCTTTTTCATAATACAATCTTTTTGGCTGTCAATTTGAGTATCCTTAACAAATGTGCACACTGAATTTGATACATGTTGGCATTTGTTGTTGGGATTCACATTGATCACACAAGACTGAGTCAAGGTATTTGAATGACTCAGTGAACAACTGAACTCACCCTGTGCTGTGACAGAAGGTTTACCTCCTCTTGCGTTGTCACCAGGAGAAACAGCGACCTCTTTCGTAGAGTTGCTCTCATCAGTGGGTGTGTTCTGGCTGCTGTGACGTCCGTGCGGTTTGAACTGAAGTGTTGATGTGGCTTCCATACTGAGATCCTTTTCGTGACTACAGCCACAGTTTTCTTTTGCATCACCCATTGCTGAAGGTGTTTCCGGGGGTATTTGGTGAAGTTCAGGATTCACAGCGGGGGCATCCAAAGAGCTCCGTGTGTCCACCTCATTCAAGCATGTATCGTTGATGACAGGATTAAGATGGGACGTTACTTTTTGTTTACCTGAATCATTGATATCTTGACACGAAGCATCTTTCGCCACAGTTTTTTCTTCAGAATCAATGGCGGAACCACTAATTGAGGACAAACTAACCGGTTGCAGAGTAGGGTTGCCAGTGGAGTGCTCAGACTCTCTCTGGCTGCTGAGTGTCATATTTGATTGGACATTGTTATTTTTGGCAGAGGACATTTGGAAAGCACAATGATAGATCAGTGGCTTGTCTGATGTCACATCTGAGAAGCTATGCACATGGTCAATCTTCTGTGTTACTTCAGTAGATTTAAGCATTTTGCTCTCCTGGCTCGTCCCTAATTCAGCTGGTAGACCTGATGCCAGGTGTTCATTGTTGTCCAATGTGTTTTCAGTCTTCATCCTTTCAAGTGCAAGGTGTCCTTCAAGGATTGCTCCTTTTTTCACCTGATCACTCGATTTATCTCTCCACTGTTTTTCTTTCCATCCATTTTCATCACTCTTACAGCCAAAATGACACGCAGAGGACGACAAGGCATACATGCTTTGACTCCTGCTCTTCCTGTCATCCTCGCTGACAATCAATGACAATCTCATGTGCTCTTTGACCACTTCGGAGATTCTCAGGTCAATGGCACTACAAATAGCATCTGACTTGCATATGTGTTTTCTACTTTCTTGATGTTTTCTCGGTGTATCAAATTGTGATTCCCACCCTTTTGTTTCTGCAGATACTTCCTTTATTGTTACATCTGCCTCTTCAGCTACTTTCCTCTCTCCTGCAGAGGATCCACGCCGAGGGACATTGTCACCACATTCAGAGTGCTCAAAGATCTGTCCAAGTTTCTTTCTCATGGGATCAGGAACTGGCAACGCCTCTGAAGCCACCGTGTCTTGTATAATGCTGCCATCAACACAAACTGAATCAAATCTGGAGCTGTTATCTTCCACAGCAGATTGTTCCCCGTTTGAGTCACTGCTGTTATTATTGTCATCAGGCCAAATGTCTTCCTGATTGTCAACTGGTGCGGAGCAGAAAGTTACCAACTCACTGCCGTTGCTCCTTTTTGGAATTTTCAAGCTGCCCACGAAAGCATCCTGCTGGTCTTTGTTCCTCTTCCTGGAATGTTTACAAGATGATTTAACAAAATCCTGCTGTAGTGCAATGTGCTGCTCAGTCAGAGCTCCTTTGGTGTCAGCCTCATCCAACATTTTGTCCCGTGTAGAAGATAAATGTTTGGCGTTCCCAAGCTCATATTGGTTAATATTTTTTAACTTTTCTGTTGCACCATCTAGACTGCATAGTACTTCATCTTCAGTGGACGGTTTGAGGACACTTACAGGGTCAGACATCTTTTGTAATACTTGACCGTGGCTAGTGTTAGAGAGATGCATTACTGATTGACAACCTGCCGTCCATATTTCAGTGTCAGAGGACATTGTAGTGTCAACGGTCACCATGTCGTGGACATCTGTTAACACCTGAAGCAGTTGTGATGCTTGTTGTTTAGTGTAGTGGATCTCAGTGGCTGACACACAAGCGGTTTGAGGTTCTATGGTCAGTAAGAGTGCTGGACTTTTGATGCTGCAGTCTGGAGTATCCATAACTGCGGTCCCTGTATTTTCTGCTTGCTCCACACAACAACCTACTTGCTTCAAGGCTTCCTCTGGTGTTGTTAGAATCTGAGAATCTAATGTTTCTGATGTGCCCCTTAAAATTTCCCGGCCGTGTTCCTGCACTGTTACATTTACACCCTCAGTGCTGGTGGAGGTTGAGCTAGGTCCACTCTGACAGTCTGAGAGGTTCATACTGTTTGGACTGGGACTGCTGCTGCTGCTCTCTACACCTCTGAACATAATTTTTCTTTGGAAAGGCAGAGAATCCCTGTGAATCCTGGGACTGTCTGCTGCGTCAGTGGAGGACCAGGCATCGGTGAGAGCCAGCATGTTGTCTGGCTCCCGCACACTGCAGCTGCTCAGGGAGCGTGGGCTTACGGTCGAAGTGGTCTGCATGTTCCCAAAGTCCTCAATCAATTTGCGTACAGTGTCTCTGCCTCCGGAATCTGCTACTAATGACTTGTGGGAACCTTGCTGGCTCCAGTACGTCTCTGCTGGGATTACCTGAGGTTTCCGACTGCTGTCCCAGTCTAAACTGCTCTCTGCTGTTCTATTGTGCCCCATGGATGAATGGGAGCATTCTGTCACCAATGAGTAAGCTGGCACCACCGTTTGGCTAAGTTTCTCCACTGCCGAGTATTTCCCACTGCTCTCCACAGTCAAGGAATCTTTAGACATTTGACTGTCTTCGCTCTCTGCTTCACTCTGAGCTGCTTCCTCGTGTCTCAGCTGCTCCGCGAGGGCCGTCACATAAGCAGAGGACAGCGAGTCGAGAGAGAAAAGACTCTCACCGTCTGATGTTACTTCAATTCTGTCCTCTTGCTCTTCCTCCCATCCCATCAATCCCTGCTGTCTCTCGACCCATCTGCTGGTCTTGCTCATCAGAGCCTCGGTACTATGCCAGCGCTTCTGTTTAACGTCCTCAAACACGGCCCTTTGGTCAAGCTCCTCACACGAGACAGCTGCTTTGACAACACATTTGCTTCGGCTCATCTTGGTATCTTTAAGGCTCCGGTCTCTTCTTTGTCTCCAGTGAAATTTGCTTGCTATCCTCCCCAGAGGTTTGGGGTTTCGTCCACCATTCACACTTGACGGTGGTTTCCTGAACACTTTGGACAGAGCCATTTTCAACCTGGGCCCAACAGAACAAGAGAAAGTCTTCCTTGTGGTTTCCAGTCCATTGCTACCTGCATGGGGTTGATTTATCTCATTCATGCAAGGGACAATCTGAGAACTGGTTTTGCAAGTTGTGGGTCCTTGAATATTTTCTTTATAGACTGGCTGCAAAGTAGTTCCAAGTGGTGACTTCAGAGTAACCGCTGAGTTCTGATCCGATCTGTTCTTAAAAGACAGTTCTCGGTTCGGCAGCAGAGGTTTTCTTTCTGGTCGTTCCCGGAAGGGCTGAGCTTGGGGCTCCTCTTTGGCAGTTAGTCTGAGGTTTTCGGAGGAGTTTACTCTTGTCCGGCTTGCTTGACTTTGTCCTGAGAAAAGCGAACCGGAACAACTCTGGGTTCTTTCCCGAGGAAGACACTCATCTGAAACCCACTTCCTGCTGCCAATGGAATCAGAGGTTGCGAAGGAATTTGACGTCTGTTCTGTGGATCTGTTTCTCTTGAGGAAGTGTCTGTCGTAGAGAGAGAGAAAGAAAAAGACTACTTTAAGATCTAAATTTAAGAAAAATATGCATGCAACCAACCAGGAAAAACAGCCAGATAAAAAAATAAAAAACTGAAACATTATGGTATTAATATAGGACTAGGACCTATTAACTGTACAGGTTTAATGACTCTATGTGCTTACCTGAAGATAGGGGTGTTCTGTGGGTAGAGCCGGGACAGAAGATCTGCCGAGAACGAGTGTCTTCGAGAAACAAATGATCTTCCTCTGAGTTTTGTGGGGGAGCCCAGATCAGGAGACTCTGGGCTGTCTGGTCCCTGAGGCAGGTCCCTTTCCAGCCGCTGCAATTCCCTCTTAGCTTCCAACAGATGCCGCTTGCGGGCGATTCTCTCCAGCTGGTAGTGCAACTTTTTCCGTCGGATGCGGCTCTCGGAGCAGCAAAGGGCGTGATGCTTTAATAGTTCCTCCTGCACCGCCTTCTTCCTGGCCCGTATCACCTGCGATGGTTGATCCACTGTCTCACCTTCATGATCCTCACACGCATTACTTGCCACTCTCTCCAGGAGGGTTGAGGGGATGAGGTCTGTCTGAACTCCAGACTCTTGGGTGATTCTCAGCTCTGCAGTTGTTAGGCGATGTTTCTCCTGTATAATCCACTGCTGGACTGTTGGGTTAAGATTTACAGAAGGGAATCATTAGGTGTGGCTATCTTACAAATGCACAACATTTATCAATATTTCAACTAATTCTGAGGTACTTATTCAATATTCTATAAAGCTATCTAGAATTTTGCCTTGGATTTTGAAAAGTTGACAGTTATAACTTTTTTTGTGTAGATGGAAAGACGACTTACTCTCACTGTGCTGCTGTCGGAGGTGGGCCTGCTCCCTCTCCAGCTCTCTCTCAGCCCTCCTTTGTTCTGCCTGAATCTCCTGTCGCAAACTCTCCACGAAGCGCTGCTGCTCCTCCATACGTTGCCTCGCAGAGGGCTCCTCACTGGGGGAGAGACAGGCACCCAGCTGGCCTTGGAGCTTCACATCTTCGACACTATGAAACAGACCCATAGATACGGGGTAGAATACAAAGTGAAAATACCAGAAAGTAAAAAGAAATCATTTTACCTCACCTAGGTACAATTTCATGTCTAGAATTTAGCAGTGAGGTGGAGGCAGGTTGAAGTAAATGCAAGTGTTGTTAGTTTTCAGTTCAGCGTCTCAGCAGTAACCAAGCAACGGCTGAGCCGGTCCTGTAAACAGCTAACTGGGATTGTTCAGGAGGGTGGGGGCTACTGGAAACACATGCCATCTCCAACAACTGAACCGAAAGACGCATGAAGCATTGGCCTATTTCTGCTGCATGAATATGACACAACACATGTACGTAATCATCAAATATGTATGCTGCATGTTGGCAGAAAGAGCTCTCTGTGCACAACACACAGTATACACAGAGGGATGAATATAGGGCTGGGCGATAAATCCATCTATTCATATATATATATATATATATATCAAGTTTACCTGTGGTTGTAGGTGCAGGTCATGTCACCTTCACTGGCCTGAGAACATTTAAGAGAAGAAGAAGAACTTTAATATTTACAGGCAATAAACAATCACAACTATGCTCAGAACAAATGTACTGTAGAAACTTATCTGAAACAATATTGTGTATCACTAGCTTCACAGTATGTCAATTACAGCATCTCATTTATCTGCTCATCATCAATATTATCCCCGCTGCCATCACAACCAACAGCCTCATTTTCATTTTCAGCCGAGCGGCACCCACCCGTCTGCGTTCCCGGAGGACGGCTGCCTCGGCTGGGTGGTTGAAGCGGAACTTGTGCACTCCTCCCAAGGTGATCACCGTCCCTGGAGACAAGAGAGACGTCTCCTTCATCACAAGCTGTCCTCATCCTGCAGCAGTGTGTTGTGGGTGTATGCGCTGCAGTGTGGGGCAGGGTGTGTTTGAGAGTGTGTCTATACGTTTACCTTGAGGAAGAACCTTTAAGTGTATGTGCATACATAAATTGTCAATAATTAAATCTTATCTGTTCATTGTGTGTTCCTGGCATTCATTCTACTATACGCAATAAATTAATTTACAGTCATTTAACTCTTTAAGTGGTAGTTTGCAATGTCAGCAGCAGAGTCCGCCATGCACTGACCGTGCAGTGACCATTAAAGGTGTAAATTTGAAAAGAGGAATATTATTAAGATGTTCTCAGTGTCTTAATACTACAATAACAAGTAATAATAAACTAGTATGGCCAAATCAATGATAATTGAAATATTACGGATCATTACTTTCTCTTTGTGTACCTAAACTTGTACAGCTTTTAAATGCATGAAAGGGACAACAGTTACAGATAAGATAAACAGTCAAACAAAAGTTATATTCAAGGTTCATGCCTGCATACACTCAGATCAGATATTTAAAACATGCTACAGCTTTTTGTTGCTGTTCGCTTTGACTACAAAATGCAGTGTGAACAAACTGTTTAGTTGAGGACAGGAGCTGACCTTGAGCCAGTCTGCAGGGCTCGGTGACTTCTCGGTCGTTGAGCAGGCAGATGCAGCCCGGCAGCGGTCTGAGCGTTACCACACCTCCGTGGTTTTCAATCTCACAGCTGGCACTGCCCTGCAGAACTAGGAACAGAATGCAGAAGAAACACAATCACACATACTGAGTTAGAAAGCCGTGCAGCTACTGTACTTCTAAATATATTCAGCACTCAGTGCAGCATTTAATTAAAAGTGAACAGTCCATTTTATGATGTACAGTAAAAGGTTTTATTATGCATTCTCGCATATATATATATTTTTAGATTATATATTATTTTTATACTGTGTGTTTTATCTAAAGCTGGCAGTTTGCTGCATATCTACTCTGGGATATTGCATGGTTGTAAGATGCTTTATCGTAATTTATTGTAAGAAATTCCACTCTTGTAATGTACAAACAGTCTTATACAGTTTTAAAATGAATATTTGCAGCTGGATGAGGAAACATGGAGACAAATTAATGTATAATACCTATTTGTGGTTTTTCAAACTGTTCCTGAGGTCCTATGTGGGTAACTCCTTCCTGTTAGAAAAAGGCATTGTGTAAACATGGCAGCTATATATTTAAAATCTACATAAACAAAAACATCAAAAGAACTTTTATGCATTGGATATTAACTAACTGGATATTAGCTGGTTGTGCTCAAACCACAAGCAATAGTGGATATAATGACAATAATTTTACACAATGATCTTAAGGGAACTATTGTCCTTTCACTTCTAATCTGACAGAAAAATATCATTTGTTTACTTTGAAGTCTTATCTAACGGGATTAAAGGCTTTCTTATATGGTGTCAAGACCACATGCGTTCCCAGGTGGCCTCGGCTCTTCACATGCAGGAAACAGTGTAATTGTCAGGCCTAAGGGTATGCTTGTCATTGTCAGAATCAGGACAGCTTAAGTTCCCCCGAGTCCTAGCCTCAGAACTAAGAGCCTCTTATCCAACCGAGCTTTATGCATTGCGGAAGACACATACACGCAGAGATGGGAGATCGACAGGACAGTTGGAGGGTAGAGAGAAAAGAAAAGACAGTAGAAACGCACCTTTTCTCAAGAGTTTTTCTAGCAGAACAAAGAGAAATAGTGGGAGGAGGAGGAGGAGGAAGAATCTAGTAGAAAAAAAAGAAATTGGTTTAGTCAAGACAGCTGACAAATCAGTAACTTGAGAGTTGGAGAAAAGTAGAGCAAATGCAAAGAATATCAGTTTGTGGGAGTTTGCACCATGTTGTTCAAATGAGTGATGTGTCGCTGGGGATGAAAAGAAATGTACAAAGAACGAGACAGAGTGAAAGCACATACTTAACACCATCCAAAACAACAAACATGCATAACAATATCTTAATATTGAGTGCTACACTTATTATAGGAATTTCAATACTCAACAAATGTGTATTCCAATATTTACAGTAAAAAAGCACTGCACAAGATTTATCAAGAATAGACTTCATGAAGATGGACAATTAAATAATACCAAAATACAACAAAACATTCCTCTTCATGGACACAACACTTCTATTTCATCATCATACCCTGAGGTGATAAAAGACGACCCCAGTGCTGAGAACGTCTCTATCGAGCGTGACCAGGTGTGGTTGGAGGGAGTTGATGAGGAATCCGGCCTGGTCTCGGTTGATGTCCACACTGTACTGCTCCAGCAGCTCCTTCTTGTCTCTCCAGCTCTCCGACCAGTCCTTCGTCAGCTGCTCTACCTGAGGAGGAGACACGGATGAAGACGATGAAGGAAGGGAGTTAAGAGAGGGGGTTGAAACCAGGGTGGTAAATCTATCTACTATTTCAACTACCACTTACTACTACTACTTAAAAACAAGAAAATGATTTACAAAATTGAACTGTGTTACATGGTATGGTTGTACAGTTTAAACCCAAATGTTTCCCTGAAGAAAACAAATACAGTGTGACACAGGTTTTGATCTGCTGCCATCCCAATACAACAGAGGTGAATGGAATCTTGTTTATGGAGCTCAATCCATTGAAAAATTACATTTGAAAATGGGATTTTGTGTGTGTGTGATTTTTTTTTAAAGAAACTATATCCTAGTAACTCGGGATAATCCTGATGATAATGTTGCCCTGTATTTCTTTATAGTGACATTAGTGTCAAACTTATGATCCGTGATGTGTCAAGGACCATTGTCTCTGTCAGGCAGATGTAACAATGTGTGTGTGTGTGTGTGTGTGTGTGTGTGTGTGTGTGTGTGTGTGTGTGTGTGTGTGTGTGTGTGTGTGTGTGTGTCCACCCTGTGTTACCTTTAGTTCGTTCTGTAACACGATGTCAGAAAGATTTCCATCCCTCTCATCGCTCAGGGATGGGCTGAGATTACGCTGCTGTCAATCAAGTGGGTGAAAAATGATCAGTGAAAATACTGTGCAAAAGAAAAATGTGTTATAATGCAATCATTCAATCTTTACCATCCAGGGGATTAAAAATGTCACAAAGACACAAAGCACTGTATTAAGCCTTTGCTACAAAAACTTGTAATGTGGGGATCTCTTTTATTCAAAGCCTAACAGCACTAAGAGGGCTTCTTTCGGGGAGGGGGGGCTGCGACGACACTGTAGGGAGTACCCCAGGGAGAGAGCGCTATACTCTAATGATAAAAGGCTCTCATACCATTTCAAAGCTGAGCAGCATGCTCTTCAGCCTGTCAATCTCCTCTCTCAGTTCCCGGATCAGCCGAACACTGGCATCCTGCACACAAATCAAAGCTCACACCAACCTGCTAAAAACATTTAGCTCAAACATTAAAGTCTTGGCATCTGTCTCCAAACAGCCACTGACCTCATTAACCCGAGGCTTGTTGACAATATTTTTGGCATGGGCGGCGTAGCGCAGGGTGCTGAGGGTCTCGTTGTAACTGTTAGCGGAGGGCGAGACAGCTGCAACGCAAACACACGCACACAAAAAACACAAAAGTAAAGACACACAAACACAACAATTGGCACTCACATCACAGAAAATAAGCGTCATGAGAGAGACTTAAAGGACCATTCCAGTGGTTTTACCAGGGTGGTCACATTACTGCAAACTATTTTCCAAAGCATAACCATCAATTTTTAGATTTAATTTCCAACCTCCCTGCCAGCTATTAGATTACACACAAAAACATTGAAAAAGACCTTGCAGACATTTATCTTTATCACCATTACATTCTTTTGTTTTGACACTGCAGCAGCTACAACAAGTTTCATGCAAATCTTCAAAGTTAGTGAGTTCAAGTGCTTGCTAAAACACTAAAAAGAGAATTAAGAGTTGGTTGGCATTAAAAATAAAAAAGTAATTTTCGTTTTTCACGATCAATTATTCCTTTTATTTTCCATGTTTTGCCTTTAGGGTTTGATATTGATATAAAAACAGCTTATGATTGCAAACCATTCAACTTCAAACTTTCAGTTAAAGCTTTTACATATAAAACGCATGCAATTTATAGTTAATGGACCAAAACGTGCAAAATCCCTTCCATGGTCTTTTTCACAATACTGACATCTGTTCCACTTACTTGCAATCATGATGGTCTTTGAGTTGCCGCCCAGGCTGTCTTTCAGCAGCCAGGTTAGGACTGAGTCTCTGTAGGGGATGAAGCAGTGCCTCCTCCCTCCTCCTCCTCCTCCTCCTCCTCCTCCTCCTCCAGACAGGGAGCTGCTGTGGCTTCCCACCGTGCTGCCATCCCCCTCAGAGGCCATGCTGTTGATACTCTGACAGCTGCTGGACATCTGGGAGTTCTGGGCTGTGAAGGCATTGGGAAGAAGAAGTACAATGGTTGAGGGGTCTATGAAGAGTGTTACAGAAGAGAAGGGAATACCGCGAGGATAAAGGAAATAGTAAACAGGTAAACAGGAATTTGTGGTGGTCCATGTTAGATTTAATTCCTACTGTCTCCGTTTACCAAGAGCAGATATGACGATGCCCAAAGTGACGAGCGACTTGTTGATGTTAGAGCCCTCTGTCAGTCTATCCCTGCAGTAGTGGGGGTCCGCTCGCTCACTGTCAGACACATCATAAAAACAACACGTCAGTCGCAATGATTAAAAACACAGATTATCCAATAATAAAAGTGTGGAAGTGAACATTTTTAAAATCTCAGGGCAGTAGCCAAAGCCCACTAGGGGGCAGTTTAGTCAATGACTTTTACTCAAAAGATGTTGAGAAAAAACACACAACAAAAGGAAATTTACCTCCCAGCCAAGTCCACCAGGTTAATCTTGCTGACAGTTTCTGAAGGAAGGTTATTTTCTAGGATTGCCTTTGGAGAAAAGACAAGAGTAATCAGACGGGAATCTGCAAGTAAGTGTAGCTGTATATATGCTGATTGGGGGGCTGAGAGAGATGATGACCTGCGTGTACTGGATGGTGAAGATGGCGTGGGATCTGCTGCTGGCATCATGGTTGTGAGTTGCTGCGGTGATTCGGTTGGCGATGCCTTCTTCCAAAAGGTCCATGGCCTGCTTGCAGTCTGAGACGACGTGCTGGGACAGGTCTGATGAGAGCGGAAAGAAATGTTGAGAAATCTAAAGCAAATTAACCAATTGTGGTTAAGTTTTATACCAACTTTAAAATCTTTGTTAATTTACTGACACATTGGGAAGTAATTTGTGTGAAAGCTCCCAGTCAGAGTAAGACCAGTACAGCTACATTGTTATGTATCAAGGTGCACATTATACAAAAACATATGTTATTTTACAGAATCTTCTAAAGATTTTGAAAGGATTTTTGTGTTTTTGTATGGCTGCCAGAGGAATAAGGTTACACTGGTGGAATTAGTCAAATAAATAAAACATTATTGACCATCTGACACTTTTTGTAAACATGGTGTAGAGAGATAAATTTGAGAAAAAAACAACAACATAAAGCTGACATAACCTGACACTGACTCCTCAGGAAACATGGAAAAGACATTTAGGCAGAAGAATATAAAGACACAAACAGGAAATGTGTCTCATCAATGTTTGCTCCTGCTTGAACAATTGTTTTGAATAAAACAATAAAAAACTGCAACAATGCTCTACTTCCAGGTGTGAATCATACATTTTATTAAGAGGCTGTTAAACACACACAGATTACCACAGAGGTGCATGGTGCTATAACATGCGGTTACTTATTACTTGTTCTAATAGGGACATTTAACATAAATATTTATCTCATTCCAAAAGAATAAGAGTGACAGTAAAACACTGTTTGATGGACACGTGTTGATGGACAACAAGTATAAGCTGGTAGCCTTTAATGCGCTCTTTGTGGGAGGTGAAGTGTTCTCCTTGGAACCACGAGGAAATGACTTCACTTCCTCTGGTCAACTGGGATTTCTCCAGATTCTGACAATGAGTGGATGTGGGGCTTTAAACACAGTGACGGGGGCGGATGAGAGGGAGAGAAGGAAAGAGGGGGGGGTGAGGAGACTGAGGGGGAAAAAGAGAAAGAGAGAGAGAAAGTAAGACAAGCTAAAAGAGGAGTTTGGAGCCAAGACCGACAAGTCTGCACCAGATCAAAATCTCTATCAAGAGAACTAAATTCCCTCCCTGACCACATACCACAGTGACTTATGAACTAAAGTTACAAGACATGAGCATTACTTAGAATACTGCGGACCATGTTACACATCCAAGTCCCTCATTTGACAAAATGATGTGTCTGAGAGTGAAGAGCAAAGAAGATTTAACCTTTGGTTTCCACTCTCATCTTCACTCTCTTATTGCAAATTGTTTCAGACAGATTCTTTGACTACATGATCCATTCCTGAGTGTTTGTATACATTTTAAAAATGCTCATGGGACACTTGACAACTTTAAGCATCATTAAGACCATGCAATGCAAATATGCAGGTTCCACTGCATGTCTGAGACACAGACATACAGTGTCACAGATTTTATTATCTTAATCTTAGTGAAATCATCCTAGTAGGGTAATGAGAATTTGAAGCCTCTAGACCTCTAGTTAATTATTTAATCAGCAAGACCAAAAGCGGATATTATCTGTTGATTTTTGAGCTCATCATTTTGTGCAATTAGACCTGGAAATGTGGGGTCATGTTTGAACATTAAATTGTAATTATAATGTATTTAAAAAGGTCTTTGTACATAATCTTAACTCTCTACCTTTTCTGCACAGGTTTATTATGTCTATGAGTATGCCCGCTGTGTGTGTGTGTGTGTGTGTATATATATATATATATATATATATATATATATATATATATATATATATATATATATATATATATATATATATATATATATATATATATATATATATATATATATATATATATATAGTAAAGAAGTAAAGTTAATAAAAATAAATAAAACAACTTATTTTTGGGGGCAAGAGTTGAGAATCAGCATCTTATGTATCCTATTCTTGCTGAAATAGCAAAGAAAGGACGCCTTTCGAATTTAAACTGAGTTCAGCCCTGAGATGTACAGTAATAAAGTACATCATTGTTGTCCACCACTTTACAAAGACGGTGGAAGGTAACTGAACACTAACCTTGTACATAGGGTCCTTTCTCAGGGTGTTCTCTAACTCTCAGGGAGGCTCTCTTCTTCTGCTCTCCTCCTCTCAGCAGGTCTCGCACGCGCTCATTATAGATCTCCAGGAAGCTGCAGGGAGGACAAGACAACACACTGCTATCAGGACACACACTTAATGTGATGTCAACGGCGATCATTCAATGTCAATATGCATTATGTACTGTCCCATTATGCTTCATGTGAGTTGTTTTCTATGTTATATTATCTGCATTTCTCACAACAAACTTTAGGTTTACCTTTCTGGCATTTTGTCTTTATTGGAAAGTACAGAGAAACAAAGGAGGGGGGGGGGGGACACATAACATAATACACCCTGGCTTTATGTGAACCGGGTCATAGTCATGGTTACATGGTCTGGGTTTATGCTGGTCCAACCAAACGACCCAGACACACAGTCTACTCCTGTAATTATATAAAGCATAATATCTGCTTTGTCAAATTAACATTGCCTTCAAGAAGCTGAGGATGTCTCCAACACCGACATGGATACACAGTTTCTGATTTTCATTGTTTTGCCTGCAGCTTTGTGGTATAATTGTTCCGTAAGTACCCGTGTAATTTGAATGTCAACATCAGAAAACCAATTAAAATTGCGGTGATTAAAAAAGAAGCGGTGAGACAGTCGCACACAGTCAGGCATTTGTGACGCAATACCTGATCTCCACTCTGCTCGAGTTTTGCTCATCAGGAAAAGTGTCTTCAGACCTAAAGAGACCCTGCAAAGAAAGGAGAAATCTAAATGACTTCACACCACAACAACGGACACTCAAGTACTAGAACTGTACAAACCACTGACGTACCTGACAGATCCGAGGGGTCAAGCCAATGGAGTCCTGACATCATACAGAAGAAAACAATGAATGATTGCTTATTGTCAGTGCAGCCGGATTTGGGTTTATACTTTGTGTAACAGTTGCATTGCCTAAAATGCGCCTAGTGTCTCCTCACCGGCGTCCCCATCATGGTGTACGTCTTTCCAGATCCCGTTTGTCCGTAAGCGAATAGACACACATTGTAGCCCTCTGAGGCTCCGGACAGCACCGACACACCCAGGTCCTGGAACACCTGAGGAACATTAACGCACACCCTAAATCACAAATACACAAAGAAAGACTGACTAAGAGATGGCTATAAATAACTGGGTGGAGCAAAAAAATGTCTCGATAATTAATAAGGGTGCTGATTCAGGACTTCAAATAAACATGTTAGCGATAGAAGTCTTTTTAATAAGACTGGAAATGCCTGCAAACACATCTGTAGGCATGTTTGACTAGAAACGTAGGTGCTCTCGCGGGCTGCTGGGGTGCATAGAGTGTAAGCCGATGACCTTGATCTTACTTGCGTTGTGTTTTTACACGAGTGTAGATTTACACCGAGGTTTCACGATAACAATGCTGTGGCACCGGGCCAGTGGTGGGGAGGTAATGCTGCTTCCTGCTGAGGTGTTTGGGTAAGGAGTAGGGAGGTCAGTTAATACTCCGGGTAAACAACTTTGCAGAATGCGTATGTGAGAGAATCAAATGCGAGGGTGAAAAGACTTTGAGAAGTGAAAATAAACGTCGGCTAAAAGCACGGTGGTGAGACGTGGGATCAGGGAGAGTCCGACTGAAAACAATCCACTGAGGCCTTTTGTTTTCCTTCTCTCCGTCTGTGTTCCTGAGTCTGGAGATTATTAGCACGAGGGCTGATCACAACCACTTATTTTGTTTGTGAAAACTTGAACTAGTATGAAGCACATGTTAGTGTAAGAAATGTACCCAATAACAAACTCTATCATCCCAAAATCAGACAGCAACTCATGATGCTCATCACGTATTCCCTGCTACTGTCACATGATGGCATACATATCAAATCAGTTTTGCATAAACCAAATGTTTAGATGAGATTTTGTTTTAAAACCGGTTGAAGTATTAAAGTGCTGCATGTTTTAATGTCATATACAGGGAACTGTTATAAAGATATTATAACATTCCTATACCCAGATACAAATACAAAATTAAGATATACATCTACTGGAATATGCACTCAGTTGTCAGCTTATTAGGTACTACTTGGTACTACTGATGTAGTGTAACACAACAGTCCTAAATGACAATTGTAATGTTCAGTTTGTGTTGAAACCGTTTCAGAAATGTGTTGATTTGACTTTAGGATCATTTCGGAGGCTGCACTTTGGGGTGCTGTTGACTAATCGTTTCAGCTCTATATTTGGCACCAGCGTCAAACAGTGTGCCACGTCTAGAAACCACTTACACTGGTGCCAGGGGGGAAATATGGACCTAATTCACTTTCAGAGCTGACAAAAAGCCAACCAGCATATTAAGTTCCCTGTTCCCTTAAGCGTCAGCAAACCTGTTTTTCCATGTTATCATCACACAGGCATAAATTTGCGGATATTTATCTTCATATGGGAGTCAGTCAAGTATCCTGTGATAAGAACGGATAATTAATTAAACATTTTGCTGCACCTGACACATTGTGAATGACGAGTGTGGGTGTTTCTCATTTATTATAGGTCATCAGTGCCTAAAGTACTTTCTGTGCGTACATGTAGAGCTGCAGCCATTGATTGATTATTACATCAATGAATCGAGCAATCGGATGTAAAATACGTAGCAATATTAAATATACAAAAAATAAATTCAGACAGATAAGTAACTGGTGTCCGTTTTAGAACAAAAATCTACATGTCAAAACTAAACCATTGTAGTGCATTTAGGTGCCATATTACATTCTGGTTTACCAACAATCTTTTTCAAATGAAGACTTGTTGCAGATAGTCCGTTGTTCAATACTGATGAACAACATTGAAGCGTCATCAGAAGAGTTCCCGGGGACATGTGGCCCCCACCGGCAATCCAAAAGCTGAGTCCAAAGGCAACACATGCATTGGGGGGGCAGCAACTTGATCTGGATCAAACCTGAGAACCATAACACACCTTGGGGATCAGTGAGGGGTCCACTCCCCTGGATACTGGTGGGTAAGTACACAGCGGAGAGGGGAGGAATGCTTTCAAAGCTACCACGACCTCCACGGATCAAACACGGGAATCATTTCAACAAACCCTCTGTGTGTGTGTGTGTGTGTGTGTGTGTGTGTGTGTGTGTGTGTGTGTGTGTGTGTGTGTGTGTGTGTGTTTGTGTGACGACCAACCGCTGTCAGGAGAAGCAAGAACCTGGAGCTAAGCCTGTGTATACTCTAGGCTTACACAACGGTGGGAACAGGTTTTAGGTGTGATGTGGTAGAAAGCTGTTGGCCTTGTAAAAGCAATCTGAAAAGGATTCATTGGTCATCAGAGTGTGTGAATCTGTGTGTGTTAGCATTCATCAGCCTTGAGATTTCTCTGAGTAAAGGAAAATATTAAAACACTGACTCTGTGGAGTGAAGCTCACACAGAGACCAGCGTCTTATCTCACCACAACTGATAAAAGCAAAAAACACCCGAGTCTAGTACAGAGACTTGAAATCAGCACTGGAAGTCACTAGAATTTAGTCAAAATATTCAATAGTCACTTTGCTTTCAAAAGCCTAAGAATATGAAGTGGAAACACCAGTTTGTCAATTGAAGGGCTACCAACTAGTATTTGAACTATTAATTACTCTACAAATTATTTTTCCGATTAATCGATCGGGTGTTTAGCCTAGAAAATGTCCAAAAAATGTCCATAACAATTTCCCAGAGTCTTCAAATGTCTTGTTCTATCCAACAACAAGCTGTGATCATTGCTTATTAATTTTCTGTCAATCGTCTAATTGAATTATTGTCTTATCCTTTCATCTCTAGATCATTTACAGACAACAAAAAGAACAATATAGCTAATCTGCTTTTTTCCATTTCCCATTTCCATTATTCCTTCACAAACCTACAAGTGCTGAAAAGGATAGCGGGTAATTAATTCATAAGAAGCAAAAACAAAAATACAAAACGTTCTCTCCATTGTCTATCATTGTAAATTGAGTTTCTTTGTCTTGTGGACTGTTGAGCAGACAAAACAACACATCTACAGATGCAGTCACGGTGCTGGAAACATTTGTCACCACTTCCTGACAGCTTAAAGACAAAACTATTCACCAAAAAAAGAACTCTACAGATTAATCAATACAGAAAATAGCTGTTAGCTGCAGCCCAACAAACACATTTTTCATTTTAACGTATTGCTCTGTAGCCTAGCCAACCGTGTGCAGACAACCGCCACGTGTAACTAGTAAAAGTGCTGCCACAGCGGCTGTCTCACTCTGTGACCTTATAAATCACCCAACAGGCACTGTGGTGCAGACATCTAACACAACGTTATTCCTACCTATGGAATCCATTTTAAAACCTGGGAATTTAAGACCGTTTTTTAGCCTAACTGGGACTGAAACTATTTTCATTACGGTTGAATCTGAAGAATATTTTCTGGTGTCCATTATAATTTCTCAGTGCCCAATCTGACTTATTCAGCATGCTTACTTTATCAGTTTAAAAGCCCAAAGATAACACATCTACTATTCTACATGAAGAAAAACAAGCATTTCAGGACTATGAAACAAAGATGGTTTGGTCTTTTTTGCTGAAAGTGTGACTGAAGTGATAAAACCAATGAAAAATGTTGCCGATTAGTTTTCTGTCAACTGACATAATAATATCAATACTAATAACTAACTGCTGTTACATTTATTGCCTCAGGGACTTTGCTGAAAATATACTGTACATAAACCTGGACAGAGAAAACCTGAATTTGAGTTCTCCTGTTAAGAAGAACATTGAAACCGTGTGTTACGTAACTTTTACCCAATAAATAGTGATGTGACAAAGTGTGCAGCCCTCTGGAGACCAGGCCACCTGGAGCTGCCCCCTGCATCTCGGCTGAATGGAGGCTTAAGCATGAAGACAAAAAGCAGCGCCGCCCCGGTCTTGTGCTCATCCAACTATTCAAAAACAGACTCAGACAACCTGTCCTCCCTCAAAGACAGAGAATCAATACAGCTCTTGTTAAAATTGACCCTCTTAAAGTCACTCTATGGGGGCTACGACAAGGCCGAGTGTCCCTCCAGGCTGAGCACAAAGACCAGGAACTTCACTTCAACGTGTGCTCCGTCTCTGAACTTGACTCTCTGTACACTATCTCTTTTGTTTTCTCTGTTTCTACTTTGTTTTGGTTTTATTAACAAAAAAAAACGGCAAAATACTTAAAATAACCGCAGAGCAAAACCACAATAGGAAGCATAGATCTATTTTAACCTCTTGAGAGAATTAAACCGGCGTGTGTGAGTTTGTCTAGACGATCATGTCGGGCAACATTAAAACAATCCTGTTGTTTGTCATCTCTGTCACACCGATATTAATCAGAAGTTTGTAATTTGTGCTCTGACTGCTTAATTAAATGGACATGAAGGCCGTCTGCCACAACCTACTTTCACAGTTTCCCTGCAGCATTGGGAGGTATTTTTGGACGAACAAAGCAGTTGAGGTAGGCGGCAGATTGCATTGTGGGAATGGAAATGTACCCCAGGATCAAATGAAGCAGGAGAAAAACAGCCTGGAGATAAAGAGACTGGGCCAGAGCCATAGTAAGCGTGCAGGCTGCTTGGTCGCCTCAGAACACACAGGGGACAGACTAAACACCTACATTAACAGGAAGGCGGTTGTCATCAGCATGCCGCTGCACGTGTGTGTGTGTGTGTGTGTGTGTGTGTGTGTGTGTGTCTCTCTCTCTGCTTGGTTAAGCCATTTAGAGGAAACAGCATCCACAACAGGGACAAAAGCTTCAGAGTCTGCTTCCCTCTCTGAGGAAAAAAAAATGTACAAACAATCTAACAATGAAAGAGGAAAAGCAGAATATAGATTTCATTCTTGTACAGGAAATGCAGGTCAAACTCCTCCGGTCAAAACAGAGAGAAAGGAAGGAAGAATAAAAGAGGCTTTGGGGTTAGAAGGGGCAGATCTCGGAGAAAGTCAAAGAAAAATAAAGGTTGGCTTTGGCTAACATGCATGACATATACTGCTGTGTATATATGAGGTGCAGGTTATAACTCAAACATGACCTTTTCCATATAATCAAGAAAAGGTAGAAAAACAGCTTTCAAAGAAAAGAGATGTTACTGTATGGCATGTCACAGGCTGCTGCTATACAGTATGTATAATCCAGTCCACAAGGATCCAAATGTCAAGCAATGCAATGTCAGGAGGTGGAAAGAGAGCAGCTAAGTGTTCGACTAATTTACATTTATACTGCCACATGATATATATGACTTTAAAATAAAGTGGTGACAAACAGATGCCATTATCTTGTAAAATCCTACCGGCAACAGATCTCAAATGTAAAGTAGAAGTGGCATGTACATCTAACTAGGTTGGACCAGACCTCTCTGAGGAAAATGAAGGAACCAGCTGGGTCTCATGCCAGAGATCTGCATCGTGATAAAAACTGTGTTTTGAAACACTTTTTCCCCCCCAAAAGTGTAGTCTTGGTGGCCTGGTAACACAGAAAAAAAAAGAAGAGAAAGGCAGCGAAGTGGGGAAGAAATGTTGAAAAAGAGCGGCAATGATGAAAGAGAAGGACAGCATGAAAAAGAGTGAAAAAGTAATGGTGTAATGGCTCTGTAATGAGGCAAGTCCTGTAATCACTGGCTGTGGAAAAAGCCAAATGCTGGTCTGGTTTTATGTGGCCGGCTCTACACTAAACCCTGGAGAAGTATTTATGTGTAGTGTGCACAAGAGAGTAAATGTGTGTAACATGTCGTCAGGGGTGATGGCAAAAGGCCAGACAAGCACAGTGAAGCACTTCGCCACATTTAAAAACTTTAGCCCCTCATTGCTTTTGCCAGGTTTGATGTATCCTAGAGGGCCGAGATTCATTTCCCCTCCACAATTGCTCTCACGGGAAGGACCTCTCTGAGCTCAATGCAAAAAAAACTTGGGACTGAAAGTGAAAAAATAAGTGGAAAAGGAGATGCAACTTTCTCCCAAACATGATATCCAACAAACAAAACTATCAGCTCCCGTGAAATGGACTGGACAGCTGCAGAAGAGGCGAGGGTCGCTCAGTTCCCGTCCCACGCTTTCCAACTGGGTTAGACAAACAGCTGGGCTCTGAGCAAAAGTTAAATGCTTTGGTTTAGACACAGGAAAAGAAATGTCACTGGAGACATCCTTGTCCTTACTTCCTGTTAGAAAACTGGGTTAGAGAATCAAAAGGTGAACGAGGGAGAAATGTGTCGAGTGGACTACAGGGAGGGAGGACACAGACAGGGAGACAGAATCAGGAGCAGAAAGAGGAGACATGGAGGAAGCTGTTTGGCCGGAGTTCAACAATGCTCTCGTTTGTCACACTCGGACAGAATTTGTAGGTCAAATTAGTATGGGGAGGGAAGAGAGGGAGGAGGGAGAGACAGGGATGTGCAGGCCAAACAGATAGGCTGCTCTTCATTACTCAGGCCTCCCTCCACTGTGGGGGAAAAAGAGAAACAGAGACAGGAAAGTGAAAGAAAAAAAAAAAGGCAGAAGTCTCTCTGGCTGAGCGTTCCATTTATCAGTACACACACTCTTGTTGCGACTGGGGCAAAAGGTTGGACTTAAAACAAATACATAACACCATATCTGGAGAGAGTTTGGGGATTTGCTGCTCCTCCCCCCATATCCTTGTTAAAGGGGCCAAAGCACAACGCTGAACAGTGGAGCGACATGGAAATGACTTCTTCAGCCTTCAGACTGATGGGAGCTGTGTGTGACATCCATAGGGTACAGTGGCACCATTTACAGGGGTAACCTGGAGCAGTATTACTCGCTCAACTAGTATTCTTACACTCTTTGAGTGTGTAATGTGAAGATCCACAGCCAACAGTTACTCCATAAATATCAAAGCTATCAAAAACATGTGATGTTTAATACACATGACGTCAGACAATGAAATAACAAGGCAGAGGAGCTTCTAGTTAGATCTTCGCCAATCAGTTAACAAAAGATCCAACTTTGGCACCCAGATTGCCGATTGACGCGTCTCTGTGACATGACGACTCGGGACCGAATGAGCCGGAGATGGACAACGTAGAGCTGCAACACGCGTCTTTAATTACGGGCATTCGTTTTTTAGAAATGTGTTTGTATTGTTATTTGTTATTGTATAAAAAACATTTTCCAAAAGGTTTGGTGCGTTTTAAGCATGTTTGTGATTTCAAGGGGTTAATACAAGTAAGTCCAGTAAGTCCCTACATAGATCACAGGTGTGTTTCCTGTACCCATATGTTGGAGGTTTCGTATTTCTTCATTGACTGCATGTGTTATTTGGTGACCTGTTTGTGGTTAATTCAAACCAGGCCGGACTGTGTTGAGGGGGAGCAAACGCACATGTGTGTTTGGAAGATTCTTCTCATACACAGAGAGGCTATTCTCTCACTGACACACAGACCTAGAAACACTGTGAGAGCATAATCAAATCTCTCTCACACACAAACAAGAGGAGGAGAAGAGGGAAAAACCCCAGCAAGCCGACTCCTTTCGGCAATAAAAACCAGTATTGTGCGCTGAGATTAATCCTCAGCAGTGACGTCTTTGCGCTGAGATTTAACTGTGAAAAATGACTTTGCGAGGCAGCTGTGAGTTTGGCTGAGGAGGCACCGAGGATCCTTTTGCCCATTCCCCTCCTCCTGCTCCTCCTGCTCCTCCTCTACCCGAGGAATTTACATTTGCACTCTCTCTCTTCGTGCCTAATCAGTTTCTCTTGCCTTGTCTCAATCCTCTGCTGCTTTTTTCAATTCACTCGGCCATGTTTCTCACCGTCAGAAGCAATAAACAAAGCTGAGGGGTTTGTGTTATTAAATAGTGGAAAAAAGTTTTTTATTAGCTTAATATATAGCCTCAACACAAAGGCAGCATTGAGACAAACAGTTCCAACAGCTGGTTCCCATTATGGATTATGTTTCTCTTCCAAACTCTTACTTCTTCTCACCTGGCAGAGCCGTACTCCTTCCTCTCTGCTCAACTTTCTTCTAAAAACTTTTTTCACTCAAAGACACAACTTAAAAACAAGTTGTTTTTCTTGTCGGGAGCCTCCAGCGACAAGAATGCAACCACGTCTGCTGCACCCCAACATACAGTCAGACACCACAGTTCTGTCTACACTATCTGCTGTAACCGTGTCTGAGGACGTCAAGCCCCACAAGTATCTGGTGTAAACTGTCAGTGATGCATGGACAGGTATATGCATCACTGATGGAAGGGTCTCTGAGGGGCGCTGGACCGGGAAAGCAAGAGTTAAGATCCACTTTCCCCATGTCTCATTCCACCACTGGCTCAGATTGTCTTCGTCTCGTGGGGACTACAATGCAAGACGAATTCAGAGCAAGTCCCTCTTCCTGGTCTGAAAAAAAGAAAAGCATGCTAAAAGATGTTTTAAAGTAGAAACCATGAGAAAATCCAGCGCTGGCAAAAAAAAAAAAAAAAGAAACGCCCCAACTCATTAATGGTTTAAAAATATATGTGGTTGGATCCCAGATAAGAGAGGAAAAATCCCTCACTTGAGAATTACTGCCGAAACGTAATGCCACTACGTGAAATGAGGCAACTCAACAGTAGTGGGAAATTAACATCAAGTCCCAATATTGCTGTAAAGTTTTGGTTGGGATAACAAATCTCAACACGCCACTGAGACAGGTCCTTCACTGCTCTAAAAAGCTATTCGTCTGCTCAAACAGTTAGAGTGGCTCTTGAATTATAGGTGCCACTGTGCTCCATTCATCTGGCCTGCTGCTCTACAACACAAAAACGGTATTCTCTGCTTTTTACATCAAGTACCGCGTCTTCAGATCCACCAGAGAGATGCCGTATTCAAATAAATTCAAGTGTGATGTGATCAGTTAACGGCTGACGTTGGTCTTCTACGAGATTCTTTGTTAAAGAGGCAATTCTTTGCATTCTGGTTCAGGAAAAAGAGGTCAGATTTAAATCCTCTGTCCTTCAATGGTGTCCTTTTTTCGCCCACCCCCGGGACAACAGAGGAATGTCTTGTGGCAAACCGGGCCGCTGTGACTGGACACAATTCTGCTGAGGAAAGCGGCAGCCAAAGCCAGAGCCAGCAAGAGAAGAATAAAAAGAAGAAAGTGCTGTGTTGTCCGTTGCTCTGAGCAGTGAGTAGGCCGTCTCTCAGCCCGGTCTTTCTCAAACACATACAAAGACATCTCTGACAAGAGGAGAGACAGTGAGGGAGTGGCAGAGGAGAGGAAAAGTAACACTAAGGGAGCAGCTATGGTGTTGAACAATGAAAACTCGATGGAAATACAAATTAATAACAAGAAAACTTAGAACTCTATATGAATAGGTTTAGGAGAGATTTCCTGTAATGGACTTGGGGACCACTTCCCCTTGATCCGGGAGCCTGTCTCGGGTTCCAGCAACACCCTCCAATCAAAGCAACACAAAGATATCTAATAGCCCAATCAGAGCCAGGACATGAAAAGCGAGCCGACTCTAGCCATGCCATGTCTGAGGCAAAGAGACTTGTGAGTAACAGATGGAGCTGATATCATATCCCCCGAGTGGCCATCTGTGAACACAACACACACACACACACACACACACACACACACACACACACACACACACACACACACACACGTCTCGTTGTGGTTTGTCTACAAGGACTGTTTCCTCTGGGCTCTTTTCTTGGTACAAAGCTTGTGTTTGGTCCAGTGTCAACTCGTGACCAAAGGCCTGGATTGGCACGCACACAAGAGGGCATCTAACATGGCATGGAAACAAGAACAATCTTTAGGCAGGGCTGCTCAAATGGCTATGTGTCAAACTATACTTTGGATCCATTAGAAAGGACATGGAGCGGACAATAATCTCACTCACTATACTAATACTGACTGCAATATTCAAGAAAACAGTCAGGATCAGGTTCTGGTTCTCCTTGTGTATATCTGTAAGAGAATCTGTCAAAGCACTGTTTATTTTGCCATCTTTCCACTTAGACAACCACAAGGAGGAACCACAGTAGCAACATCACAGAACCGTTGGGTTTGAGGCTGAACACTGGATGTAAACTCTGATGTTGTGACATAGTGTGGAGGGTTCCCTTCTGTCATTACTCAGGCTGTGCCCCATAGCATGTAAATGGGAAAAGTAGGGGAATTTTGTAATAGTTCATGGAGCAACCAATGTTAAAAGCCTATCACTGGAGTACTGCCTTTAGAGTGAGGTCAGGTTTTCGGTGATTACCTCCTCCTGCGAGGCATAGTGAGGCTCTGCTGGGTCCACCGACCAGTAGCAGTAGTCGAAACAAAACTCCAGAAGCTTCTCCCTCGAATCCACAGCACCATCCGAACGTCCATCCAGCTTCACAAGGGAAAACAGAAGAACAAAGCACATAGGGATTATTTTTTACACTCTTTTATTATTTCATACGATCCAATAACAGTCAACATCCTTGAGTTTCTCTTAAAGTATTTAACAAGCGATTAGTCTGCTAATCATTTAAGAGGCAGAAGCTTTAACCTGCTTACATTTAATAACATACAAAATGTAGCAAAAAGAAATATGAGCTAAAAAAAAAAATCAACTGATAAAAGCCAGGTACAGTAGCTTTTGCTCATTGGACCGCTATGGGGTGGAATTGCAAGCAAGTTGTTTCCAATCATTAACAACGCATTCACTCCTCCAGTTCTTTAGTTGCCTCACTGCATTAACAGTAAACACCTTTCTGCTTACTGTGAGGGAGTCCTGAAATGAGGAACTACATCAGAGCAGTATTTGGACAACAGTTGCACTGGAAAAACAGAACTGAATCGAAAACATTTCTTCTAAAATCACTGCATTCAACCTGGAACCTGAACCAACTGAGGAAAACCATGCGCTCTGATTCTTACGCTGTTACTTTCCATTTGTGACATTCAATATATACTGTATATGTATATACTGTATATGTATATACAGTATATACATAGGGTCATAAATCTATTCAGGTGTATCCAGTTTACCTAAAACTTACCCCATCTATTTGCATATAGAGGAATTTATTCTAAGTAGACAACAGGTTTGTGAGCACTGGGGCGTGCATGTGATTGTAACCTCACTGTAAACACAAGATGTATTGTCGCTGCATTGAATCTTGGTCTATTGAGGTAAAATGGTTGAAAGGATGTCACAGCTGGGCAATATACAAATATAAGAGTATTATAAGACAATATATCGGCTGGGTTACATACCAGTTGTTGTAAATGACTAAAACATCATTCCAGCACCAGAGTTACAATATTCTGGGTCTATTTGGCTGGTTGTAGTTTGGTTAAACAGATTTAACTCTAATTAAAGTAATGATCTGATTGAAATTGGTCATTCAAAATGATTATCTGTGAGCTCTACTTCGTTAGGTTTTATGTGTGTACCATCACATTATCAAAGTATTCAATTACAGAGCTCGTGTTTAACAGCGCGAAGACTCTTAAGCCCTTTCTCCTTAATTCTGAAGACCTGACATTTATTATTCATTTTTGACAAATGAGATTTTGTGCTACTCTCAGATTCCAATGCAATTAAAAAAAAAAGAAACAGTTTGGGATGCCATCAAGGTATCATGTTTACATTTGCCGAGTGCAGGTTCAGGTTATATAAACGGCTTATTTAGTCCCTGCTGTACTTCAAACCAAGCTGTCAGTCAATTAACTAAATCATTATCCAAACGCTGAATCCACCCGACCATCATGTAAATAGCCTTTTCTTTCTCCAACTGCAGTATGAGGCAGCACTAAGCGCTGGGTATCAACTTTGTTCACAGCAATTGGTTTGCCTGAAAGCGTGATTATTTAACCCCTCAGCACATTTCGGACATTCAACGGTGGCCTCGTAGTGTAAAGGGTTAGCCAAGAGCAACATCGGCCACAGGCAACAGAGTGTTTCATAACTAAGTCTTTTTATTGTTTCACACTTTTTAATCAAGTTCAGTAGCTCTTTATAGCTTGGATTACTTTATGTTTTATTGTCCTTTAAAATCCATCCTTTTTTCTTTCTGTCTTGGATCTTCCAAAACGGTCCCACTTTCCATTCATAATTATTCCCACGAGACTCCCATGAGCCCGTGCAAGGGCCTTGATCCTTCTCCATGGCGGAGGGAGGCCATATGTGGTTTGTCTCCGTCACATCATTTGGAACAGATTCTCTCCTCCCCCACCCGACTTCTCTCCGTACACCAGAGTTTAAAATGTAAACAGCTCTGTAACTACCAACGTGATCAACGAAAGGTCTCCATATACGTGTGACCAGGTTCTAACTAAACGAGAGTTTGGAAATGAGTTGTAAGCCGACTTTCTTCCATCTTTTTCTATGTTTGCCTCACATTAGAGATGGACGTTTATATATACTGTATGTATATAGAGATATATATATATATATATATATATATATATATATATATACATACACACACACACACACACACACACACACACACACACACACACACACACACACACACACACACACACAGTATATGATCCTCAATGAGGCTTTCAGACACACAAAGTGTAATCATGTCAATATGAGCTAAAGCAAACATTCACAAGAGAAAAATGTGGTGTAACAACACCAGGCTTTCTGCAGGCAATGCAGCTCAACCAATCAAGCAGGAATACTCAGCCGTCTGACGCAGCAGGTCGGTAAGTTAGAAAAAGTATCAGCTTACAAGAATGTGCAAGTCACATCATAATTATTTCCAAATGTGTCCGTGAAACCTAAACTAATAACTAAAACAAACAAAAAACTAAAAACTAGCCTCTTTAAACTAACAACTTTTCAAACTGCTATTTTCTTGCTTATTATTAATAAGGTCTGGGGCAAAGCTATTATACGTGATATTTTATTTACTACAGTTTATTCTTTGTGAGGTTTTAAATCTCTATCCAAAAATAATGAAATAAATTCAGTCTGTAGTATCTGAAGTCTGCTGTAGTTGTGTTGCTGTTTATATTGGGGTGTCAGAGTGCATGTGTTTGGGTTCTCAATCAGTGTGTGTGTGTGTGTGTGTGTGTGTGTGTGTGTGTTTGAGCTCAACACATATAATAAACAACAGTAACATCAAGCAGGAAGTGGCCGATTCAAGGCTGTAAACATCCTGTTGCTGTGACAGATACCCTCTACACACACTACTCCCACTTCGTCCTAAGACACACAAATAATAACAACAATATTGGAGATATATATATATATATATATATATATATATATATAAATAATGCAGCAGTTGGGACATTTTCACACCAAACATACTCACCTTTACATTTTTGACCCTTACAAGCTTGTCCTCCACCTGAACCGCCAGCCTTCCTTCATCCGCCCTCTCCCTGTGAGCAAGAACACAACCACTGCTTCAGTCAAACTCTGTAAACATCCAACATTTGGAAGCGTAGGGAAATCTTTCGGACAAGTGAGAGAGATCCGATCGGAGAAAACATTAAGACACCAATAGAGAAAAGAGGATCGGGGGGGGGGGGGGGGGGCGCTATCAGTATTAATCAGTGTCTCTCACTCCAAACCGAAAAAGAGATTTAACAAAAAGGTTTCACAGATTCAAATAGGGTTTAAATCTTTTTGCCGATGCAGATGCAATTGAAAGGGTGTTCAGATAAATTTAGACCACTTGACTTGAGGCCGTCACATGACAGTTAACACAATGAATCTGTGTGTGTGTGTGTGTGTGTGTGTGTGTGTGTGTGTGTGTGTGTGTGTGTGTGTGTGTGTGTTCCATGAAATCGCCAATGACCAGCTTCAGATTCAAATGAAAACAGACCCCGAAGACTTGACTCTGATGAGTTCGTCCTGGGCTGTTTCCACAAATCCGAGAGTTTGTGCAAGTTTGTGTGTGTGTGTGTAAAACAAGGTCAACTCAGCTATGTGCGCTTCAGCAGCTGGACCGAGCACATCTGATGCAACACACGCGAAACTGGAGGCAATCACACCATTAGAGCCGAGAGAATTTCGATCTCCAGGAGCGATAATGACGGCGGATGCTTCCGGCAGTGCAAACGCTGCTTCTCTGTGGTGGGTTAGGAGGCTGTCGTAATCGTGCTTCACCATGCGGGACTCATTTTGCCAACCCAGCCCAAAACCACCAACCTTCAATCTCAGGCCACAAGTAGCATGGAGGAGAGGAGGCTGGTGGTGGAAAATAGTAAACCTTGTAAAAATGTGTGTTGATACAAACCCAAGACGAGCAATTGCACAATCAGCACCGACATGTTTTTTAGCACTTGTGAGTGGCATCTTTAATTATCAGGGGGGGACGCACTGAATCCTAAAAACAAGGGAAAAACACACTTCTGTTCCCCGGGCCGAGTGAGAAATGTAGCTGACCAGTCTGGTGTTAATGTTATCTCTGTCTCACAGCAGGCCCTCATTCAAAACATACAAGTAAGGAAACAGATCCTTCAGAAAGGAGAAGAGGAAAGTGAGACCGACAGAATCAGAAATCAGGATGCAGAGATTTGCATGACAGTGAAGATTATTTATGAGAAATGCTTTTGTTATGCAAAATACCAGGAAGACGGGTTGAAAGAATCATTGTCTGACCCTTCATAGCCTGAATAATGCTTTGTTATGGAACTGTAGTAAGCACCCCTACAAACCATCCTGCAGGGCTTCAATCGAACTCAATGTACTATTATACTTTATATGCACTATACCCCTAAATATCTGTTATCAAACATGTTGTAGCAATTTACCTCCAGTGGAGCCAAGTCACTTTACAACCTCTCTGTGTTACTCTGCTACCTAAACAGCAGATTTCACAGCACTATTAAATGAGGGGTAACGTTTTTCCATAAATGCCTCTCACTTAACAAAGGGAATAGCTTAAAAGTGTAATAGGAAAATTAGAATTAAGTCTGTTTGGACTAGTTCATTATCTGATCAATAGAATACATTAGGAAGCACATACAAGGCCTTTGTTACATACTGTAAGTTAGTTTGTCCAATTACTTTTGAGCCTCTGAAAATGTGGGGGGGCTGTGTAAAAAGGGCTGTAAGTCCTAAATGGTTATTGTGATTGTTTTGTTGTTATATCCATTGAATTAAAGCTGAAAGTCTACACTTTAAGCACATATTGACTGCTTGATTTCAAATCCATTGGAGTTGTGTAAAGAGGCAAAATTAGAAAAAACATGTGTCACAGTCCAAATACTTATGGCCCTTACTGTACTATGAAATGAACAAAAACAATAGGAAAACACCATCAAACGTGCTTGTTATAAAAAACATTAATATTGATTCATACACGGGGCAGTCGCACATAAAGAGATAGCAAAGGTGCTTTGAATAAAACACATTATTTTCTTTATAACTTTTCTTTATAACTAGCTCCAGCTTTTTTGTGTGCATTACTCAGCACCACACACAAGCTGCTCAGTCAGACAACACTACTGACAGCCACAGTTGTCATCGTCCACCATGTGCACCACTCCACTGAGTTTTAAGCTAGTTAGCTTAACGTTCGTTTCTGTTAAGTTATGTTACTTCGGTAAAGCAGGTTAGTGCTATAATAAAGCAACACGAGAAGCTTCATATTTTTGTGTTACTAGTATTAACAGCCAAAGTCACATTACTGGTAACAACAGGTCTGATATGACTTGAGATGCGGAGGCAACTTAACGTCAAAACACTCGAATAATGTCAATTCAAACCGCCGTTTAATTACCGTTAAGTTAATGTTGTCTACCGTTAGAACTTACCTTGCGTTGAGAGGGCGGACTCGAACGGCAACTTTAACGTTTGCCATGTTGCCTTCTAGACGAAGACAACTCTCTCAACAGTCGACTAACTCGGAGCTGGTGTACAACAACAGCTCCCGTGTGGACATTGTTGAGTCTTCTTTCATATTAATCCGATAAGAGTTCAAAGAGCGGGAGGTAACTGTCCAGCCATCCGCTGTTCAAGTCACCTCTACCGGCTGAACGCGGGTTCAACCGCCCGCCGCGTCACAACTAACGTTCAACTCTCAACCGGAGAAGTTAAACTTCCTGCTGGAAATAAAGAGAGGAGAGACGCTCCTCCTACAACTCCTCCTACGACTCCATATTAAAATCCCCCTTTTAGTTATTACTTACATCTACTATTGAGATTGTTACACTGGAGATTATACTTTGTTTTGTTGGCTGACGATTTATAATCTGATTAGTGGATCGTTTCAGTGATACATTTTCCCGCCATTACGCCACAATAACGACAACACAAAAAAATAAGATTTAAAAGCAGAATACTTCTTTATTATTATTTTTGTGGCAACATAAAAATATTTCACTTTTAAAAAGCAGCAGGGAATGCAGTGAATACTCGTTCAACATGAACTAAAAACCAATCACAAACTGCAGTCTTGCATTCTTAGAACAAACATGCAATCACTGTGGTGATCAAAGGCAGTGTGTGAAAGTGCTATACTAAAATTAAGACTTTCTATTTTCTCTGGTAAGTCTAAAAACCAACAAAAAGTAGTTTTATTACCAAGAGTTCCTTTAAAAACTATGGCTTGTCCGATAGAATATTTCATGTAAAAAATTGGGAACATAATTGCATGTTTTAAAGAGTCTTTAAGGTGACACTGAAGTTACTCAGTTTGAGTCCTCGGCAGTGTGATGCTGACCCGTCTTATGTCTTTGCCAATTCTCTGCAATGGTCTCGACTGTTTGAAATGTTTCATCTACTGTACTAGTATTTCCCTTCGGACACAATCATATATTTACCAGGTGTGCTTGCAGGAAAGTTTAACAGACCTAAAAGAAAGGTGTGTAATGGTGTCGTCCCCGAGCTACTTCTGACTGGCAGGGCTCTCTGGTTGTCACCTCAGCAAAAGAGCAGAGGGATCCATGAAAGGCTGCTGTCACTTCACAGGAAGAGACCAAAAGTCTGAAGCTTGCAAAGCTCTGTGCAGAGGCTGACTGTGGTACAGCTTTGATGGCAATTCGAGAAGAAGAAAAAAAAAAAAAAAAGGTCAACAACAACAAGTCACCCAGATCTGTCTCTCTCCTGAATAACACATTGACTGATGTGACATAAACACAGTGTGGATAACAGAAAAGATGCTGTAGGGATATTGCTGTCATGTAGCTCCCTCTACTGTCTGTTGTGAGACCTGCAGCATATCCAAGCGGCTCTGCAACTCAGCCAGAGGCAAGGGTGGTTTAATACTCTGTGACCGCAGCTGGAAATTCTCCATCAGCTCCTGAAATGACACAGAATTGAGAGAACAAAGTGAGCAAGAGAAAAGAGTTGAAAGGGGTCAAATCGCGAGCAAAGATAATGGATTTTCAAGGAATAGAAGATGACAGAAATGCAGCGAACCCCTCACCGCTGGCAAGGCCAAGTTTGTTAGCTTCTTCCAATGAGATGTGACCTCTTCCTCGCTCAAGACTTGTCCGTCAACCAGCTTTCTAACCAGAAACAGGTAGTTCTTCCACTAAAAAGACACGGGAACGCATTACAAAAGGTTAAATCTAACAAAACATGTCATCAAACATCTGTTTTGGAGCATGCTGGTGGCATAATGGTTCAAGTCAGGTCAGGGGCCTTTGTTGCATGTCCTCTCTTTCGTCCGTCTCTCTACTATCAGCAGTAAAAACTGATGCAAAAAATCCTAAAAAAAACCTTTTTATAATAAAGAATGTAAAATACCTGCAATAGGGAATACAAACGGAAACAACATGCATCTCTCAATCAAAAACTGACCAAAAAGCTCATTTTGAGCTCCATAAATAAAATAAAACTAGTGCATATATTATGCTGTGAACACAGACGATGGCATCATTTTAAGTGTTTTTCACACCTGTTGCTTTAAATCCTTGATGTGTAATGCTTACAGGTGTACAGATGGCCGTGCACATACAGTATGCAGTGAGGTATTTGGGGGGAATAGCCTATAAAACATATATAAAAAAAGGTAGACGTGGTTGTAGTAGCATCATTAATACTTGTGTATCAGTCATCGCACTGGCAGACAAACCTCAGTGTCGCTGGCCTTCAGCACCGCGGTGACGGTGAGCGGGGTGAAGAGCAGGTGGAGGGGGGCGGAGGAACAGCGGTCGCCTTGCCACAGCTCGGCAAGCTGCTCCAGCAGCGCTCTGACAGGAGGCTCTGATCCTGAACCAGGACCCACAACAAGACCTTCGCCTCCGCTGCACCCTGACAGAGACAGTACGGGCAGCTCTGCAGACACTGAGCAGACAGATACACACAACAGGTCTGTTACACGGTACGGTAACCAGACTTTACGTTGCTATTAATGAGCTTATAGCTAAACAGTGAACACGTTGCATGTCATCAAGACATAGCTCTCCTGGTATTAACCGTCTTCTCTTACCCAGCTTGCAGGCCAGCAGGACAGTCAAGTTCAGCAGCATCTGCTCCGACACCACAGTTGAGAACTAAGTGAAGAGAAAAGAAGAACAGAGTGTGATGACTACTGGCAAAAATCAGTAAATCCACAAGTTTTGCAATTGTGTGCTTCATGTACCTTTCTGCAGGCCAGTGTGTCTACCACTCTCTGTAGCAGAGTTTTCACCTGACAGCTGGTGAGCAGCTCCTCATCAGACCGGGGGCCTACTGCAATGCTCAGCAACTCCTAAATTAAAATTTCAGACAGACATAATCTATTTTTCTAGGTAAGGTAATTATCTGAAGATGCAACTTATTCTTAGATTTACTTTCCTCGAAGTAAATGTAAAGGAAAACTTCCTCCTCTCATGCAGGCCTACCTTCATCTCAATGATGATGTCAGAGGGCAGTGAAGCGCTGTGGTCGCAGTGCGGCGGGCAGGATGTCACTCTCTCGCCTCCTTGTTTCCTCTTGGGAGTGGTCGACGGCTCCTCCTTGGTTACCAGCTCTAGCAGGGCCCCCTCCACGGCCTTCATCACACGATCACACCTGCTCTTCCACTCTCGTCTTATCAGGGCTGATAAGAAAAAAGAAAGAAAATCCTAGATGGATGTCCTCAGGGAACTTTAAATCGCAGCACTGGTTTGGTTTTTCCTTTCATCTACAATGACGTTCTGTAACAAGATCTCAGCAGCGCAGAGAGCTTTAAGGTTCTGGATCACACCAGAGTTTTTGCATGTTCACTTCATAACAGTATCATCGCATAGTTTTAGTGAGCAGAAAAATAAGACGTCCTTGCACAATTTCAAATCAGTCCAGTGCAATAAGAAAAATAAAAAACAGAATATTTAGAGTTTTACATTGGAACCCAGGCATGTAACAGTGTTTTACTTTAGAGAACTAAATGCTTTCTCCTGCCTTCATGGAAGCCAGCAGCTATTATTCATCGTGGCATGAAAATCAATTTGCAGCGATATCAAAATATGGATCCACTGACCCGAGACGCAGATCAGTTTTGGCCCAAACACCGACCTTGTTTAGCAGATCGGTATGAATATATTTTTGATAATGTTGCGTTTCTGCTCATTCAACATTCATTCAGTAACGGCGGGCCACCAACGACCCCTGGCCTCCTGCTGCCTTAAATATTAATGATTTCAAATTAAATTTGTGAAAAAAAGATTCAATCACTGATTGGTGTCGGCAAAAATCCTAAAGTTGAGGTGTCAGAATCCAGAGAAAAAAGTTGGATTGGTACCTCCCTACAGACAAGTTGCTTAACATTCAAAATTAATTATTCAACACATTATTAAAGAATGTCTGGTTTCAAGTTAGAAACTACTTTTTGAAATCTATTTGGAATACAAATAACAAGCAACAACAACAATGTCTCATTGGTTGCACGTCTTAAGCAACAACAGACTGGAAAACAGAAAGAATCAATTTAGAGTGTGATTTGTATTCAACGCAGTGAAAACATGCAGAAACACGAGCGGCTACCTGTGATGTTGGCGGAGAGCCAGCTGCAGGCCTTTTCTGTAGCAAGACGTTTGGTGATGTTTTCAGATGTGGTCAGGACCTAAAAAACATGGAAACACACACACAAGTGTTTAAAAAAAATAAAAAAAATAAAAATAAAAATAAAAAAAAACCTTGCTAGATGCGTTTGTGGGAATCATTTTTGCACGTGATTTAAACAGGACGTACAGCAGGGGACGTCTCATCGGAGAGCAGAATCCGTACGGCCTCTGGACTCTTCTCACAGCAGAATCTGAAAAAACACATTGAGATTACCACGCAGTCGTGAAACGCCAACGGTGTGTTGAGCAACCCAGAAGGGCAACCTTTTCTTTTACCTCCAACACTAACCAGGTACTAATATCCTATTAAATCTATGGACTTGGAGGAACACTGTTGCTGGCTGCTTGTAAAAGAAGCCGTCGTACCTGGTGGCTTTTGCCAGGGCCTCCACTCCAGCGACACACAGCTGAGCACAGATGGAGTCATTCAGCTTTGAAGGATTGGAGTTTGGCGACTTCAGACCATCTCGCAGCATCTTCTCACCGCGCTCCACCAACTCACTCACTAATGTGGCCCTGATGAGGATCCCCAAATAAAACGGAGTGAACACACACACACAAAGATAAACAAAAATGACTAAGATGACATACAGTTCAGGTTTGATGATGTGAGTTTACATCTACAAAGGGTGGTGAATTCACACCTAAGTGCTGGTAAATGTGGACTGTTGCACAGTCACAAGCCTCTTAGGAAGGCAACCAACCAAAGTTGCAGGTTGATTAACTGCTATTCTAATCAAAATAAAGGAAAGTGAAGAAACAGTTCATTTAGAAATGGGTTTCTGCGCACACTCTGTGACACTAACTTCATGTGCTTGACGGCGTTGGATCCAACTCGCTCAGCTATAAACTCCACGGTGCGACGCAACGACGGCGGCTGGTTGTGAAAGAAGGCTTGCTCGAGGTCCACCTGTCACATGCAAGTGGTTTAAATACTCGCACAAAAGGTAATGCAGAGACGTCGTTCCATATTTCACTTCACCCGCCACTCCTGTCGACTCACCTGTAGCTTCTGCTGCGACCTGTTGGTGGTCGGCGTGTCCTTCAGCTCGGCAGAAGTGGGAGTGATCTTGCGGATGATTCCTCCACTTTTGGCGGCGCTTCCGGACACAAAGGCAGCCAAGAGCTTACGGAACTCACCTGAAACACATTGTTAATATGTGCATGTTGCTTCATGGCCCATTTGTAGTGAACATACCAAATGTGATCGAAGCTATCCGGCTCCTGATTAACAGGGTTTTACCTTAAAACTCTAACCCTAACCACAAAATGTAAAAACGTCTTTCCACATTCCACTCACCAAGAAATGGACAACATGTGTAGAGAAGCTGCTGATCCACCAGAGGAATGCAGTCCTACAAAATGTCAAGAGAAACCTCAGTACAACTGACAAACCAGCATCATTTTATGGACAAACAGCTACTTAAGAATGTTTGACTTACGAGCCCCGCAGCACTCGTGGTGCTGTCCTCCAGCTTGGCCACCTCAGTGAACTCATTGGTGAAGAAAATATCCTCAGGAATCACCGGGATCTACACAAGTTCAGTTACATTTGACTGTTTTGTAAACATGAATATCAGACAAACACAAAGAAGTGCACTCTGCAGGTCATGTTTTACAACTCAATCCACGATCAAATAACATCCACAAGTCGTGTCTCACCTGGAAAAGCCAACCCAACATAGACACCATTAGTAGCTTGTTCAGGTAACACATTTCTCCACATCTGGCCAGCAGCATCCTCCTACAAGCACACAGAAAAAAAAGAGGCTCTGTGAGACAAGTGTTTTTTACACTACAAGTTGAAGCAAATGGTATGCCACCAAAAGTGCATTTATTTGACATTTTACCACAGCTGTCTCTTCTTTAACAAACGTTTGTGGAACAAATGTGCAGAAATGGAGACAGACCTGTACAGGAGGAGCAGCTTGCCCAGTGCCGTCCTATAGCAGAGCAGGAGGGGACCAATGAAGTCCATCATGGAGAGGAACTCCACCAGCCAGGGCACAGTCAGGATGGTGCGCCTCCTTCTCATGCTGTTCCTCAGCACAGCACAAACATCCAGCACTGGAACACTCTGTGAATACACATGTATTCATTGATCTTAATAGGGACATTTTAGAGGTTCCTTAATGAGATACAACACACCCACTGAGAGGAAAACAATCATTTAGCTTGGCTTTTATCTGCTCTATTTTAAGTAGTTTATAAACCTTTTTATTCCCTCACCTTGCTACGCAGGGCTATAGCAGTGTCCTGTATCTCCCTGGATGGTCTCTCAGACGTTTGGTAAGGCAGAAAGGAAATGAATCCCAGAAACTTCGCCAGAAGACGAGCGAGGAGCAGCACTGAGGTGAACCGCTGCTTCTCATCCTGATGGACAGACAAAAGGTTTATATAATGATTAACCGCATGTTGGTCAGATCGGTCTTTTCTGAATCCAGTGTGTTTGCAATTTTATGGACTATCCACGCTGAAACAGTTTCAGCTTGATCCAAACTGACAGGGCACACGATAACATCCCTTTGTCTGACTCTGAGGGCATACCTGCTGCTCCATGTCCCCGTCTCCGTCCACCTCTACCTCCGCGATGGAAGCAGGAGGACTCAGGATGGACACCTCGTCCAGCTGGAGGAGCTGCTGACACAGGCTGTCCTGTAGGTGCTGGTTCAGCTGGCAGCTGGTACACAAAATGTTAGACATGTTAGATCACAGAGACTAAAAGCTTCTCGCTTTATATATATTATATACATTTTTGATATGATCTAGTGTAATTAGTATTTGCCTACCAGCTAGCTGTCTGCAGGAAGTCCCTGAAGAACTCCTGGTGACCAGGAAAGGATGGTGGAGGGCAGGGCCCGACGACTCCCTGAGGCTGGATGAGACGCTCCTCAAGACGCTTCAAACGCCCGAGGCTGTCGGCTCCCAGCATGCCGAGCAGGTCCGCATCAGGAGTATCCCCGGGGGAGCTGTTCACACGGGGGCCTTTACACGTCTACAAAAAACATAAAAGGATTTAGTGTACCAACTGTGTGCAAGGTGCCACTATTCTGTTTAAAGGAGAAACGTTATCACGGTAGATAAAAGCCCATTTGATATAGTAAAAAGTATTTGTTAAGATCTATAGTTTAGGTGAGAATGAGGTGCCAGTCTACCTGAATAAGCTGCTTCAGGAACAGACGAGCAAAATGAGAATGGTTTCCTGCAGAGGTCAGCTGACTCATCATTCCTCTAAAAAATGTTTTAAAAAAGCAACAAAATATAAAAATAGATCAGAAAGATGCATTAGATAGAAACCATTTTTTAACATTTAAATAACTCCACAAGGTATAAAAAGACTGAAAGTCAACTGGACTTGCCTTATCCTGCTGCCGAGAGCAGCGTCAAAGTTCCAGCCCTGCTCTTTGTGAAAGTCCTCCCATTCTCGTAACACCTCGTAAAAAATATCTCTGAGAAAAGAGCAGAAACACCAAACGCAAAAGTGACGATTAGCTCTAATTCAGCTGTTTCTTGTAGTGCGGCGCCTGTAGCCCGGTTCTAATAATGAACTATTTTTACTGGACATGTACTGAGAGGGCAGCTGTGCAAAAGAACAAACACATCGTGGTATACCTCTGTTTTTTAAAGGTGTGGAAGGCCTTGTCACTACCGAAGTTGGACCGGTTGTCAGTAGCAGGCTGGAACGGGACAGAGTGGATGAAAGTGGAGACTGAAGGAGAGAGCTGGAACACATGGAGGAATAAAAACACATCAACTAAACAGGAAGTAGTTTTCTATAGACAGATTGTGTTAGTAGTTACTGTATTATAATAATAGGTAAAGGGAGAGGCACATACAATATATTTATTAAACAATATGGCTGCAACCAACTGCTATTTTTTCTATTATCAAAGACTGTTTTGTCCTAGCAGCAGTCCAAAACCAAAAGATATCAACTTAATATCATGTAACTGAAGGAAATATTGCCATTTATCCCTTTTGAGAAGCTGATTCAGTAAAATATTTTGTATCTTTGCTTGAAAAATGACTCAAAATTATTTATTATCAATAATTGATAATAAACTATCAAAATAGCTGCAGATTAATGTAACGCAGATGGACTAATCAGTAAATCAACCAGCTTTAAACATTATTAACATAATCTAATAAAGATATAAATAAATCTGAAAACAGGTGGCGTCTTAAAAAAAAAAAAAGCATAAAGTATTGGTACTAATATTTTATCATATTCAGTAACACTCGGCCACTAATAAGCATTGATGGCAGTACAACACAGTACAAGTGTGTTACCTTGGAGGTGCTTCCCTCCTGGGCCTGAGCCAGGTGGCCCCTGAGAGCCGGAGAGAAAGACGCCACCCGGTCGTTCTCTGCCAGTAGACGCAAGGTACACTTGTCCAAATGAGCTACCAACCTACCAAAGAATACGTATTTAGGGATCAACTCGGGGAGACCGGATGAGCGGAATCACTTAATTAGGGAGCAAAATTCAGGAAATGTGGTATAAAACAACTCACTGAAACTGATTCTCCAGAACCTTCACCGCAAAATACACACAGTTGTGTACTTGTCTCAGGTAACATCTCTCGAGGATTTCTGAAAATGTAAAAAGAAAGTTGCTCAATATCCATTTTAATTCAAACAAAAAGTTGAAAAATCCTATTATTATAGTTATATAGGACTAATGTGACAAACATACTGATTACACACCTGAATTCACTGTACACAAACTTTCCTGTTCATCCTCATCGTGAGTGTGAGGGGATTGAGACGTTAGCAACTGCACCACAAAGAAAAGCTCAAGGAAAATGTTTGGCACAAGGTTTTCTGTAAGACACGACAACACAAACAAGAAAGTGTTATATATAAACAAATTGTTTTAGCACATTACCACCACCTTGTGGTCACTCACCAGTAATGCAGGTACAGTACAGCTCTGCTAGGAGATCCAGTTCCACAGAGAAGGTGACTTTGGATGGTTCAGGACAGGCTGTCTGCAGCTCTGGTGTAACTTTAGACCCCGTCCTCAGTCCTAACTTGGTGGGGGTGCACGGGTCCAGAGAGGACAGTAGAGGAGAGCCAACCTGCTGAGCTCGCTTTGTCCTAAAAACAAGAAATCTCTGATTATGAAGCAACAGAGGTAAAATAAAGTTAACAGAAACAGCAGAGGCTATCGTTAATAATGATGGGAAAATATAGAAAGTGTATATTGTGACGTATACGTAAAAAACTGTAAAAGAATACCAGCATCATAATGAGTGTATAGACTAGAAAGCCTTGTCCACTCATCAAATAATGTCAACTTTCATGTCAGATTAATCCTGCATGTGCACTTACTTTTCTCTCTTGAGCAGCTCCCTCTCTTCCTGCAGGCTCAGAGGACTGCCCACCGTCAGCGACCCCTCAAGTGCCTCTACAGCTAACGAGGGACTAGAAGATTCACTGAACGGGGTGGAGGTGAAGCACGTCTTAGGTTTGGAGTGAGGCCGTTCTGCACTGACTGGCGTTGGGTTTATTCTTCGAGATGGTTTGGATGCCCTGAAGGATAATGAAAACGTTAAGACAAATCTAAAAAAAAAAAAATCAACAATGGAGTCAGTGTTGTTCTTTTGTCTAACCCTATAGTTGTTTGGACTTACGCAGGTGAAATGGGTGATGACCCAACAGGAGGGAAGTCCTCCAAGTTGTTGAAGTTGAGCTGCCCCACAGACGGAGGTGAAGCCTGCTCGCTTAGCCTACTGTTCCCTCCTCCTCTACCCGACCTTCTTCCCCCGCTTTCCCATCGCCCGGTCTCATCACCTTGATGTCCTCCCCGCCACCCTCCATGTTTCCCTTGTCCCCCCGCTGCCGTGTTGCCACCACCTTTCTTGCGACCCTTCTGGGACTGGAAGCTGGGGCTTTTCTGGAGGTCAGGGGGAGAAACCATGTAGTCTCCCAGACTGATCCTCTGGCCGGACCGGCGTTCAGAGCCTGAAGGCCTGGAGGCGGGGCTCCATCCTGTAGCAAAGGAGGAGGGGCTGCTGAAGGCGTTGACCCCACTCAGAGACTGGGACCCTGACTGACCGGTAGAGTCCCACTCTGAACCAGGCGACACTGAGGCAGATGGAGAAAACAGCTGGACCCGGCTGGCACTCCGAGAACCAGCTCCACCACCACCAGCAGACCTGCAGCCCTTCCTGTCAGTGGCGCACTGAGTCTGGGCACCAGGTCTGGGGTGGCTGGGGGTCTTGGCCGGCGTGGCGGGGCCATGAGTCAGTGCTCGACTGCTCTGCTCTCTCAGGAAGTTTAGAAGAAATGGGACAAACTCTTGTTTGTGAACTGTCACCTCAGGTTCTCTCAATGCCAGCCGTTCACCTTCCTGTTGAAAAGAGAGACATACGTGTTAGGAAACAATGAACTGAGACAGATATATAATTCATAAAGATAAAATAACTGCCATAATCAACCCTATCTAGTGCATGATGAAGTAGAGAGTAACGAGGTCGTTTTGCTGCTCAGCTGCAGGACATTGCAGAAAGTAGCTTGTTGACCCAACATTAGCTAACAATGCACGGACTAACATCCGCAAAACTGCGCAGCTCTCTTCAGATAGTAATATTACTTACAACAGGAGCAAACGGCTGTGCAAAATTATGTTTTAATACAACATTTTCTGGAAAGATGGTTGACAACGTAATGGTCTCGTCTGCAGTCCATCCCATTCAAGGCTACAGCTAACCTAGCTCGATAGGCTAAAAGTTTTGTTTACAATCACTTGTTAGCTATGTCATCTCTTAAAACACATCATATAAGGGCGAGCGCGCGTAAGACGTCTCAGTCACGTGGCTCGTAATCATTTCAGACATACCTCGTCATTCTTTAGCCAGTCCAAGACCGTTTTAACGTCCACTTTCTTCCACAGAAGAGATTCCAAAAGAGCCGCCATTCTGCGCGGCTGAAGGGCTGATGGGGAGGGGGGCGGGGTTAGCGCGTACGCATGCGCGTAATGCGTATGACGTATGCCAGCCACGTGTTTCAGTTAACGGGAGCTGATTGGTTCGTTAGGCTCGTTTGAGGTGTCCCGTGGCCTTTTTTGTTTTTTTGCCACGATATAAAATGGAAAGAAATATTATATTAAGCAAACTGGCAGATGAGACAACTTTATTCTTAAAAAAAATATTTATTTATCACACAAATCTACATAACTATATCACCAGGAGACTATAATCCCATACAGGGACTGGCTAAATGCATTGAACAAATCAACAACTGGATGTGCCAGAATTTTCTTCAATTAAACAAAGATAAAACGGAAGTAATTGTTTTTGGTACCAAGGATGAACGATTGAAAGTCAGCGCTCAGCTTCAATCACTGATGTTAAAAACCACAAACAAAGCCAGAAACCTAGGTGTAGTTATGGATTCAGACCTCAACCTGAACAGCCACATCAAGACAATCACAAAATCAGCCTACTATCACCTGAAGAACATATCAAGGATTAGAGGACTTATGTCTCAACAGGATTTGGAAAAACTTGTCCATGCATTTATTTTCAGTAGACTGGACTACTGTAACGGTGTGTTCACAGGTCTCTGTAAAAAGTCAGTCAGAAAGCTGCATCTGATTCAGAACGCTGCAGCTCGAGTCCTCACTAAGACCAAGAAAGTGGATCACATCACTCCAGTTCTGAGGTCTTTGCACTGACTTCCTGTCCAACAAAGAATTGACTTTAAAATCCTGCTGTTGGTTTATAAAGCACTGAATGGTTCAGGGCCAAAATACATCTCTGATCTGCTGCTATCCTATGAACCATCCCGACCCCTTAGGTCGTCTGGGACCGGTCTACTTTCTGTTCCCAGAGTCAGAACTAAACATGGAGAAGCAGCGTTCAGTTTTTCTGCTCCACATATCTGGAACAAAGTCCCAGAAAGCTGCAGGTCTGCTGAGACCCTCAGCTCCTTTAAATCAAGACTGAAGACTTTTCTGTTTGCTGCTGCCTTTGATTGAACCACATTCAAGGATTTTAATCAATTTCTGCATTTTACTACTGTATTTTATTTCTTAAACTGCACTGCAACTATTATTCTGTTTTTAGCTTTTTAGTATTTTAATGACTGTTTTTAATGTTTCAATGAATATTCTTAATTGTTTTTAAATCTCCTTTTCTTTTGCATTATGTTTTGATGCTTTTAATGGTTTTATGTGAAGCACTTTGAATTGCCTTGTTGTTGAAATGTGCTATACAAATAATCTTGCCTTGCCTTACAGCTGAAACCTGCAACTATGCTTATTAGTATATTTTTTTAAACTTCAGGTCTCTGTCTGGATTTAAACAGATATGTTAACTCTTTTGCCTTAAAAAGTAGTGATATAACTTATACTGTCAAGAAAAAAGTTAATTATTTAGGCAGCCTTGTAACCAAAGTACAAGACAGGTGTCTTAATAATTTTAGATGATTAAAAAAGTAGAAAATAAATGTAATGTTTATTTACAACAAGGTCTGTCCCTGGAGAGCGTCCTCTTATCGACAGCTGAAGGCATCGAGATTTGTTTAAGGTGAAGTTTGTTTAGTGGAGTAACTTTGCAAAGAATATTCCTTGGATAAAGGTTTGGTCATTGCCCACATATTACGTATTGGGATACGTAATAGGATTAGAGAGGTTTCCTTTAAGATTATACGGAAGTTTTACCCTGCAAAGCATTTTCTCAAATAATTATTTAGGTATAAATTATATATTATATTTTTCCCTGTTAAAGGTTTTGTTTTGGGGGAGTTTTTACTGTCTCTTGAGGCAATTTTTTGTAATTGGGCTATATAAATAAAAATCAATGACATGAATCAAATGGTTTAAATCTTCCCCAAATTTTAGACTTTTCTTGTTGCTTTTCTGCCATGTTTGGTGGTATTTTGGTTGTATCTTTTGTATTCATTTTGAATGTTAATCTGATATTTGACTCTTCTACCTTTTGTTCAATCTGTGATGTCTACAGATGATAAACAAAACAGTCCAGTGAATTAATAAAAACCTAGACGATTAACCATTATAACCTTTATGTCCTGTTCCAGTGGCCAACATTTCAGGATTAAAAACAGAAACCTTTCACAAGATTCTGTCTGCATGCGGAATGAGTATTTTATTTATAACCAGTTTATAAAAATAAAATACAAAATAATTTTAAAACAAAAAAGAAAAAATAAACACTGTACAAGGCATTGATATGATACAAATGATAGAATAAACATAAATAATTACAGTTATATACAATGCAAAACTCCCACATGTTACATTCTTTCCTTGAGACTGTACAGTTACATTTCAAAACCATGACAAACATTACAACACAAAATATCAACCATTAAAAAATTCTGACAATTGAAGTCAAAATGATGGATGGGCAAATTAGCAACTGTCACAATAGATAATCTTTGTCAAGTATTTATAAGTTCCTAACAAGTAATCCGATGTTATGCCATGAGAACCAAAGCTTTCATTAGTTTCCTTTCTTTCAAAATAAAATAAAAACAGCTGGGTTTGTTCCGTTGGCCTTTGGGTATCTGTAACCACAAATACCCTGGAAGCTACTATAAATATGACACTTTTCTATGAGCAGGCCACTTTCAAAAGTGACAAAGAAAATCTCATCTGGAGGGTAACAATAGTACTACAACTTCACACCACTTATGTGCAATAATGATTAAAAAACCTGGAAATCTGATTATCTTTTAGAACCAGCAGCACTGTTTAGCGTCTGTTCCTCCCTTCCACTGAAGCCTGTTAGCGTATAAGTTATGGTTTTACAATAATTATTGTATTTAAATAATTACTTCATATTTTACAGGTATATATTAAAAGTCTGCGCAACAGCGCTCTGAACTTTGAAAGCTTGCAATATCTTGAAATAGTGAGTTAAAAGAGGGAGGATTCAAAGACTGATTGCTGGCGACATGTAGAAATTGCCCGCCCCTTGTTGTGAGGGCTACAGTTATCCCACTGACGAACACACCTTGAACGATGCACTCCGGCCTCCGCTCACTCTCACAGAAAAGAACGGGGAGCTCTCTCCGGTAGAAGCACAGCTGTGTAAGCACAAGAGTCCGACAGCACTGGTTTCACTGGTGATATATTGACCACGCCGATACAGGCACGGTAGCACATGCCCATTCTCACACACACACACACACACACACACACACACACACGAGAGAGATAAGTGACAGGAAGGCTTGGCCGAATAGTGGAATGATGTCCGACACAGACAAGGCTCAGTCATCCCTCGCTACGCACAGAGGGGCAGAGAGGAGACATTAAGGCGACTGACTGACTGAACGCTGTCTGCCTTCAGGATGAGTCATCATAGCTGCAAGATCTGCATGAAACAGCACACTTTATATATATGTACAAAGCAACGTGCCCATTCAAATCACTATACGCTCCCATGTTTATCACATCTCAATTCAAACCACATCTGCAAAATCTATCAAAATATTTGTCAATGTGCAGCCATGTCTTTGTTATAACTGCTATTGTCAACTGGTGCGTTTCTCCTACAATACAAGTGCTTTCAAACACAGTGAAGACTTTTCTCCTTTATTATAATTTTTTCTGGTTTCATTCTTTTGTGCATCATGTCAGTTAGTGGCACTGGTAAAAAATACAGTCTATCATATTCCAGCAACACAATAAATCCCAGGTCAAGTGCAGGAAGCGCAGAAAACTACTCAGGTGGGAAGAGGAACAGTGAAAGAATACTGAGACGGGAAAGAGAAAATATGTAGATTTAAAAAAAAAGAAAAAAAAGAAAAGGTAATGAAGTCACTGCTGGGTTAAAATTTTCACGAGATAAGACGACGTGTGAGCGGGAAGTGGTATGCAGCTTTTTTTTACTCACTAGTTGATTCTGTGTTTTCTCTGTTGTGCATGCAAATAGTAGCATTGGAAGGAAGCTGGAGGTATTATACAGTATCTTACAAGCAGAGGAGGTTGTGGAGGAGAGTTTCAATGAGGAATCCTAACTAAATCAAACACAAACAATACTCTGATCCCTTCCCCGTGTGCACAAACATATGTCATTATATGAAAAGACATTCTGCGGCGCAGGAGGAACAAAAAAAAGCTAAAACATTCTTGCACATGGAAGCATGGAACATCATTTTTGATGAATATATATGTACATATGGCCTCCATTTTCAATAGTATTTGACAAAATGTTTGAGGTCTGAAATTCACAATTGTTTTTCAAAGTTTTATCTCCAACACCGACCTGGTGTGGACACACAGGACAGCAGAGACAGGTTGTACTTGAAATATTTCCTTTTTGTCTTTACAAATAAAAGCTACTCCAGTAAACTGTGGCTCAAATTGATTTACAAACATTTGTGTTGCTACCTTTTCTACATCGAGAGAATACTGGTGAAAAGGGTCGTCTTTGAACCGCTGGCACAAGTTTTTGGCTCCTTTTTTTTTTTTTGTCTCATTACAAACAAAGTGAATCCTCAAGCTGCCCATAGTGCCAAGGCACACGCTGAGACAAACATCTGTGTCTGAACATTACTCATCAGTAATGCACCTTGTGTTGCTTAAGCCTACTTCTGCTACTACTGACCAACTACCATTCTAACCTGTAAAGCCTTCAGCCGTCGGGGCGTTTTGATTCCCTCTCAGCAACACAGTAGGCACAAAAAGGTGTGTGTGTCCTCACGCACTTGACAAGATTGATTGTATAAAAGGGTCACTTTGGAGTCATCCCTTCAATTTTTAAACATTTAAAAAACTAATGTGAGTGACACAAAACCACACATCCACTGTCACACCGAGGAGGGTAGGAGTCGAAAGCGTCGCTAAGCATCAAAATAAATATCTCAATAAATACAACTGTACACAAAGTCTGGCTTTATGCATTCACATGTAGCATAAAGTAAATATCATACCCTGCCTGCAATCTCCGAATGCAGAGGAGACAACTGAGTCAACCCCAGGCCAACATCTAATTTAGTTGTGAACAGCTACACTGATATTCCATCAGTATCATCCAAGTGCATCAATACTGGGGATAAATAAGTTACATTATGCTGTGGTGCAGGATGCATGAAGATGAATAAACAGGAAACTGATTTATTTATGTGCCCACTGGCCCAACTAACTATTGATTTACATATCATAGTACTGGCTGCATTGGGTTAAAGTTTGCAGCTGTACTATTTCGCTCTCCAACATGATAATATAAATAAAATGAGGACCCTGACATGTCTATATCGATCGTCTAATAAGTTACCTTAAAAGGGGCACTCCGCTTACACATGAGGTTCAGCTGACTCGTCATGAAGAGTACTATTCAGCCTGTGAACGTTAGTCTGTGTTCGAGACTTTTTAACAGAAAGCCTTCATTGCAAACTGGAGGGATTATGCTATTGAGTTGCATTATGGGAAATGTAGGAACCAACATTTTTGGAGCTTAACGGACTAAAAGTGGGGATATCTTATATTTTGATTGTTCTTTTTCAAATCCATTTCTCGGCCCAACAACTTTATGGAAGTGCATTACCAAATTGCCGGAGTGCTCCTTTAAAGCTGGGCACATAAATGAATGAGTCTGTGTGCAAATAGAAGGACTGACAGGAACAGTGGGAACAGAGGGACAAGTGTAAGGTTCGGACGGACAGCGAAAAAAGGGGAACTTATACAGGTAGGACACTGTGGTCTACCCTTTCATAATAAGAGTCTTCCCAGCCTCTGCTCTGGCAGCGCAAGATGGAGGGCGACTATCTGCTCAGCTTGCTGGAGCACTTGCCCTCTCGGCTACAGCCTTTTCCCCGGGACAGGTGGAAGGGGCCGGTGCGAGCCTGGCGGCTGCAGCACGTCTCCTGGTGGTGAGTGTAGAAGCGGCGGGGAGGCGGCGAGCCCGAGAAGCTGGGAGGCGAGCGGCTGCGGCCTAGGCAACCCCCTCCCCCGCCTCCACGGTGCTCGTGGCGGGAGGGCGAGGAGCTGACGGAGCGCTGCAGGGAGGAGGAGCTGCGCGGGGAGGCGCTAGAGCTGCGGTGGTGGTGCGGAGAGCTCGTCAGGCTGCAGACGCCCGTCCTGGAGCCCCCGTGCTGGGCTGAGGAGCGATGGTGAAGTGGCGAGCCACGGGAACCGTGCATCAGCTGAGCAAGGCATGTCAGGAGGTCTGAGTCACTGTTGCTGCCCGCCCGGATGCGTAAACGCCTAAGCCTAAGTGGGCACAAAATGCAGGAATATCAGCCAAGTCATATGTTTCAAAGCAAACCAGGATAACGGGTGGTAAATCAAATTGAGGGTTAGAAGCTCAGCCAGCCAGTAGGTGGTTAGCTTTGCTTAGCATTAAGACTAACAGACTCTTGTTTCATATTTAGCGTACAGACATTAGAGCAGTAGCTTTCTACTCTCACTACTGCAAGAAAACAAATAAGTGAAAAATGTCTCACAATTTCTTTAATCAAAAGAATCAATCAGCAAAGTGAATTTAAGTGTAACTGGTTGTCTTATGTTTTCATAAATGTTTGAGAACAATAATGGTTTGGTGAATTATCAAAATGTTGGTTCTCACCTGCCCTCCGCTGTGGGGCGGCACGGTGGCTTTCCAGGCGGCGGGCGCGGCAGGAATTGGGCGGCCAGCTGCTCAGCGGAGGAAGCCGAGTGAACAGGACGAGGGATCCGGCTCTTGCGGGACAGAGGGCTGGAGGAGGAGGAGAGGGAAGGAGCATCGTCTCCCTGGCGGTCAGAACGGGAACCCATGAGAGAGTCCTCGTCCTGAGAGCGGTCAGAGGCGGAGGACAGCGGGTCCCTAACAAGGGAGGCCACCATGGGGCCACGCCTATCGGAGAGCGACGGCGAGGCAGTGGGAGAGGGGACCGGGCCCTGGTGGTTAGCTTTCTTCTGCAGGAGTTTCTCCTTAGCAGACCCTGCAGGAGGGAGCTCCAGCAGGCTGGAGGGCTCCAGGACCGGGATGCGACTTTGCCTCCGGCTGGGGTCCTTACGGAGGGTAACCGGGGAGGAGGAGACTGGTCCGTTGGTCTGATCCGGGGCATGGTTCGCTTCTCTACTAACCTCCCCCCTCAGCTGAGGCTCCGTGGCACAGAGAGTTGAGCCAGAATCCTTCTCAGGGTCTTTCAGCTTGGGGAATGCTCCGTTACTTAAATCCCTTTGGCTGTTAACAGGAGAGGAGAGGTGGCCATTGGCAAACACAGGGCTGCGAGGAGAGTGAGGAGAGCGAGGAGAGCATGGAGAGCGTGGAGAGCGTGGAGAGGAAGGCGAGCGCAGAGGAGGCGAGTGAGGAGAGCGGGGGGAGCGTGGGGAAGATACGCGGTTCGGAGCGGGGCTTTGAGCTTTGGTGTGGATGTTTCCATTGACCAGCATCTCAGCCAGGGGGTCTGTGGGTGTCCCTGGATGGCTGAGCACATGGTCCCGGGGGGAGCTGATGTCCGCTGTATGCTCCTGGAGCTGTTGAGCTTCAGCTTCAGCCTCACCACGCCTCTCCAGCAGGAGGCACTGTGGCGCGCTGTCTGATCCTGACTGGGAGGACAGCCCAGAGGGACGCTGAGCCGTCAACTAGAAGGGAGGGGGGAGGTGGAGACACGGGAGGGAAGAGAAGGACACACAGGTGTTATTTAAAGGATCGACCGTACTAAGAGTGGGAATAATATTCTAGCTGTCAAAGGCCTGTTGCTGATAGACTACAACATGTCGAGTTGTGCTGTAGTTCTGTAGCAAGAGCCTGATGCAGATGTGTGAAAAGAGAAGTGTTGTATAATGTGGGGTAATAAATGGTGATTAGTTTGGCAACAGCATGCAATACCATAGCTACCATTATCAGACCGAAACACACACAAGTGCTATGGCAGTGTCAGTCAAGCTGTGAGTACTAAACCAGCAAGTAGGACAGGAAAGGTTCACGCAACTTCGCAGGGGGCTTCAGCGAAGAGAGGGTGAGGAACAAATACAGGGAGAGAGAGAGAAAGAGAAAGATAGAGAGGACAAAGACGATCTGAAACAAAAGAGACCATGCAACCTGTAGTCATGACTCGACATTCCAAACACACATGCCACAATCAGACAAACACACACCCCCTATTCAGATCACAAGGACACATGTCCAGACACAAGGACACATCTGACCCATGCTCTGGCTGGCCTGCACAATGCCCCTCATGGTTTCTGGAGAGAGCTGCCTGACAACAACACAATAAGCAAGCCAACTGAACAAAGAAGCCAAAATAAGCAACTGAAACAAAACAACAACAACAAAACAAAAAGAAAGAACAAAAAATGTTGACAGCCGGAGTATTGCTACGGACGTAGAGGAAGCTGAATGGAGGTTTTTTTCGGAGATTGTGATTGGGCTCATCACCTGCTGAAGCTGGGCGCGAGTGATGCGTATGACAGAGGGAAACTTGGCGTTGGCGGCACCCGCCGGGATGGCCGGCAGTTTCCTGCGACCGGGTGAGCGGGTGCCGGGGGCGGGGTGTGGCGGTAGCGGTAGGGAGGCGTGGCAGGAGGAGGACGAGGAGGGGCGCTCCTGCTGCTGCTGCGGGTCGACGGACTGGCTGCGCCTCATGCCCGGCGGATGGCGCAGGTGCAACGGGTCCGACAAGGTGGTCAGGAGTGTGTGAGGGCTGGGAGAGCGCAGAGGGATGGGGCTGGATGTCCGCATCGCGACCTCCTCAGGCAGGGATGGAGGAGAGGTGGGGAACTAAGAGAGAGGGGGGTAGGAGAGAAGTGGGAGGTGAGGGAGTGAGAAGATGGAGTAGGTATGGTGGAAAGGCTTTGATGCAGGACAAGCAGGCGGGGAGCACGATGTTGAGTTGTTTTGAACGGGTGAAGCGACTGGGGGGGTTATAAATATAAGGGGATGATCTAAGGCCAGAGAGGGAACACAGAGCCGAGGTAGGTAGATTTTGGGAAGGCCGTATACATTATCAACTTGGAGGCAGTTGTTCTGGTTGTAGGAGAGAATGAGGGGAAGGTTATTCCTCCTGTAGTGTAAACAATCAAAAACTGCATAAAGGCGGTTTATGCTGAACTTGTAGATTGAGCAGGATTTCGGTAGGCTGGCTGAAGGTTTAAAAAAATAAATAATAAAGGAGCAAAAAAGTAATTTAAACTGAGGAAACCAAACCATATTTTGTAATCAAATTATTGGATTTGCGAAGTAAATTAAATACATTGCAAATAAGATCAAATTCTGCATGATATTTAAGGCAAATCAATGTGCATTTCAAAGCCACAAGCTCTCTTTCCCCCCATGCTGTGATCTGATAAGCTCTGCAGTTGTGACACAAATATACTTTTACTAACAATAAACACAAGCGAATAAGCCAGAAAACATCAAGCAGTAACATTTAGCTTTAAACAAGATGCAGCTGGTGGAACTGTGACTGTATAAGCATTGAGGTCCTAAAGCTAGAACTCTGACTCTGTAAAATGCTGACTACAGTCAGTATCATGTATGCCATGTTGTGAGATGGCCCTCAGGTGAAAGGACTTACCTGAGTGAGAACTCCCTCAGCCAAAGCTTCAGCTGGGCTGGTTGGAGTGACGGTGGGCAGAGCCCCTGCAGGGCCCACGCTAAGCTCCAACTTGTCCCCTTTTGCACTTCCCTTGGAGGAAGCCATGCTCTCTTGTTTAGCTTTGCCAGAGTGAGGGCCCGGGTATCCCCTTTCCCATCCAGGAGACTGATCCCCTGGCTGGAGCACCTCTGGCTCCTCGTCCTCCTCCGAGGGGCTGGTGGCAACCTTGGCTCCTGGAGAGCCACTGGGCCGCTCCACCATTACCCACTCCCTCGAGTCAATGTCCTGCCTCCCAGAGCTCAGATTGAGGGCCACAAAGCCCCCGCTGCTGGCTGCCCCCTCTCCCTGCTCCAGAGATCCACAGGATGCTGGCTTAGGAGAACCACCACCAGACAAGAACTCCTCATCATAGTGCCAGACCCTATCGGGACGCTCCCCGGCAGGTTCAGCTTGACCCTGAGTTACTGGGATGACTGCAGCACCGTCGGCCTCCTTCTCCTGGTGCTGGGCACCAAGCTGCTGCTTTCCTGAGCTGGACAGACACAAGACAGATGCAAACAATCTATGCTGCTCTAACCTCAGGAACATTTAGAGAAACTGATGTTAACACAGATCGGTTACTTGATAGACATACCAGGCCTCCAGGAAGCGCTCTGGACTGGGCTTGGCCTCTAGGGTAAGCCTCCTCTCCAGGTCAAAACTGTGAATGTTGCGGAGCTTCCTCAGCAGGGGGCCATCACGGTCTGAAGCAACCACCTCAGACTGCAGTTTGACTGGGGAACCCAGGCTGGGCCCAGCATAGGGGCTCTGGTGTCCATGGTTGCCCTGGTTGTTGCTGTGTTCCTCCTCCGTTGCTGCCTTTTGAAAGCAATTAGTTCTGTTAGTGAGTTACTAAAAAAAACAACTGGTGTATTTCAACGAAGGTATGGCTTCTCTGAGAGCACTTGAGGTGATGAAACTATGTATACTACCTTCCAGACTGCCGTTCGGATGCGGTTACGGTTGCGGTCCAGCTCCTCCCAGACATCCGCCTCCTGGTTACGGTGCGGGTGGAGGGGAGAACCCGGCAGGCGCTCCGGAGCGGGGTTGTTCTCCACGTCGCTGAGCTGCTCGTCCTGCAGAACCTCGTCTGTGTTTTCCCTCAGCAGGTCGCCAGGTATCAGGGAGGCATTCGCCATACTGGGGCAACAAAAAGAACATTGTTTTATGTTTGAGGCTATGAAAGACTTTTAGAGGGAAGTGTGGAACTTCAACCACAGCTGGAGTCTATACATTCCCTACTTACATATATAAGCTAGAGAATATTTGTGGTGTTTTTTATTTCAATCAAACGTACCCCAAGTGTGCCGGAGTGAGGCGGGTGTGATGTTGCGGCGTTGTGGCAACGGCAATGATTGTCAGAGTGCCATCGGTGCCGGTCCGCTCCCAGTCATAAGGGTCATTCTCCACAACGTTGTAGGTTTTCATGCTGTTGTCGAACACTGACATCAGCAGCTGTAACAACACACACGAAAATAATTATACATTTTTTGACGAGGTTTGTATTCTGTGATTCCAAAGAAATAGGTCTTGAACACAAATCAACTTTGTAGACCTTTCTAGATCATGTACTGCACAGTTTACTAAAACATCAAACTATATTAACAACAACATGGTGCACTTGTTATAGTCAGAAAAAAAGAATCAAAATTAGACCCGTGTGTCACCTGGTAGTCAGGCTTAGTGAAGTAGTCGAGGCTGGAGATGTGCTCCAAGAACACGCCAAACTCTGCCGGCAGGTGTTTGAGCATCAGACGATGGTCGTAAGTATCCTTCAGCTTCCCCACATGTTCCTGGAAGCAAACACACACACACACACACACACACACACACACACACACACACCTGTCACATCTCATCACCTACAGCTGCATGGACAGGGCTGTTTATTTTCCCGTGAAGGACAGCAATCATTGGTTGTCCTTACTTTATCCTTGATCTTCCTCCACGGCAGCTGACCGACCAGAAACTCCACCAGCATGTAGAAGAGAGACCACAGGTCATCGTGACGGCCCATCTCCTGCAGGATTACATCAGGGTTGAGTTAACATTAATCAATTATATTAAAATGGACAAATCTTGACAAAAAAAAAAAGAGAAGGTTGTGTAAAGCACTTCAATAGAACACGTGTGGGACAGCATCACTGACTACACAAGCGCTGTAGAGCAGGGTGGGTGGAGACTGACCTTATTCTTATGTGCATTGACGGATGCATAGCGGACCGTTCCTCTGAACCCTGCCACGGGCCGGGGCTGACAAACAAAGACAGAAACAGGCATTAAAATGCTAATATAGTTGTATTTGAATGATAGATTTTCAGCCAAAGATAACATAGTAAAAGTATTTTCTATTTAAATTTAAAACGTTTACAATGGTCCCTACAGTCAAGGTCAAGTGCATTATATGAAATTATCATATTGAATTATCGCCCAGCCCCAATTCATCAGCATTGATAAGTGCAGCGTTAAGCTCAGTACACACTCAGTAACAGAGGAGGACACTTACAGGTCGGACCTCCTGGCAGGAGTTGGTGAACTGACGAGCCAAACCAAAGTCCAGCATGTAGCAGGTTCGACAGGTGCTCGGGAAGCGGCCCATTGCGAAATTGGACTGAGGCAGTAAAACAGGAGGCAACGGTTAAAGGAATAATAAAAATAAAAGTGTTCCTCCGCTAGAATATAATTTAACACAGCAGCTCGGAAGACAGAGGATATTTACATTCAGCTGCATAATGGGCCAGCTTACTGTAAGTGCAACAAAATACTGAATCAGCAGACAATGCTAGCAGCCAGTAATAAAAAAAGTGCAGGAGTCACAAACACTACCCAGACAGCAGAAATAAAACATATTCTCATCTGTCAGGGAATATATACAGTTGAAGCTTGGTAATGAAATAAGAACCAAGCAGTACATCTCCTCTGCTGCCTCCAGCTAACCGTGACTCACCGGTTTGATGTCACGATGCAGGAAGCCCACGGAGTGGATGCTCTCTATGGCCTCCAGGATCTGGCGCCCCAGACGCAGGGTGGTGCTGATGCTGAAGGTTCCCCGGGTCATACTCCTCCTCAGGTCAGCCAGGTTACGACCCTGAGAGAGCACATGTACGAGATCAGTTAGTCTGATGAATTCCCCCCATTCAGGAAACACAGCAGGACCTCTGTATGTCATAAAAGGGGAAAAAAAATATTTATCTGGTTCTGGTTTGGACGCAACACCCAGTAACAGGAATAAGAGTAGAAATAGAATCACTATTAAAAGTTTTACTGGTTGAAATGTTGCCAAATGTGTTGAGTGGACAGAAAACAAGCCAACAGTGAGAAAACATAAATTCAGCTGGACCGATCATCTATAATTAAACACATGGTGCGGTCGGGAGACGGTGCAGTAAACCAAAACGTACCATTCCTGTGGGTGTGTTGGTATAAATCAAAACAAGAACACATCAAAGCCCAGATTAAGTGTTTGTGAATTTGAGATCATGACTTTAGTATTACAGCCTTGTGTGCTGGATGAAGTGGTTGAAAATGATTTGATGCCTCGGTAGATCACAGCAGATGATATAGTATGTGAACCGTCTTCAGTAGCGCTGCCTGAATCTCTATATGGAGAGTATTGCTGTTATAAATATACAGATTTTTTGCCATGTAAGCAGGATGGGATGTCACTTTTGTCCACACTAAATTGTGTGAAAATTGTGAGAAATGTCACAATTATTAAATTGCTTGTCTTGTACGACCAACTGTCTAACCCCCTCCAAAGAATATTCCATTTACAATTATATATAAAACAGAGAAAAGCTGTAAATCCTAGTTTTATAAACTAAAACAAGCAAATTAGGGTTGCAACTAATAATTATTTCCAATATCCATTAATCTGCTGTCTATTTTCTAGATTAATCGATTAATCGTTTGGTCTATAAATTGTCAGAAAATAGTGTCTAAGTTTCTCAAAGTCTATGGTGATGTCTTTAAATGTCTTGTTTTGGCAGTCCAAAACCAAAATATATTCAGTTTAATAATACATTTATTTTAAAAAACAGCAGGAAATTTCCATTTTCTGCCATTTTTCCATTAGAAATTAATCAATTATCAAAATAGTTTAGCCAATTTTATTTCTTTTGATTGATTAATCAATTAGTGGACTTATCGTTGCAGCTCTAAAGTAAATGTTTGGCACTTTTGCTTTATAAATTATGTGAACAAATGATCAATTATCACATTTGTTAACAATGATTCATTTGTTTGATAAACCCGGGAGATCAGTTCAAAGTCTTTTGCATTTAGACCAACCTGAAGCTCCATCACCACGTAGTTAAAGCGGTCGTTGCGGCCACATCCCACAAAGCGACACACGTGGTCTTTACCTGAGAAATAGAAGAGGAGAGGAGAGTTTCAGGATGCTTTTCAGAAGGAGAAGATGAGGTCACCTAACGCCAGCTGCATCATTCGATCGTAAGATGCGGCGGCATGCTGTGTGAATCATGATGACGTGCGTGTTCATATTTCCCTCTACAGCTCACTGCCCTCCCATCACCAGCGTACGGCTACCCTGCTGATTTATAGGCTATAGCGCCCAACACCAGGTCTAAGCATGTGCATGAATTTGCCTTGTGTGTCTGTGCCTTTAAGGGTATGTGTGTGTGTGTGTGTGTGTGTGTGTGTGTGTGTGTGTGTGTGTGTGTGTGTGTGTGTGTGTGTGTGTGTGAGCTTATGTGTGTGTGCTCTGAAAGGACATTGCTGCACTGGCAGCTGGACTGCAGCCACACCCCAAACCCTTCAGCACGCAGTGAATGCAAACCGTTTCTCACAAAACCTCCAAATTACAAACACTACTTTTTAGAATCGCCTACTTTCGCCAAATTCCTACTCAATATTCTGAAATAATCCAATTAAATGAAACAAAATTAAAAACAAAGAAGCTATTATTAGCTCGATATGACCCACTAGACTTCTTATAAGGCCCTTGGTTGATTTTTTCTTGGGGAGGGCTGGAGTTCAGCCCCTCTCCAGTTACATGCTGGTTCCCTCAGGAGGCAACAAACCCATGATGCCCGAGGCCGCAGCCATTAGACAGCAAACATGATCCCTGCCAATTGATTTTCTTCTCAGGTTGAGAGAGAGAAAAATAAAGGAGTAGTGGTCAAAAGCCAGGAAGGGAGAGGGGAGGGAAAAAGACACGGTTGAAAAATAGAGATAGGAGTAAAACTATACAACCCCCCCTGAAGGAGCGTGTTGATCACGTGTCTCTGCTGTGAGACGCTGGGAGTGTCCTGACACACGAACATGTACTTCCTGTCGCACTAGCACTTTGTCACTGCTGTTACTGCCATCTGAAACTTTTACATTAAAAGACAATGTGGAACGAATGATGGTGTGTTTTGCACTGCAGCGACTGAGGCAAACTGAGCTGGACCCTGGGCCGAATTGTGCTTTCAGATGAGTCGAATAATCAATATTATAGAGGGATTATTATACTCTTCTATCAATGCACAAAGGCTATCTTTATCTGTATGTTCTACAAGCATAACATTGGTCTGCTTCTTTCCCATTTTTGTTTTACTTGTTTGTTTGATCAATCCAGGATAAACTATTGACATAAAACGTCTCCAAAGCATTTGTTTTTCTGCCAAGAATGATTCGGTAGGTGTCCTGTTATCAATAGGTCAACGTGGATGAGGAGGTGGAGGATCAATCAATTCCACAAATGTAACCAAATCCACCGAATCCATTTGGACTCACCCTGGAGCTTCTTGAGCACGGCGACCTCCATCTTGAGCACCTGTTTGGGCTGCTGGGCCGACTCCACCTTGAGCGCCACGCTGACCCGCGTCAGCAGGTCCACCGCCTCGTAGATCTCCCCGAACCCGCCGCCCCCGATCTTCTTCACCTAGAAGAAGAAACACTGCATTAGAACAAACCTCATTTACGACCTGTGTGTAATGTGCATGGACAGTGAGAAGTACATTAAAAATTAACACGTTTAGCGGCACACAATTTAAACCATGTGATACTATTGATTTAGGCATCTTAGTGATTATGTATGCATGCACTGTAAAACTACCTTTTTTAAAACTTTTAAACTTTTAGAACTTTATTTCAAGTTTTATTTGTATTGTTTATAGTTATAATAAACAGAAAATACGTTTGGTAGTCGAACGGTGTAAAACACCCTTAAAATATTTATGTCCAAATTCATTAGAAAGATCAAACAGACAGTCAAAAACAGCCGAGAAAATCAGACAATTTAGTGAGGCGCCGGTCAAATGCAAGGAAAACTACCATGCTGTCTTTGTTTGGACTATATTCAACAGTGATATCACTAATTATGAAACTTACTTTTTTGGGTAAATAGTAAAACGGCAACAAATAATTATTTTATTTCAGATTCATTTGACAACTATTTTCTTTGTTATTATGAATATTTTGATCTGTTAAATCCCAAAAAAACTGAAAATTGCTCATCATTAACAGTCCAAAACCCCAAAACATTCAGTTTACCATCACAAAGGACAAAGAAGAAATGAAAATGCTTACATTTGAGAAGCAAAAACCAAGAACTGTGTGAAATTTTTGCTTGAAAGATTACTTCAAAGAATAAATATCAAATATATAAATGATCAGAATACTGATTAATTTTCTGTCTAATCAATAAATTTACTTATTATTACTTGATGCTGATAGCATTTGCACTGACGAAAGCCTAAAGCACGCCAAAACCACTGCACACTGCGATTCATTTCACAGCTCTCTCTTCCTCATTTCACTCCTTCAAATTGTCCCCAAACGGTTCCACCTTTTCACTGCCGCCTCTCAGTACTAGCAGAGCTTTAATTTCTCCCACGTGTCCTTCACTGTCCTCCATGCACACACACACACACACACAGTCCTCCTGTGTCGCACTAGCAGCTGAAGTCGTGGGATTAGCTGCAGCATTCTTATGTAACTCTGCTCCTCGGAAGACAGGAAGTGTTGCCAGTAAGGAATAACAGCCTCACATGGCACCCGGGATGGCACAGCAGGGAGAGACACTGGGCCCTCCCGCAGCCTAAAGCACACTGCACCGCCACAAATAGCTACAGAGGCTATTTTTGGATCCCCTGTTCTGCAGCAGCCCGACCTGGACGGAGAGACACAACCCCAAATTGTCCAAGGCCACAGGTTAGATAGAGGGAACGCTGGACTCGTAGGCAGGGGAAAGCATTGTTGGAGGAACAAAGAGTTGTTGTTTGTGAGCCAGGGACAGTCAGCGATGGGGCTGGACAAACACACCGCCCATTGTCGCTGAATAGAGCGTCACTTACCACTTTCCATCGTTCCTTGACCAGGGAGAGCACGCTTAGGATGTCAGCTTGCTCCGCTCCCCCGCTCATCCCGTCTATGGACCCGGGACGCTGTCCTCACTGCTTCCCCCCCCCACCCCCCTCGAACCAGCAGTCTCAGACTGGGCCGGGCATTTGGGCCTTGATGGAGAACCCTACGGAAGCACAAGACACACAAAACTGTCAGAAATTATGGGACAAATGTGAAGGAAATCAGTTTATTTAGACTCATCTGCATTAAACTTCAGCATCTTGAGATATTATTGGGGATTGAACAAGGAGTTTTCATAAAGTTGAACATGCAAAAGGCCTGTTTTTATTGGACCAACATGTGAAAGTTTGAAAGTCTCCTCAGTTGAGAAACAAAGTTAAACCCTTGGCTTAATGGCTGTAGCTTTCTGATACTCGACTAACGCTGCAGCTGCCACACCTGCTGCCAGCAGCTGTCCTTCCAGACAAACACCCCCCTGACAAATCGCAGGCAAATGTCCAGCATCTAAAATTACAAAAAGGCTTCATCTTAGTATCACTTTTCACAGAAATATGTATCTTCTGTGTCAACAACCACGGAGCTCTTATAAAGAAAGCAGTCTTGTCAGACATAATGAGACTGTTCATTATGCCTAATTTTACCATAGCTCTGGTTGTGTAATACAGCAGAAAAAGTAAGATAATGATATTATTTTTGAAATAAAAGATATTATAAAATACTGTACCACAAGTTTTGTATACATATTGTATTAACTTTCTTAATTAATTAAATTAATTTGCTTCAGATTTTTGCAGCGTTCAGTTTTACTTTTATTTAAGTCTACGGAAATGTGCATCACAAGAATTTGGTATAATAAATGTGATTAATAGGATTATTTTAGGTGAGGTTACATTGCAATACCAGATTTCTTTCAAAATTCAAAGAACTAAATGTTGCTGTCCAGGACCACCACCTTAAATAAATCTGATGCCTAAAGATGAGTTATTACCACTTTCTGAAAAGTCTCCCTAAAAGGTTTGTAAGTTGGTTAATGCTATTGTTAACGGTAATAAATTATTTACTAATGCTTTATAGATCCGTTATAAGTTAAAGACAAAAACCAGCTTGTGAAAAATCCATCTCATAATAAAGTCATGAGTTACAAACATTTCTATAAAGGGTGACTCATCAGACTTGTCAATACATTCATTGCCATGTGGTTCAAGCAGGCTGTCTGTACAGCAAAGATCAAATGGAGTGTACGCTCCTTTATTATACAACATCCATGTCATAGATGAGCGTTCCTCAGGAGAGAACACGCTGCTAACTTCCTTCAGTCTGACTTCAAACGCTCAAAGCGAACCCAGCAAACCCAACGTAGATTCATCATTCTGCACACGGCGCGCCGGCATCTATACGGTTATGCAACCAGCCTTCAAAAACACTATTTGGTAACGGGGGCATGATCCCGACATCAAGGAGGCAATCAATCCCATCATGCATCAGGGACGAGGTTGGGGAGATGGAGGAGGGCAAAGCGTGGTTGGACTAGATAACGGTGAAATGAGGAGCATTGAAATGTGACCCGGGGTTGAGAGTCAGGAGTGAGGTGAACTCTAACACACAGATGAGACCGTTGGACGAGATGTCTCATCATTATGAATCTCTTCTGAAGACATTTTATCACTCCAATAGTCTTTGAACTGTCCTAATGTCTAGATGTGTTTGAATTACTATGAACCAAGATTAAGATTTAATGTATCTATCTGTACAATCTATATTTATATTTTTATAAATAATAGAATATTCCCTTTTTTGTGCAACTTTGTTTAAAAACTGCACTATATGGTTAAATTCATGTTATCCTAGTGGAGTTTCAGATGAGCCTTTTAATAACCAGTATAACATTAAGAGAATTACACACACACACAAAAACACAAAATGTGTAATTTCCTTTAGAAACTAATGATGTGCTTAAAATACAGAGAGTGTACGGCCATGCTACTTTCGGGACACTGGTGCTTTGAGCTAAATGCTAACGTCAGCATGATGCTCAACATAACATTGCTAACATGCTAACGTTTGGCAGGTAATGTTTACCATGGACACTGTTTAGCGTGTTAGTATGTAATCATTTCAGCTAATTAGCATTAACAGAACAGTTGAGGTGTCATTCATTTTTGTAGGTTTTGGCAAATAAAACAAAAGCACAATTATGACCCGACGACACTTGATAAAAGGTCGGGGGGGGGGGGGGGGGGGGGGGGGGGGGGGCACCATAGTTTGTATAGTTCATCTTCTGGAGAACATGGAGGTGTGCACCAAATCTCAGAGCAATCCAGACAACAATGTCAAATATTTCACTCAATATCACACGGTGGTGCTGGAGGTAATATCAGGGGATCATTAGGATTCATCCTCTGGGGATCATGAATCACTGTACAAACTGTGATGGGAATTCATCAAACTGTTATCAAGACATTTGACTTTGAATTAAAGTGGTGGAACAAAGCTTTTTTTTTTCAGCAAAAACTGAACGAAACTTCTGTAAACGTCTCTTTCTGGCAACAATTTATGTCAGCAGAGGGATTCTTGATATTATATTATCAGTGATTAACGCAGACATATGGAGCACGCCATCAAAACCACAGAAGACACATGAACTGTAGAGAACCCTTTTGACCACAGAGAGCTGAGAGAGATGATTAAATAACCTCGGCTGTGAGCCTGATGATGTCCGAACATCAAGGTCACCCCACGTCCCGGCGTTTTCTTTCTTTTATGGGGACAAAAATAACAGTTCTGTCACATCTGAGCCGCCGTACGTGATGAGAACATTACTTTTAAGGATGAGCGAGTCATTTGGGAGAGTCGGCTGACATTCAACCTCCAGTGTGAATGTGACAAACACATAAGCCTCTGACATAGAAGATGTAGAAGAAAGGTCTCTGCTTCCTTGTTTTAGGTAAAAAGTCTGGAGAAGTCAAAACCATCTCATGGCTTTTTATCCCTCAAAAAAAGCGCACGTGTGTCAGAATAGCAGGAGATACGACCTGCCGATCAGGCCCGTACAGACTGCGTATAGAAAGCCACTTCTCCAACACACATGCACTCAAACACAAGCTTGAACACACATTGCTATGACACCTATGCACAAGCCAGGCTGCCTCACGCTGTGAATAATCTCACACCTCACAGAGAGGCTGTTCTTCCTCCTCCTCCTCCTCCTCCTCCGTATGAACCACCATCAATGAACACATAAAAACACCAGCTCAGGAGGAGCAGACTTTGGACCAGAAATTAAACCAATCTGTGACAACCCTCTCCCGTCTCATCGTGATGAATCACACTTCCTGACCCCCCGCATCTCCACACGCCGACGATGCTGCAGTGCCTTTTTCTTTTGCTGACTGCAGCTTGTCGTCGCCTCTGCCCTTTTTTGTGGTCTAGCTGGAAGTTTTCACAGCTTCATAAAAGCATCATGAAATGTCAATGAGTGATCCAAAACACACATAGCATTCCTGCTGCTTCCTGGATATGTTTTGTCTGTAAATATTGACCAGAAAGCAAGAAAGCACTGGCCCTAAAAGCAATGTTATGGGTGCTCGAGTGAGAATAACTGGACTGTAAAATCAAACGTCTGCTTCATTTTCTGTCTGATCCCAGTGTGGTTTGGCTCAGTAGACAGACGGGGAGACTTGTTGGGCTGCTGCTGGATGAAATAAAGTGTCTGGTCTGACAACTCTGTTTGCAGGACAAGCCCTGGAGAGGAGCCAGCAGGGGGGGAGGCCCTCCAGCATGGATGAAACTGAACCAGTCTGAAGAATCTGTGAAGGACGAGCGTGTGTGTTTATCTGGCATTAATGGCTGTTATCAAAGATGCACTCACCTCCAGAGCAACTTCAAAATCCTGTCATTTAGAAGCCATTTATGCAAAACAAATACAGGTTTTTAAAAAGGATACAAACCTCTGGTGCGATGTTTTCAATGGGATGTGAGAGGTAACAAGCTGCAGCAATATTATGACCAAAACCTCCTATCCTGCCTGCAGTGGACGCGCTGGTTCTGGCTTTGCTGTGGAGAGCTTGTTGCATAGCGAGTTGGTTACCACAGCAGATTTACTCAGGCGCGTCCACGCACATTGACCGTCCACACACACACACACACACACACACACACACACACACACACACACACACACAGGGCCACGCGACCTCATCTTTCCCTGTGTGCCGTGTGTGTGTGTGTGTGTGTGTGTAGGAGGTTAAGCTCTGACAACATGCAGGATAACCAAACTCCAGGCACGTAGCTGCAGGCGACAACGAATGATTAAGATGGGTGGGTGGGGGATATAAAAGGGGGCGAAACATGGGTCGGCCTCCAGGTTTTTTTAAAATCTTACCTCGGGTCTTTGCTGCCAAATCCTTGATCCAAAAGAAGAGCCGGGTGTGGTTACAAAAAATCCTCTAGGTTTGAGGGCGGCGAGGACGACGTCGAGCGGAATCCCATCGCGAGCGAACCGTGCATGAAGAAGAAGAAGATGGTGGTTTAAAAAATAAAAAGAGCGGAGGGGTGAAATATGTCCGTGTGTGGTCGTCCGTCCCTTTTTTCCTCCTTCTGCCTGTCACCTCAGCATCTCTATCGGTCGCTGCGGATCCGTGACGTGACGACTCTGTGATGATCATCAGCCTTTCCTTGCGCGCGCGGGCCCGATTCGATCGCCCCTCGCAACAAGCCCCGTGAGCGCGCGTACCGGGGTCTTTTTTTTTTAAAGCTCGTTCTCAGGCGACGCGCGCGAACTGTTCACAGTCACAGATCAGTTGTTGTTGTTTTACACAGTTTTAACATTTTGTCAATTTATTATAGTAAATAGACAAATAAATAACTATTACAGAGCCAGCAGGGGATGTTCCTTAAAGGTTTTTTTTTTTTTTTTTTATGTTTTACTTTTTGTTCAGAGAATTATACTTTGTTTAGAATATAATATGACACTTTTCACAAAGACCACTGGGAGGCGACATTATGTTAAAGATGGCGTTAACTGATGGCGTCGTCTTCACAGGGATTTAATAATAATAATAATTCATTTTGCAATGTGTTCATTTTCTATCCATCCGTGAGTTTATTTTTATTTGTATGCATTAACTACAAAAACAAAAAACACAGCTGTTTAGAAAAACATTATTGCAAATATATGCCTATTTTACTTCTGGGTGTTTAACACAGTTTGCAAAAAAGTAACGTTTACCCAATCTCACTATGTTCCCATTGACATTAATGGATGAAATATATTCAAGACCACAAAATGTGGTTTAGTAAATTATCTTTTCCATTTAGTAAAAAGCAAAGGAACATAAATATTATTTTACGACTCAATTTTGACCTCAACAATCAGAATTATCTTTAACACATTCAAGGAATTTGGTTGTGGTTTGCCATTGCTCTTACACAGAAATATACACAAAGCTGGAAAGGGACAACATAAACATTTGTTTTTATATATATATATATATATATATATATATATATATATATATATATATATATATATATATATATATACTACATAAATGTGTAAACAGTAGGACAATAGTGCAATGGTGCAGAGTGAAAAGAGCGCTGGAATAAATATGATTAATGTCACAGGTTGCTTCATATACATATAAATATATATATAAACACATATATATTTTTATATATATATATTTATATATATATGGGCCTCCTTATATGTATATATATTAATGTTAAGTAATGTATAGGGAAATACACTGCGCAATGATAGTACCACAGTAATGCATTGTACAGTTGGCTCACAAAGGGGATATTGTATATATAGATGCTGGATTTAGTTTGCATTGATCAAATAAAATCATTGATCATATATGTTGTGAAGTTATGAAATGATAAACAAAAGATAAACAAACACTATATAGATCTATGTACGATATTTACTTTGATTGCAATATTACACATTTGATATTTGTTTCAAAATTAAATTTTTTCTTAAAAAAAACAAATTATTATTATTTATTTTTTATTCTCGCAAGTCCTCGCGATGACAGGAAGCAGTGGTGTTGCGGTCGATTGCGGTACCCGGAAAACACCGTCAGAGTGAGAGCTCCTCCTCCTCCACACACACTCCGGGTGACGTTCCACATCCAACAGGTCACAGTGTGCCGTGTTGGTAGCTGGTAGCTAAGCTAGCTAGCTAGCTGACCTGCCGGAGCTACCTCCTCCTCCTCCTCCTCCGCCTTCAGAAGGCAGCTGAGCGGAGAGCCGTCGCCTCAATGCGTCTCCCGTGGCCGCGATGGCAGCGACAGAAACGGTCTGAGCTCTTAGCTATGTAGCTAGATGGTTGACAATATATCTGTAGTTTAATGTTTAGTGTGATTCGTGCCCCCTTTAGCTATTTCCACCAGTAGCTAGCTTTTTTTTTTCCTGTACGGGACAGACGGCGGCAGCTAGCCGCCTCTCTCGTCGTTACAGGAGGATGCTGAAGCTGTTCGGTGCGCTGGTGCTCCTCGGACTGGCCCTGGCGTGCATCACCTCCTGGGTGCTGGACAGCTATGACACGGCGTGGCACCCGAAGCGGAGCGTTCATCAGCAGCCGACTGTCGGTGATGGAGATGGATCCAGGAGCTCTCCCCCATTCCCCGGCGGCGAGTTGGGCAATATATTCTGGTTTATACAGGTGGGCTTTATTCTGTCTCACCAGCTAGCTTTCTTTAGTCTCTAGTCTCAATTTAACCAATATCTAAATGTTTTTAAATCTTACATTTAACATAAATGTAGACGACCTACCTTTTGGCTTTTGCCGTTGTAATTCACCCGCTGAACTCTGAACTGTGAATGATTGACAGAAAGGGGTCACTGACCACAGAAGTGTGTCATTGTCAGGTAAAAAAAAAAAAGGTGCTTCAGCAACACTGTAATTTGTAGTCAGACTTTGTACCATTCTGTTTTACAACTCTTGTACTAATGTGTTATAAAGGCCAGATAAAGACCAGATTCAAGACCATTTGTATTATTATTTATTTATCACTGATTCTGTTTTTATTTATGTCTGCTTCAAGGTCTCTGACATTCACATTAGCCGTTTTCACGACCCAAGACGCATTCCCGATTTTGAAAAGTTCTGCACTGACACAATCGAAGTGATCAAGCCGGATCTAGTGCTCGCGACAGGTACAGTAACCTGCCACCCATCTATAACTAAAGCCACCTGGAAACACATTACAATGTCTTGTAATGATGTAAATGGGCGTGGCCACGTTGACTCTTTTTTTCCCACTCCACAGGGGATCTGACAGATGCCAAAACGGAGAGTAAGGTGGGCTCCCTCCAGCACGAGGTGGAGTGGCAGGCTTACCACAACATCCTGAAGAGGTCGCGCGTGATGGAGCGCACGAGGTGGATAGACATCCGAGGAAATCACGGTGATTAACCGCAGCACTTTGTTATCGTTACGGTCTCTCCAATAGAAACATCCCAGAGTACAATTAAGATTTTCTGAAGAACCCATTAACTGCAGCTCTCATCCCACCCCTCCTCTTCACTGCTGATGGCCCGCTCTTAGATTAGATTCTATGTGAAAGGAGATATCTTTACTTTGTAACTGTGGAAAAGAAGTTATTAGATCTGGAGTTTCTCTGACCGCTCTTATTCTGCTCTTATTGATCGCAGTTGTTGATGTCAGTTTAACTGTTTGTGGGTGATTTTGTTCTATATCTTCCCGTAACACAAGGAAATCTGATTCCTGGAGTAAACATGTATCGGTCCTTTGGGAATTCATTCATTAGACATTCAGTAACCTCTTTCATCGTTTGTATTCTGCTCAATCTCACCATTTTTTTTTACATTTCTTCTGACAGATGCCTTCAATATTTTTTCTCTGGACAGCGTCAACAATTACTACGGGTCAGTATGAATTGGTCAACAGTACAGTAAATGCCACCCAGTCTCAGTCTACTCCTGCTTGTCTCGAGTGTGAAGTGGATCAGACCACACACAGTAACTTCAATAGTTGCAGACCTATTTATTGACAATAATCCCGAGCTTCCTAAGGACTAAAATAGAAGCAGAATCTGCATGAAACAGAGACCAACTCGCTTTTCTTCTGACACAAATGATGTTTTATGTGACACTGCGGCTCCTGTTAATGCTGATTGATCTTTTCGTCTCCTTAATATTCTTAATGTTGTGGTCCTCCTCTGCCAGACACAATCTGTCTCCTATGCAAGCCTGATTTATTTATTTGAAATTCATCGAATTATCTCAGGACTCTATTGGAGCTGCTGGCTCCGTCCCAGGCCGCCGCATCTCGTTGCTCACATCGACTTTTTTTTTTCTCCAGGAAATACTCGGCTAATCAAAAAGTAGGCTCCTTCCACTATGTTCACAAAACACCCTTTGGCAACTACTCCTTTGTCTGTGCGGATGCCACCCTGACTCCAGGACCCAAGAGGCCGTACAACTTCTTTGGTATTCTCAACCAGGTACAACTGTCTCTAGCACCGTCACTGAATTTGTGTCAAATTTCACAAAGCAGAGAGGCTTTGAGTACTCACTCGTTAGAGGAGACTTAAATGGTTCATGGTCATATTCCTCTATAAGGAAATGTGGCCGTTGAATAGTAACGTTAAATTGAGAAATAGGCAAATAGAAGGTTGTACTGACACGTATAAAGTTACAAAACGTACAGTATCCTCGTGCTTTAAGTGATAAACGGCTGTAAATGTGTCTTCAAAGCACTCGTACACGGCGGAAAATGAATGAAGTGTATTTTTTACTCTATATGTGACAGACTCAAATGGACTTGCTGGACACGTTCAGAGTTGAGAGTCTGAAAAGCAACCAGTCGATCTGGTTTGGCCACTACACCACCTCCACCATCGTCTCCCCGTCTCCGGGAGTTCGGGACGTGATGAGGTAAGAAAATGCTGGGTGTCAAACCAGTTTGTTTGAAGGTGTGTGTGAATACGTATTGTCTCGTTGACGTTCAGTGGGCTGCTCTTTTGACACGCAAACTGGATTTTTAATCTAAGTGACACATTTTTTATTTAGATTTGTTAAATCTAAGTGATGGGAGATTCCTTTATTTTGGATTTTCAGGAACACACAAAAGTATTTTCAAGCAGTTGTTGTGATATTACGACAGTGTTGTTTTCACAGTTCTCTGACATTTGAGACTTCTTGTGTTTTAGATCTGCCGTTGCATATCTGTGTGGCCACCTGCACACACTGGGCGGCCTGATGCCCGTCCTCCACAGCCGACATCCTCAAGGCACCCTGGAGCTGGAGCTGGGCGACTGGATGGACAACCGCAGGTACAGAAAATAACAGGATCGCAAAATATTGTTTATTTTATTTTACATTGCTTGTCTTAATAGGGTTGTAACGGTATGAGATTTTTACAATACGATAACTGTCTCAGAAAATATCAGTTTCTTGGTAACAACAATCACTATTATTAGTAGAATTACACTTATAATGATAAACAGAATTATAGACCTGATAAAAATAATTGTATGTATTTATTTATATATATATAAATAAATACATAAAATAATTTTTTGTATTAAGAATTATATATATATATATATATATATATATATATAATTCTTAATTTAAATTTGAATTAGCTTAAATGAATTAATACATTTTTGATGACGCGATTTATCCAAAATCAAGGTTGCCTTGATTTAATTAATTGTATCGGGTGGAATTATTGTTATAAAGGCTTAAAAGGTACTGAAAAAATATGTCATACCAAAAAATAATTTTAGGCATATCGTCCCTGGTTTTCATACTGTGACAAAGGTATTAAATTGCACTCTATGTGATATTAAAAAAGGCCTTGAAAACGTGCATAAACCTCACATCTCACATCTGTCTGCAGGTACAGGGTTCTGGCCTTAGACCACGACCTGCTGAGTTTCTCTGACCTGAGGTTCGAGCAGTGGCCGGCGGTGCTCATCACCAACCCCAAGGACGCACAGTACCTGCACCCCGGAGCGGAGCCACTGGGTCGAATACGCAGATCGACACACATCAGGTGTCTGTTCAGTGTGTGTGTGTGTGTGTGTGTGTGTGTGTGTGCGTGCGTGTTGACTGTTTGTTGAACCATAAACCCCTCGATGACACATGAGACCACAACACTAATTTATACAGAGCACCTGCCCCCGATGCGTAATATACCCAGCTTGCAATGTTTATTATTACATCACTGTTAAACTGCGGTTACTTTGGCCCAGGAGGTTATGTTTTTGGTTTTAGTTAGTAGCAGTACTATATATGTAAATATCTGGTGACAGCTTTCGATGCCATTTAGTAGAAAGTTAGCAACAAGTAAGGAAGTTCATTTTTAGTTAGGTAGTTAATCTTTTAAATTACCTTTTTTTGGGCTATTTCTCACAAACACTCACTTATTTAAATTTAAATGTAAATAACATATGTTCATGTGTTCCTGATGCACATCTAGATGCAGATTTTTGCAACCTTGGCAGAAGTTCATCATAAAGTGTTTTTTATTAGGCGACCAGTAAGCATAATACACACTGCTTTTATCTAATTTTCAATATGAAAACATTCCTTTTCCGTGGTTCTCAATAGGATCTTGGCCTTCTCAGAGGCCCCAATCACAGCGGTGCATGTGAGCGTCGATGGGGAACCTCTGGGGACCGGCCACTCTGCTGGAGGTCCCCTCTACGTTCTGCTGTGGGATCCGTCTCTCTACCTCACTGGACTGCACACCATCAGAGTTAAAGTGAAGGTCAGTACAGCCGTCATTTATCTTCCCCTTAAAGTGTTAAATATTTCATAGGTCTTAATTACATTCGGTTGGTTCAATGGAGTTCAATTATGATTCAGTTGATAGATCTGCTGTCTGTGCACTGTGGCTTTTAATGCGCTCTTTCTTATAATTCTTATTGTATCGTGTGAGTCAGGACTCGGCAGGCCGGTCGTCAGTGCGGGAGCAGCACTTTACTCTGGAGGAGGACCTGACACCAAGCTTTGGTTTCGTGCAGTCCTTCATCCTCCTCACAGACCACTACGTCCTGGCCCGAGTGGCCTTCATTTTGGTGATACTTCTGAATGTCGGGGTGCTGCTGGCCTTCAGGTTCCTGCGTGTTCCTGTTGGGAGAGGTGAGCAATTATCTGATAGCCACGATCAGACTCTAGGCTTAAGTAATTATTTAAATAACAGCTATTGTTCTTCATATATTCATGCATTTTTGTTTTGTTTATCGTCTCCAGGATTGACCTCTCAAGCGTGTATGTCCCTCCATCTGGTCAGCACAATGGACACCTTCTACTACTCTCTGCTGCTGTTTAACCTGTGCACAGCCTTAGGTGGGTTTCCTCTCTTTGTCTGGTGCTTCAGGCAGAACACGCCTCTACTTTAAGAATAATGTTGTTCTCGCAAATCACAATATCTCAGAATTTAAGACTCAAATCTACTACGTGACATGGTTCAAATATTGGTTCTGTTCCTGTATGAATAACTCCTGTGTTGTTTCCGCCTCTCTTCCCTTCAGGTCCGTGGTTCATAGGAGAACTGATAGATGGCCATAGTGGTGCCTGCTTCGCCTTTGGGGTGTTCATCGATGGACACTTCCTGGAGGGCAGCCTCACTTATGTTGTTGGAGTCGTTCAAGTAAAGAATTACATTTTATCCAGCACGTCCACATCTCGGTTATGTGTGCACATGAGGAAGACCTTCTGCAGATATGTTTTGTGTCTATTGATGTTTTTCTATTAGCAAAAGGCCAGATGTCCTATTTATATGTGAAAGGGGTCACCTGTGGTCATAAACGACCCGCAGTGATAATCAAGTACTAATCACGTCTAACTGGAGCCATTTCATTTCCCCAGATGCTGTTCTTCAACATGCCCCTCACCTGTTACCTCTGCTGGAGCATCCACCACCGTGGCAGAGGCAACACCTTCCGATCCCACTTCCTGCGGCCGGGCTGCCGCTGGCGGACTCTGGCGGTTCACCTCTTCATGCTGCTGCTGCTCACTTGGCAGGTCCACTCCTGCTACTTCCTCCTGGAGACCTACGGCCTAATGGCCTTTTTCCTGTCTCCGGTCCGCACGTGGGCATTGGGGCTCAGCCTGCTGTTGGTCTACCGCGCCTGGACAGGCCCCGCCCCTCTGGTTCGCGACAACAGCAAGAGCGTCTCTCCCTCTTGACAGTAGTTTCACTGTGCCACCACGACTCCTCTGAAAGCCTCAATTTTCCCAAGACAGCTGCCCCCCCCCCCCCCCCCCCTTTCTTTCTCTCCTCCTTCAAATAGCCACTTCACAGTACATCACTCACTATCCTGTTTATAGATAGTATTGTTTGCTTAATATGCATGTTATTGTAAAACACCGGTGAGCACATTTCTGGCCATATTCATAGCAATGTGTACAGTGTAAAAAGAAACACCACCTTGGATACATTGGGGATAAAATAGCCTGTTTGAGCTATGTGAACTAGTCCAATGTATGCCACAGTTAATATCCTGCTGTGGTTTAAGCTGACTCATTTACTTGAGCTTTAGCACTTTTTGGAAGTGTTGCCTTGGCCGAATGCCACTTCACCACTGCCAAAGGACGAATAAGAAAGATACCAGCTTTTATTCTTCCCTCTGAAAATCATTTTCATTCATTAATGAAGGGTGGACGTGCCAAATCGAACCTCCTGTTTTAACTTCCGACACACAAACTGTGTGGATGAGAAGGCGTCATTTTGTACACTGTGAGCTTTCCTAACTCCCTGTGGCTGACAGGGAGTTAGTTATAGTAACTTTGGTGAAGATGACACAGGTAATGCAACCTAGACGATTATATTCTAAGTTTATTCTACACATGATTACAGGAAATCAAATGAAGGAAAATACAAAATCAAATACTGTAGTCGATCTGTGTGTACAAGTAGTTAATAACTGAAACTGAAAGTTATTAAATTAATTGCATTGCACACAACTGCCGCATAAAAAAAAGTATATTTGCATTGAATAGTCATACGAAAAACTTTAATGCCAGATTTCACCAAAACACAACGAGCTGGTCTGACTCTTCGTGCTCCTTCAAACGTGACTACAGAAAGCAGCTGTTTGTTTCTCAGGAATGTGAGCACTTGAACAATAGGCTGGTCCCAGTAGTATTTCAGGACAATGTTTTTATACTCCATAGTAGCTCAGTGAACTAAAAAAAAATCATGTTAAACAATCCAGATGTGTGGTGGCTAAAAAAAGACAACAAAATGAATGTGTTATGTGGTGAAATGAGATGAACCAGTACTACGCTGTTTTTATTTATTCTTCCTGATTGTATTGAGTGGTTTCTTTTTTTTCTCCTTCATGTTATATATCTGCACTGGTAAAGGGCATCCCTTGCGTTGGAAGTTATTTTGACAGTTTTGTGTGGGGAAAACAATATTCGTCTGTATTTTTCCCCCAATTCCTTTTTTTTGTGAAGGTGTGAGTGAAGTAAACTGTCTGTTGCACTCTTAATTCAATCCTTTCTAGTCGGAGGTAACAGGTGCCTGGATTCCACAAGAACAAACTGATCTAAAGACAAATAGGGCAAAGACCACATTTATCAAGTCTTTTAATAGAAGCAATGTTCCAACAGAGTTAGATCCGGGTTGTTGTTGTTCTTTTCAGAACCATACCCAGCATGAGTGCAGAATAATTGCTCAGTGCTGTGATAAGACACAGTTTAAGATTAGAACAGCTGCTAGACAATGAGAAAATTAAATTATGTGCACTCTTGCTGGTAATGGTTTCATAACTTTCTCCCCCTGCATACACAGTCTTTCGTATTACCAAAAGTATAATTCCATAAAGATGGATATTAAAAATTGATGGACTTCTGTTACTGCAGTTATTCTCTAAGGATTCTCAGTACAATTTTTGTAATCTGTCCACAAGGAGGCGGTATTGTGTTGCATTTCACTTCTACCCTCCAAATTATGCATGGAACTGTTTTTTTAATCTTTGCAGAAAAACCATATCTGGATGAGACAATTTTGATAGTTGATACATTCTCACTCATTATGTTTAACTGTGAATCTGGTTGGTTGTTCTGTACCGTCCACTGATTTGACTGTTGACGAGAACAACAGACATCAACCACCACCACCACTATGTGTCTGAGAGAAACCATGTACTAAGTGTTCACTTATTGACTTATTCTGCATCCCCTCCTATGTTCAAACATTGAAGTATATGAATGAAAAGTTGACGGTTTTACACCGGCCACGTTTTTTTCTGGCGACAACTAAAATTAGAGCCAACCACTTTTTTTTATTTTATTAATGGTTTATAGTGCTGTGGAATAAAATGTTCATTACAGTAAATCATGTGCTTTGCGTTTGTCTTCACGTCATTGTCACATGTTACAAAAGGGAGAAAACGAGAATATGTAGCCCAACACTGACAAAAGAAAAGAAACTGATGTCAATAAATAAAACTATAGTTAAATAATTAAAACAGAGTGAGAAGAAAAGCTTTATATTTCAGCTGCACGATTCTTTATCTTTTTTTCCTTTTTGTTTAATCTTGGCACAGATTTAATGAGGTTGCTATTGGTATGTAGTTGAACTGAAAACATTGGTAGAAAATAAACACACTAAGTAGCCTTTTCTGCTAGTTAAAGCTCTTCGCTAACAGTTAATATCTGTACTGTTGAAGCTTTGCTCTTGTAGTCTTTGTAGCTTTTCCTGGAAAGCTCAAGCAAACCAATTTAGTTAATGTTAATGCTACTTTAAAATCTTTAGTTTAACAGTATGAGACAGGAGACATCAAGTCACATCTACACAATGACAGTGATGACTAAATAAAGTCTAGTTTTCTTCTTAAAACTAAGCCACCCGTATTGTTAATTGTGTGCATTCTGCTGGCGTATATTGTATAAACTCTTAAAGCAATTTAGCCAGCAAGCTAGTGTACACAAAGTTACATTACATTACATTACGGTCATTTAGCTGGCTAGGTAGCTAGCTGAGGTAGCTGGTAATGTGTGTTAAACTAGCAGTGTTTTCAGTTAACGCTAAACTAGCCAGTTTTCTTAATTGTTCCACTGATGTTTGTTTTACCTCCAAATCAGATTTTGTTTTTCAACTGATTGGAGGTAAAAAGAAAAAGCTCTATATTTCTTTGACACTCAATTGTAATTATTACACTAATAGTATTTTGTCTTTGACAGGTTTGCCAGTTTTGGGGCTCCATACAATAAAACAAGCTGAAGTCTTATTATGGCATTGTTGTTGTTATTGTTTTACACACTAGAAGATTTTAAAACCATGACAAACTGTTGCAATTTAGAAGAAAGTTAATCTCATGAGGTTATTACACTGCTGCACCAATATCCAAAAGTCTAAATCATTATTAAGTATTCAAATTCAAGACTTATCTAACCTCCAATCACTCTTCACATTTATTTTTCACAAGGACACAATTTCAGATAACACTGTGTGATTATTTTCATTCATGGTTCATAATTGTAATCAACTTGTACCAGCTAATTAATGCAATATCTCATTTGAGTTTATTAAGTTAGTGTTAATGGCAGTGATAGAAACTGTAGTTTAATTTCTCCAGGCATCTGCCAGGTGAGAGCAGCTGATTTTCTTCACTCTGATATCTTTATAATTTGCTTGCCAATGTTTCCCCCTGTCATCATAGAGCAAAATGCATCTGCAAGAAAATGAAAACAAATGATTCAACTCCTGCCAAGTTAACAAAGAAACATGCAACAATTAAATCTTACATACCTCCCATATTTTCGATACCATTCACCACAGTTTCCAGCACCTGCAGAGTGAAAGCATTACTACAACTAAATTATGCAAGGAGACAGAGAGAGAAGAGGTTCGCATTTTGCAAAAGAACAAGAACACCCACATACTCAACCACGCATCATTGTGCATTTCCTCCTTACATTGATTTGACCTGATTGAACTCGCTGGCTGAGTTCACAGAGGGCAGCTTCAGCATAGTTCATGTAGTTAAGCACCGTGAACCGCTCCCGTGTGATGTTCTTCCTTCGCAGCGTTTCCTTTATCTCATCGCTCAGCGGCGGAGGATACGGCACATCCTTGTTGTACTGTGAGATCTGCCCACACAGGATCACATGGCTGTCGTTGTTCATCTGGAGGTAGGAGGAGGGATGGAGGTCAATGTGTGACATCGAGTTCATGAGACACAAAACACTCACTGTTGGAACTCAGGAAGAAGCACTTCTTCCACAGCCACAAGGAAAGAACAAAAACAACTAACACCTCAAAATTCACATATTTTCAAGCCTAAAAAAACCCCCAAATGTACAAGTACAACATCCACTACATTATGTTCTGCGCACACAGACACAACTCAAGCAGTACCTGTGTAATTACAGTATCACTGATGGCACCTCCCACGTTGTCAAAGTAAACATCTATCCCATCAGGGCAGCACTCCTTGAGCCTTGAAGCGACGTCCTCTTGGCGGTAGTTGATGGCTGCAGAGAAGCCCAGGTCATCCACTAAAGCTCTGCACTTCTCATCAGAACCGCAAATCCCAACCACTCTCACACAGCCATCCAGCCTGCCAATCTGGAAAAATAAGAGCAGGGTGAAGTGATACAATCAGGATTCACATCCCCTACTCTGTAATCGCATCTCTGTTTATGGTTAGCCAGATTAGATCTGCTACCCTGAGTGTGGTTTTTAAAAAAATAGCAGTTATAGTTATCACCAACTATCTTGCCTTTATCTTTCTTACATTTAAACATTTTAAAGATAAAAAAAAATTCTAATTGACTCCAAGAAAACTAGAAATAAGGCAATTTTAAGATGCTGTTTCTGAGTATTTTGCCAATATCTCAGATAGCTATAACTGTGTATACAACATTAAAGCCGGAATGGACCCAAGGCTGAATTGTGCTGTGGTTACCTGTCCAGCTATGGAGCCACAGGCCCCAGCCGCGCCACTCACCACCATGGTCTGATTGGCCCCTTTGGTCACATTACCCTTCTCCCTTACGCCCAACAGAGCAGTGAGGCCTGTTATGCCAACTGCGCCCAAAAAGTAGGACAAGCGCCCATCAACCAACTGTGGATCAACCTACAATACAAACAGAAGGTGTTATCACACTTGGTATTTATTCATAACAGGCTTGCAGGTAACTTTTAATGCATGCGTGCATTTTCAAATGCCACACCTTCTGTAAGACACTTCCTTTCATAACAGCATCGGTCTGCCAAGGCCAGTTGAAGGAAGTGACCACATCTCCCTTAGTGCAGGCACTGCAGCGGCTTGACTCGACCACACCAACACCTCCGCCGTCCACACACTCAGACAGTTGCCACGGAGTCACATAATCAACACCGGTGTCTTCGTTCATTCTGCATCGCTGAGAAGCAAAAACAGGACGATAGGTAAGAGGATTTATGCTCAACTCTTGTCTTAAACTTTCTATGGATAACACAGGTGGTCTAGTTTGTATGATATAACTGTGGTTGTGTAACTGCAGTGGCAAGAAGAAGCTTGAGTACTTGCTTCTTCAACTTTTATTGTTTTGTAACATGTATTTAGCTTGGAATCTATTTATGCATGAGCAGATACAATAACTTAAAGTTGATTACCATTCTGACTGCACCAATACTACAGACTGTGAGATTAATACCATGTAAGGGTCGACTGATAGGCAAAGCGTCCGAACAAGGACCTCCCCATCTTTCAGGTCAGGTGCCAAAGTCGTCTCCTCAAGACGGAAGTTTCAAGGAACTGGCGCCCCGTTGTTACCTTTATGCATACATAAGTAGTTTGATTAAATGTAAGACACACGTGTGCATTAATGTTGCAACACGACAGACAAAGAACAATGTCATCTTCTGTTATTAAATGAATTATAATAATAAGTTTCCAACCTGGTCGTGAGTTGAGGACGATTCTCTGCACCTGCATCCTTGAAAAGTCACGTTAGCCTTGACTGGGACAACCGGACCTGGCAACAACCATCAGGTTTTATGTGCGCTAAAGTCTCAGTGTTAAAAGGTGCAACACGAGTTGTGTGCACCTCGTGAAAATTGCCAACTAATTAAATAAACACTGTATTTACTTCACCGGATAAATTCCTTCTGAATCTGAGCTAGCAGAAAGTCAACAGACCACTGTAATGGTCTCGCTCAGCGCACAACAAGATAATTCCCTGCCACCAGCTTCCGCCTTCGTTCAAATTCGGTTAGGCAGTTAGACCGATTTTCTTTAGCTGGAGTCAGTTAGCATGTCGTCTTTGATTCTGTATCCGTTTTATTTTTAAACACATTTAATCAAAATAGTGACGGCCCTGCGTAACATCCACTGTCGATGTGTCTTCAATTTAGATCTAAAATAATGACAATGTGAGGTATTATACGCAGATGCGACATTAAGTCCCCGATATTCCGGTATAGCGGGGGTTTACTCTCTCGTCGTTCATATGTCGTCTTTTGAGTGCCCCAGTTGAGCCGCTACAGCAGCCCTCAACGACCTATTGTTAATCCAGCTCATTAGCACCGAGTGCTGCTATTAACTATACTCGACAGTGAAATTGAACTGCAGTTACAATCGATGTTGACAATGCAATCAAAGATCGTAAAACGTTGGGCAGGTCCCATAGACGGGTTTGCAGGATCGATTGCTAGCTAAAAGTGTTTCAAACTGGGGAAGTGACGCTTTGTGGAGGAATCTGAAAAAAAATTAAAAAAAGTTTAGGGGATTTCATGAGTATAACGCTGCCGTTGCATTAGTTTACGGTCAACTGTAGCTGAAACATGCCATCGTCAACACAGGGACATGAAGGCGTATGTGTGCCATGGAGGGACAGAGCTTAATGTAAGTACAGTTATGCATGCTAACATATTTAATTAGTTCATGATGGCTTAGTAACAGAATATAGCTAACGTTAGCATCACCTGACCTGATCTCCACCACCAAATGTCAAAATACCAGAGAGATACGTGTGCCATTATGTATTGCCTGTAGCTAAAGTACTTACTGTTGTATTTGTTGTACAAAAACTGTGTCGTCAATACAATCAGCTGACTATATAATATGCTTAACTCAAATGTCAATAGTAACAGTGACCTTTAATTACCTCAAAATCGGCATGTCTAAAAATAATCACCTGTTGTGCATTTTATTTTGCATTTTAATTTAATTTTTTTAATGCATTTCAGTTTGAGTGAGGTGAAATACAGGATATTGGTGTCTAGGGCTGCATCTGCTAGTTCAATTCTTGATTACAGGTGTGGACTATAACGTGTCGTAAAATATAGAAAAGAAAAGTGCCCCAGCACTTCAAATTGCAGAATTGCAGCAAATCTGTGCTGCAACCATTAAATACTTGTCTTTTTTTGCTTGAAAAACAACGATTAATCAATAATCCAATCACCACTCTTCTGTCAGTTCGACTAAGCAATTGATCCAATAATCCTTCCAGCACTACTGGTATCGGCTTCAAAGAAACATAGTGGTGCAGCCTAGAAAAAAAGGCTGTTTACACACACACACACACACACACACACACACACACACACATACATCATCAGTGGCAGACATGTCAGTCTGACTTCGACGGCATCGGTGAATGTTTTCAGGCTTTGCAGGTTATTTTAAGGGTCAGAGAGACGAGAGACTTGGAGAGTCAGACTGCAGCCCTGCAGAGTCTGGCACATGCCTGGTCACGTCCACTGCCATGATATTGCAACAGTTCCAACACCTTCCCATTGTAATAGCTCCTTTTCTAAGCAGACATTTTGCATTGTCATGGGAACCAACAACAATAACGATGATTTGGTTCTTCTCAAGTGTCCCAGTAAGACGTGGCAGTGAGCCAGCATGCACAACACCAGGACCCTGAAACTGCACCAGCCCAATTAAACCCAGCCATCATTGATTTTTATTATTTACACCTGTGCTTTTCCTTTTGTGACACATCAAAAATGCCTGCTGTGAAAAAGACCAATGCAGCAGTCTATCATTCATTCATCATTTTATTTGTTTGACATTACATCACTGAATTGTCCACAGATCACCTTGCAACATTTGGGCCTTTGTTAAGGATTCACTATTTCATTCTGAAACTCTCACAAACTCAAATTAAGGCCAGATAATGCTGTTTGTAACTATAATAAGTGACACTGTTTATTTTACAATATGTTGTGTTTTGATAATCAATTTAAAACCATTTTTCATGCAGACATTTTTAAATTTCAGAATAACAATTCAACACGTGATAAATTGAGAAAATTAATCAAGAATTATAATTGTTTATTGCAGCCTTTTTATTCTTTGTGTTGGCCATTTATGAAGTAACATTGCCAAACTGGATCCATCCTTTTCTTTGATTGTCAGTCTAAAATTCAATACTTTTATCATTTTGTCTGCTAAAAAAGTTATCATCAATTCGGGATGTTTTTCATGTTTTAGACTTTTCTGCAATTATTTGGAAATCCGATTTCCTGCTGAGAATACCACCACCAGCACAAACAAAAAAAAATGTGTTCTCATACATTTATTTCCCCTCATGGAGCCTTTCTGTAGGTTCTACTTGCTGTGTCACATGCAAATAACCACCGCATGCAGGAGGAACGTCGTCAGTAATATCGAGTGTGTGACTTGGAATGAAAAGTGAACGTAAGACGGAAAGTAGCCGGGCGCGTCCTTCCCCTTAATCCCCGCGGTCTCTCCTCCAAGTGTGTGTGTTGGAATTTCCCGCATGGACTGTGAGGGATCTTGCCCCGTAAATTACAGCGCCTTGCGTGTCAGAGGAAAGCCTTATATGGGCATGGAAGTGGGTGTGGCCACCGAGCTGGTGGCGGCGGAGGGGAGAGGAATCACAAGACAGAGCAGAGAGACACAGAGAGAGAGTCGATGCACAGCCAAAAGGCCGCATTGCCACTGTGAGTTGTTTGTGCAATCCCAATGCAATAACGTGCAACAGACAGCGGCGGCATTGCGCCTGCGTTTCTGCACATTAAGCGCGTTCCGGGTTTTTTTCCGACCGGGGAGGACTGTGTTTACGCATCGAACCCCTCTGTTCCTCTTCACTTTAAAAGCGAGGAAAGGAGGGAGGGAGAAGGAGAGAAGAGGAAAAAGTACCAGTGAGTGAGGTCAGCAGCATAGCATGAGTCAACCTTGGGGATGTATGCAGTCATCATCGCATGTCTGTATTGTGCGGGCCTGCCGCCGCCGCCGCTGCTGCTGGCCGCACAACGCTGCCAGTGTGCGATCCTGCGGGCTGAGCTGCCGCTTGTAGCGGCTTTCATGACGAACACAGTAAGTATCGCTGCTGCTGCTGCTGCTGCTGCTGCTGTGGTCGACAGTGCATGTTGTTGTTGTTGCCACGGGCTCGCTGGACAAACTTTTGTTTACCTCGATCGAGACGCACTGCTGTCGATCGAGGCTCCGTACGGATGTTGTGGGTTTTTTATATGTCGCAATAGAAGCACAGAAACAAGACATGTGACGCGTTAAAACCCCCCTGTTGACAAGTTGAGGCGATCCGCGGCATTTGTTTTGCGCGCTGTGCCCGTCACACTGCTATGTTGCAGAGAGGGCTGCATGGTTGGCTGCTTGTTGCAACGGGACATGGCATTAGTGACTGGATAAGCTGTGTTCTGCAACAAAGGGCTTCTCGTAAATAGCGCTGAGCTGGCTGGCCACAGAAAGTGATGTGGAAGGGAAGGGGTCAGCAGCAGCAGGAAGAGTCCTCTCGTGGAAGGACTCAGCATGTTTTTCTTCTCATATCTTCTGTCATTTGTCGCGTCTTGCACGCTTGCAGGCCTCGCATGCCTCGCTCGGTTTGCATAGCGGTGCCACTCGGGGCTGGTTTAAATTAGGAAACAGAGATGGATTAGGGCGGGTGACGGTGCCCGGGGGTGTATTTTAAGCCAATTAAACGTGTTACTTCGTCTACTGGGCTAAACCCCAGGCTTGTGTAAGGTTTGCACTTGTGATGCGTCACGATGATCCCTCACCTCGGATGTTTAATGCACAGAGACCTCTCACACGTTTGTTTGTTTTTGCTCGTCCTGCAAGGAAAATGTGATTTGTATTTATATGCACCTTTCTCCCCCCCTCCCATAGTGGATGTCTCATAGGTTTTTGACAACATGGCTATGGGCATGTGCGAGTTCGCATGGCATTGCTGGTGCGAACACGCGCATGCACACAGTCTGCCACAGAGCGTGGTCATCCAGTGATGCCCTGGAGCCAGTGCAGGATCTGAACAGCTGCAGCTGTCTATTTTAAGAAGCCAGTGTTTTACTAGGCCACGGGAGTAAAGGGTGGCAATCATCATTCACTTCCTAGGTTGTCAGAGATGTCGTAGAGACTCTAGTATTGTTTTATGTTAACAGCATGTGTCCTGCATGTTATGGTGATTTTCGCAGCAATAAAAAGTCTCAATGTTTGTGCCATGGTTATTATCTATACAGATGGAGCGGGGATTGAAATCTTAACAGAAACAGTCGGGATCTGTGTGCTTCTCGGAAATTTGGCAGACTGCACCGTGTCAAAAAATCTGCTCCAAAACCTCAGATAATAGTTTTGATAATCGCCACGGGTTACCATGGCGATTGTCAAGAAGCAAGCTATCAAAAAGCCTCCAAGGCCATTTTGACTTTTTCCCCCTCGCAGAGATCCTTTCATCATGAGTCATGCTTGCTCACTTTCAGTTGCCCTTCCTCTTTTGAGTGTGCAGCCGCGGTTCAAAGGGCACGAGTCCCCCCCCCCTTTTTATTCTCCTCTTATGAGTCACACCGTTGTTAAAAAAAGAGGTTTTCATCTCGTTCAACTTGCTGTCTGCTCTGTAGTTTGGCGGGAAAGAGAGCGTATGTTACGGGTCAGTTGAGCTGGAAAATTATTTGTGTGTGTGTGTGTGTGTGTGTGTGTGTGTGTGTGTGTGTGTGTGTGTGTACAGTATGTCATTGACTGCTGATGTCACGGTCCGTGATTAAACGTTGAGCAGTAATGACATTTACACGAACTATTGATTTAGCGATCGCCACCTATACCTTCCAGTATATGCAGGTCCGGTATACGTGTTGGCCTGAATGCTGGACCTTATCCCTGTCACGTGAGCTTAGTGAATGATGACACAGTTTAGACCCCCCCCCCCCCCTCCTCTGTTCTCACACCCGATACATTTCAATGGAGGTCCATTGTTTAAAACGCAAACAGCAGGTTTTTACATGGCGGAGGCGCGGGGGGGGGGGGGTGATAATGAGATGCCCCCGTGGGGACCCCTTTAGTCTGGTGCTTGACCTCTCTCTCTCTTTCTCTTTACAGGGTGTTGCCCATGAATGAGAAAAACACACGGACTCCTTTAGATCTGCTCACCCCAGGCCCGGGACCTCTGAGTGGGCCTCAAAGAACTTCAGAGGGGAAGAGAAGATTATCTCTGATGTCAATGTAGTTTTAAAGCTTTACTTCCCAATTGTTTTTTGGATTGATATTTATATATATATATATATATATATATTCAAGTCATCCAGTGGAGCATTGGTAGCTGGTTTGGTTGAGAACATTCACCTGACTCGGCTTCTTCATGCCCGTCATGAGCGTACCAGCCCAGCAGAAACCCAGCGCCAAAAGAACGGGCAAACGTATCACGTTTTTCAGCGATCAAACCATAGCAATGAAGGAGACTCCTCAACACCCTGAAGGGTCCTACTATGTCCCCGGTGGCCCTGCCTCAGACCCCGGACAGAGCGAGGCTGCAAGTACAGTGACCTCCAATCCAGAGGCCCCTCACATGTACCTGAACTCTGTCATCTTCAGCCCAGACAAGGGTGACCAGAGCAGGGGTCATTATCAGCAGACTGTGCCTATGAAATGGGCCCACCAGGAGCCCAGTCAGCAGCAGCCATCCGTGTCCCAGCAGCAGAGAGCTGCCTCCTGGAATACCATGACTAACTGGGGACAAAACTTTACTAATTACATCGGGGGAGTCAACGTAACGGACTCAAGGACCCAGAATGCATTTGTGAAGTCAATGCACGAGACTTCTGGTTTACAGCCACATCAACAGCCCCCAAACAGAGCGGCAGACAAGCAACAGTTGGGGCCAAACCCTGCAGTTGAAGCGTACAGGGATGCGGCTAAGGCTCGGGGACTGGATTGGGAGCAGCAGCAGTCCCAGGCCTTTCAGGAGACCTTGAAACCTGGGGCGCTGAACACCCAGCAGCACAGCACATCGCATCCAGGAGGAAGCTCAGTATTGCAGCCCTTCCAGTTGGCCTTTGGTCAGCCCAAGCAGCACCTGCCAGCGTACTACCAGGCATTTCCAGGCAACAGGACGACCCTACCCAACCCACCTAACTACCCAACGCAAGTGAAACCCCCACACCAGTTGCAGCAGCAAGAGCAAATACAATGCCAGCAACAACAACATCACATACTTCAGCAGCAAATTCAGCAGCAGCACCATCAACAAATGCAGCAACAACAAATCATTCAGCATCAACAGCATGTACAGCAACAGCTTCAGCAGCAGCAACAAATGCAGCACGAGCAGCAGCAGCAACAACAAAAGATACAGCAACAACAGCAGCAGCAGCAACAGCTTCAAATTCAGCAGCAAATGCAACATCAGCAGTTGCAACAACAAAACCCTCATGTGCTTGACTATTACCCCGGTGCACAAAATGCACACCCGCATCCACAGCCTGTGGTGGTGCACTCCCAGGAGTCCTCGGCTCCAGCTCCCCCAAATATCCAGGAACCAATTATCCAGGACATCACCCCAGAACCCCAGCAGCCTTCGGATCTGCTGCCGCCCATTCTCCAGCCCGAAGCCCCGTCCCAGTCACAACCCCAAACTCTTTCCCAAACGCAGCTTCGCAGATCACGGCGGCTCTCAAAGGAAGAGGGGGCGCCGTCGGACAACCCTTTTCTCTCCGTCTCTTCGGATCAGGCTGCCCCGGGGCCGCAGGGCTCCCAGAACGGGGCCCGAGACGTCCAGGCAGCCCCGACAGGCGTCATCCAGAGCACGCGGAGGAAACGCAGGGTGTCCCAGGAGGTCAACCTGGAGACTCTCGCTCAGAAGGCCTCGGAAATGGAGTCTCTACCACCACATATTGTAAAGGTATGTACTTTGACAACCATTCTTCTTTCTTTGCTTTCCTTTTCTGTCTTTCTTGTTTCCTTGTTCTTTTGCTCTCCCATGCGTTTCTCAGCTGTTTCCTCTCAAGCGAGATAACCTTTAACATAAAAGGACAGAGTGTTCCGAGTCCCTATGATTGCATATCGGTTCATATCTTGGCTGTAAGCCTTAATTGTGATTATCTCAGCGAGAGCTAACATTTTTTAGTGTTATCCGAGTGTATAATTGCAGTGGGACTGTAGCTCCCCGAACAAGAGCGGGAACTGGAACAAACTGCCAGGGAAAACTGTGCCAGAACTTGTGTTGTTTGTGATTAACGTGTTGCTGGAAGAGATGCTGAACGTAATCAACACCCTACGAAGTTTACACCGCAGAACAGGGCTGCTCAGCTCTGCCTTGTGAGGGAAGTCTGTTGCTAAAACAAGACCTTGCATTGTGAATGCTGTCGTAAGGTGAATATGTACTTCACAAATATGTGCCTCTCAGCTCTCACGAGACGAATCGGTGAACAAACCTGATGAAATAGCTGTACTTATCTGTGTTGAAGGTGCTGAATGTGTTGATTGTGCAACACGTTCTGTCGCCAAACAGCACTGACTCAGTGTGTCTGTAGTTCAGCATGGCCGTGCCCTGGATCCGCCTCACGGCTAGCTGATCATACAGACACTGTGTTTGGTTACATGCCTGCACACCTCCCCCCATCCCATCAAAGGAGAGAAACTCCAGCTTGGCCTCGACTGCCCTCCCCCCCCTCTATACAGGGAGGGGTGCAGGGTTGCCCTGCCTGCAGTGCTCAGCAGAATATCTCTCCACTGGTGGAGGGACTGGAGTTTTCCACCAGCAGTAATGAGCGCAGATCCAGCGTAGCCACACTGCTGCATGCCTCCCTGCCCACGAAGATGCATTGTGCAGTGACGGAATGCATCTGTCTTTAATAATGTGGTGGTTCAGATTGCTTTAAAGTTGCACCAGAGTTGCTCTAAAGTACACAGGCTGCTCATTCCCACTCATTATGGTTTTGTCAAAGAAAACAAATGTGGAGAATGCTTTTTGGGGAGGGTTCCTTTCACGTGTATCTAAGGTCTGTCACTTGAGTGCTGCCTCTAACAGTGCTTTATCAAGGTGTTCATTGTTTGTGTTTGGATTCTGTCAATCAGTAATGCACCTCAGGCTTGTTTCATACTGTATTGGCTGTCTGTTAACACTCCATTGTAGTATTGACATCATTTTATCTTCGATCTGTGTTTTTGTGTGAGCTAAGGTTTTTAGGGTTCCCCATTTACTCTATCGATTATAATTTGGCAGCCTGCCCTGGCAGAATGAACAGATATGTAACCACACAGCCAGGTACATTTTTGGTTAAGATATATTGTGCCGGGTTGTGCTAAGCTACAATAACTGAAGTTGTTCAAAGTTATGATTATTTCTTTTTTTTGCACCTGTTGCGTGTTGCACTGTATCCGTTACACAAGTTGATGTTTTTCAAAATGTGTCACCTGAGAGTCTTAATGTGATTAGCTTGTAAGTAAGTGTTGCAAACAGCAACAGATGAAAGTGTCTTTGATAAATCAGTCTTTTAACCGTCACAGCAGTCCAGCTTGAGGAGCCCCCCCCCCCCCCCCCCCCCCTCCCCGCCCACCCGCTTCACCTGCAAAAGGACATAATCTAATCTAATTTTTATTAGCAATTATTCTGACTATTGTTTTCTGATTAAATCGTTTGGCCCATTAGGATTTCCTTAATCCCACAGATTTAGTTTGTCATACAACTTGTTTTGTCTGACCAACAATCCAAAAGGTTTTTTTAATCATAGTAGAAAGCAAATGGTAAAAGCGGCAAATAATAACACTAAAGAAGATTAAATAGGTGAATTTTCAAATCAAAATTGCTGCCGATATGCGGTACATTTGCAGTTTGCAAGCAATGCATTCACTTATCCTCTTAAAGTTTTATATTAAACAAAAATCCATTCATCAGTTGCATTGTAACACCTCACCCACCGTCTTTATTAGGAGCCCCACAGGCCGTGGAGTCCCACTGGAACAGGGGGTCTGAACGCCAAGCGGCCTCGAGACGAGCTCCTGCCACTCGTCATCCCCGTGTCTGTTCCAGTGCGAAGGCAGGCTGCCTCCTCTCCTGACAGAGACGAAGCAGCCCTGGCCCCCAACTGGCCCCCCAGGCCTTCAAACCCCCTGGACCTCGGCCGCCCCGACCACAAGCCCTCTGTCATCGTCACCCGGAGACGCTCACTCAGGAACTCCGTGTCGGAGAGCTCAGAGCAGGTAGCTACATACTCATTCAGTGATGCTTTTGTTTTTGCAGTTGGTGTACTTTGATGTCGTCTTTTAACTGTTAGATGTCCATACTTTTACAAAAATGATTTGTTAAACTGTTTGAATTCATTTACAAAGAAGGGGAAGGTAGCAGGTTGGTGTTAACTGTCTTCCTCATTCTGTTTTCAGTCGTTCTAAACTCCAGCTATTAAATCCTTGCATTTGTGCCACATCGCCCCGCCAACATGCGCTCCCTTCCCCCCATCATGCTCCATGTCTCCCCTGCCCCCATTTCAGTCCTCCACACTTTTCTCCTTTTCCCTGTTTCATTTGGAGGGGGGGGGGGATTTGGTGGACTGGTTGCCCTGTCCCAGATCAGGCAGATTATCAGGGTTTAGCACTGCCATACTGTACATTATGTACCATACAGTAGAGGGTTGGGGTGCCTTGTTCTTTCTCTTTAGGATTTATCAGGATAAATGCATAAGAAGCCAACTGTATGAGCGTGCATATATACTGTCAAGTTTTTGTAGGTGCATGTATCACGGTGCATTTTGCTAAATCTACCTCATACTTTTTTTTTTCCCCACTAGAATGGAAGAACCGAAGGGGAGAAAGACGATGACGGCAAAAAGTTTAAACGCCGTCCACGGCCTGAACCCCTTTTCATCCCGCCTCCCAAACCTGGTTTATTCATCGCCCCTCCTGCCTACTCCAGCATCACACCCTACCAGAGCCACCTACGATCCCCCGTTCGCCTCGCCGAAAACCCTCTCTCCATTCCCCCTTACACGCCGCCGCCAATCCTCAGCCCCGTCCGCGAGGGCTCCGGCCTCTACTTTTCCACTTTCCTGTCCTCTGCCGCAGCCAGCGGCCAGGGACTGCCGCCTCCTGCAACGCCCAAGTCGGCAACACGCAGCCTGTTGCGCTCCAGTAAGTAAGACAAGCTCATAAGACCTCCCTGAATTATCCACAGCACATCTAAACTGTGGGAATTCAAATATGAAGCTCCGCACGCTCGTAAGAAGCATCTGGCATAAACAATGTGCGATTTCAGACTATATGCATGATTTGGAAGGGAATTAGGGTAGTTGCTGTATAAATATTAGAAATAAGCCTGACTTATATGTGCGTTGAATACTCTTGTTTTCTTAGCTCTTTTTATATATATATTTGATAATGTCACTGAGTGGATTTTGTGTTGCTGCTCTTTCAGACAGCTGCGACATCACACCACCAGTTCTGTCTGCTATAGGCGAGGCCACTCCAGTCAGCATAGAGCCGTGAGTATTTCCCTCTCAACATCCCCCAAAATATATCTTCTTTCATTGCGGAAAGGTTTTGGGGTTTTGGTGGGGAGCGGGGGGATGTTGTGTGTCAGTTTCAAAGGGACGCTCAAAGTAGAGCGTGCATTACCAAAGCCAGAGTAGTAGCTCTGCAATCAATTATTCAAACCATAACACTGGGCTGAATCATGAAATGTCTTGAAAGAGAACACCGACTTCTTGAAATGCTAAACCCGTCCTTTTAGGCGGACCTCCTCTCCACCGCTGTTACCGCTGGAATCTTCTGCCCTGTCATCCGCAGCTAGCGCTAGCGCCAGCAGTCGCCCTCTGATCTAACTATGCAGTCTAATGTCTCTCTCAATAGAAGTGCATCCTGTCATAACTGCTCCGTATTAACTGTCAAATGAAAGCCTTAAAACCTTGAGAAAGCTAATGGCAGTGAGTGCATCAGAGGCCGGTGGTCTTTAATGTCGTACGTACTGAACAAGATGTAGTTTTAGTTATAAAGTTGTATGTCACGTTGTTTTTAATTAAGAAGTCCGCCAATCTGATTCCAGCAACCTTGCTGAGGAGGAAATTAAAAACTGTTCACTGTCGAGGAAAAAAAAGTAAAAAATGGCTCATCGTCCTTGTTTTGTTGACGCATTCTTGATCATCCTGATAAACGGATTCTGCAGTCACATGTAGAATCTGTAGGCAACAGGATAAGATGTTGGTGTTGGAAGTGTTTTGGTTGTTGTACTGAGTTGTACTGACCAATCACGTCTGAGCAGGCTTTGGTTGAATGCAGGCACAATGTCTTTGTGGAGAGCAAAAGAGGCGGAACACTTTGGCCAAAATTCAAACTCTGGACCCATCGGCTATAGTCGTACCATGATTCTGCTTTTTGTTGGTTTAAAATTAGCTCGTTATCTGGATTTTGTGAGCGCACGGAAAAGGAAGTCTTGGCCCGGATATTTGCTTCATGCACCGCATCCCCAGGATTATGGCCCCTCGCCCCCGGAGGCTCATCCATCGTCAGAACGATAGCCGATGGGGTTCTCAGATTGCATTTTTCATAAGTGATCGTGGTTAACCTTATGACAAAAAAACATTTCCCATGGCTGCTTCACAATAAAAGCAATCTTGTGTTTTACAGGTTGAACTCTTTTAATGTGAAGCAGCAGCAGAAGGATGTTCTGTTTGTAATGGCTGTAACTTAACACACCTCTAACACTGTAAACAGTGAAGCCGTCGTACTCGGGTGGATAGGCAATCTGACCATAACAATAAAAAGAGGTAATTATTACTGAATACATATAATAAGAATACTGACCATAAACATTAGCAGAAATGTGGTTTGATTTCATGAAAGTCTTAAGGATTATCACTTTAAACTTGCAGGGTATCAACGGTGCATGTAAACAACTTGAAGCTAACAAGACCTTCAGTAAAACACGGCCAAGTTACTCCATAAATGTAAACACAGCCACTGATACCTTGGATGTTTATGAAAATTAGAGCAGCAGAGAAAGTGGAGCTTTAAGGACACCGAGGCTCCATTTAGTTTAACCCTTAAACTATTAGTCAGGTCTTTTTCTTGTTGTTTTTTTTGGAGTTGCATCAACCGTGACGTGCAGTTTATGGGGGCTGCATTGTGCAAGCTGTTTCCTCGACTGGGGCTGCTCAGCAGTCAGTCGAGCCAGTGAGGCTTCCCATAAATCAAGCTTTCAGCCCGGGCCTGCTGCACTCCCAAACACGCGAGAGCCAGCGCAGTTCAACTGTTAGCAGCCCACCTTCCCTGATGGAGGCTGCCAGAACACACACACACACACACACACACACACACACACACACACACACACACACACACACACACACACACACACACTCACACACTCAGCTGGAAATACTGCAGGCCTACTGGAAATGCAGGGGTGGGAGGGGGCATGCTGGAACAGAGTTGTCTGGTATTGTAACACAGCATGAATTTCACAACTATAATACCGAGGTATCTGGTTTCAGTTGACATGTAGGTCTACAGAGATGCACGCATTTGTTGAATTATGAGCCTTTCTTCCTACTTGAATACAACCTTGTGTCCCACAGCCGGACGACGATCCGTTTACTTTCGGTTCAGTGAATTGAAGAAGTGCGCTCTGTTTTAAAATACTAAATTGGAAAAGGAATTTGCATTTTATTCATTATGCTGAGGGGACAAAAGAGAGCTGTGTAACGAGCTGGAAATACAGTGCAAGGATTGTGGTGCTCGGAGCCAGAGAGCCTCAACAATCTTCCTGTGCCTATTTAAAGATCACAGCAGAGAGAAAAGCCAAGTAATCAAAATGTGATCTCAGAAATGAAACAAGCGCTTACTTTTACAAGTAATCTGATGTTGATATATGATGTCTTAAATATACAAAAGTGACTGAATGTATCTTAACAGCAAAGCCACTCGATGAGTTTTGAATAGATCAGATTCAAAGCCCTGTCGCTCACACTGATGTCCCGTTCCCAGACGGATAAATATCGGGTCACGGTACCAGGCCGAGGTGCCAGAGCTGAGGCAGCGGTCAGCTGTTGAGCTGGATCATCGTCGAGCGGAGCTGGTCTGGGCTCCACTCAACGAGCTGGAGGAAAAGCCTGACTTGCAGCAGAGAGGTACCCAACACAGTATTTCATAGTTGTTACATCACCTGAAACTGAAAGTATAAATACTGTGAGACAGACTGTTGTTGCAAGAGCAGGATTTGTTGACGTGCATGTGGGGTGATTATTTACCGTGAAGCTGACCCTCTGTTCCCAGAATTCATTTTCTATTATCTTTTTGTTTATAAATCAGGAAGCCTTTCTTTCTTTTTCTCAAAGCTTGCTAGTTGAGCTTTTTCTTGTTTATGAAGTGATTTTTTTGTTGTTGTTATCACTAGAGTGTGTTCAATAATTCATTATCGAGCTGTTGCAATTTAAGATGTCTCCAGCATCAAATTACTTCTTAATTTTCCTATATTGCATTAGAGACATGAGTTTCAGTGAGGAGATGCAGGCAATTTTATTTCTCCAGGGATAGAAATGCAATTTAATGTGGTAAAATAGACTTAATTGTCACTGCGGGGAAGTTTTGTTTTGGATTCGGAGTACTGCTGATCGCACATTATTAAAAATAGATGTTTTTCTTTTTTACATAAATAAAACTACATGCACAATGCTGTTTCATAATTGAATCAATTATCTTTTAATTTGACATTTATTCTCTCCCATACAAGAATAATATTTTGTCACCACTGAATGCAAAATAATTATAAAAGAACTGTTTATTCTTCCTGTGCTCACAATCACTCTCTCTGTGTCTTACAGTGGAAGACCTCATGCACCTGGCCTGCTCCAGTGTTTTGTGTGGAGGAGGCACAAACCAGGAGTTAGCCCACCATTGTCTGTACGAGTGCAAAGGGGAGATAATGGTGAGCGCAACAGAACAATCCATATTGACTGACAAGGCAGGGACAAAAAAAACAACCTCCAAACACCGGTTTTCCCCGTAAAGATTGCCGTGACACATAGAAAGTGCAAAACCTGTGTTCCTATTAAAACACTTAGTGTCACAAATATATATATATATATATATATATATTTACATATTTCTGAGAGATCTACCATTTGGAAAGACGCACTTAAAGGAGCTGCACATGTTGTTTTCCCTGAGTGATGGGATCTTGTATAAACACAGTATTTGTTTTTAATATTTTTGCATGCGAGAAACCTCTGAAGCTGTGTTTTTCTCTTTGCTCTTCTTGCTGGTTTGAAGTGAGCGGGGCTCAGTTGGTAAAAAAGCTGATGTCAAGTACTTCTGTGCACCCATCAGGATTTAGCAGCATGCCTTGTTTGGACACTGTCAATCAAGTATGATGAAATCAAAATGCAAACTGCTGATTTGAGTGGTAAAAGTCTTAATACATAATACATAAATATGGTTTATATAGTCATTAATATTTAATGTTATAGAGAAATAGTTTTCAGGGGCTTTTACAGAATTATTCAAGTGAAAGGGATTATAGTAGTTCATAAGGGTTGCGAGTATTTTAGTCATAAATCACTTTGAAATGAAATAATAAATCATTCGTTCTAAAGTGTTCCTGTCTTGAATGACAGGAAATGTAAAACTTGTGAACATAATTATATTCCATATTTCCATGGTAGCATTAATAGAATTCATGACCAGCCTCGGCTGCAGTTAGTGCACAGAAACAGATTACAGCAATTCACCAATCAGATCGTTTATATGCACTTAAGTAACTGGATTATTTCTAACCTGATTTCTTCATGTTTCTCGTCGTATAAAGGAGAAGCTTAGTTTCCTTAATCAGGGTTAGGGATTTATAAAATCTCACTAACTCTATTTTTTTTCTGCTGGTAAATCCAGATTTTTTGGTCTTATAAAGTAAACCCTTAATGTTGTTCCAACTGGGTGAAAATGCTCCAAGTTAGTGGTGTTGTGAGGTGGCATCATTAACCGTAGCAGAGCATCCTCGTATCCATAATAATAAATCCAAAAACCGAACCCGGACAAAAACATGTTGAAGTGTAGCTTCATATCTCACTAACACACTAAGCCAGGCTTAGTTAAAAAATACATTGATTTCTGACCAGCAGCATGTAAACGTGACATTTAAAGTAGCCAGTTTGTTGCAGTGCACCTACACAGTGTCCTCTGACTTCCTGCCTAAACCTATCTTCCAATAACGGGTTTCTCATGTGCAGGTAAATGTAGTGATTGATCTGAGCTTTCAATGATTACTGAACGGAAGTGAGTGATCTGTAGACTTTCAGTATGCTTTGCAGTGAAACTGATGTGGTGGCCTGAGATGACTGAGATAGCGACACGGTTTGGTTATTTAGTGCGTGGAGCTGCACATGTTGTCGGTGAGGTGTGATGCACAGCGTGAACTGTAGCGCTGAGACAAAGAGGCAATTAATCCATAGTCGATTAATAGTTTGTCAAGCTTATCAATCAAAAACTTTCCAGTTCCCGCTTCTCGGACATGCTTTTCTTTGTCTTATGTGATAATAAACGGAGTATTTGGGGCTTGGGGCTGATTGTCAGACAAAACAAGACCTTGGAAGATGCTTTGGGAAACTGTGATGGTGCTGTAGTGTTGTACCAATGCTCCATCTTGTTTTGTCCTGAGGTGAAATGTACAGTATGTATGTATGTATGTATGTATGTATGTATGTATGTATGTATGTATGTATGTATGTATGTACAGTATGTATGGGGTGACCGTGGCTAAGTGGAGAGCAGGGCCGTTCTTCAATCGGAAGGATTGGCGGTTCGATCCCCGGCTCCTGCTCTACTAGTCGCATGTCAATGTGTCCTTGAGCAAGACACTTAACCCCAAAATTGCTCCCGTAGCTGTGCCAATGGTATATAGATAGATACTGAATTGCTGCTAAATGACTGTAATGTAAAGTAATGTACAGCATTGTATAGCATATTGCCTTTAATTAATTCATGTAATTATATAATATAATAAATAAACATATTTCTTAGCACTGTGAAACGTTATGAGGCAGCATCTCGAGTGGCTCTCTCCTGTCACGTCACCCCCATTGAAATACCAAAAGTCACTTTTATTATGATTGAAGAGAAGCAGAGGGTGCTGGGATAATAAGAAGGAAACATTAAAGCTTAGCATCCCAGAATAGCCATGCTGCATGTGACCAGCTTGTATCCTCAAAGTTAATGTCCAATTTAAATAATTATAATGATAATAAATAGGGCTGCGACTACCAATTATTTTCATTAATTATTACAATATAGTTCATTATAAAAATACCTGTCGCAATTTCCAAAGAGTCCCAGCAGATCAAATATCTTGTGATATCGGTGTTAATTAATCTTCCGGAATATTAGGGGGGGTTTTTTTAAGTCATATTTTGAATCCATTTTTGTCTCGTGTAAAGAAGACCTGTTTTATAACGATAAAGTTACAGTGGATCTAAAAGACGAAATATTTTACACTGAGAGTGACTCTCTAATTTCACAGAGAAAACAAATGTGTTGACTGTGCATTACTTTGTGTTCACAGTGACTTAAACGTTGATCCTAAATCAATACTTCCGTTATTGAAGATGTAACAGCAGAGCTGTCAGTGCTTTGTGGTGCTGAAGACCAACACTGGTCCAACGTTGTCAAGGAAACTACTAGTAAGGGGGGTTGGGGGGGGGGGGGTGTCAATGCGCCCACTCTCTGCAGCAGTCCGGCTCAAACTGCCGTCTTTCAACATTCATGCACGGTCAAGACTTTTTCTTCTTCTCAAAGAGCACAGTGTAATGAGTGTAATCATGATGTGATGCACTCGGATACCGGATACATGCAGGAGAAATGAGAACGATGCTTATCTCTCCCTCTCCCTCTCTCCCTCCCTCCCTGGTTACCTGTAAGCAACTGGGTCATTGTTTGGCTCAGTGTGTTTTTAACGGGTTTATGAAGCTCAACTGGAGTCTCTGATTGAGCTAAGAGGCGGGAGTGACCCGCTGTATAAAGGCTCATAACAATCACCGCTGTGCCGCTAATGTTTGTTCACTTTCCAGCATTGTTAAAGTGTTGTTTGTTTCTCAGGCTGCTCTGTCCCTCCTGATGCTGAGGAATCCAGTTTTCCCCAAATCTCATAATCTGGCAAACTACCACTACTCAGGTGAGTCATTAACAAGTATTTTTTTTTCCCAGTCTTATGTGACGATACATTTATTATATTTGGATTTTTAGACTGTTGAGCGGACAAAAAACGTTATTTGAAGATATTAACGGTCAATGTTTACTATTTTCTGAACCAAACAATGAATTGATTATTCAATTATCGGTACTGACGATAACCGTGCTGTACAAAAATACAAATATTATAATATTGTATAATATCATATATCATGCTTTTGTACAGTTATGGTTACAGGCTCTCTCTTTACATCCCGACACTCATTTTTTAAGTGCTCAATGAACAAAGTTAAAGATGAATTAGACTGATAGGATTATTATTATTATTAATTTTAAATTTTCTTTAGATTGTGATAATGGCGTAAGGCTACGATAATCATGTAGTGACTATCTGATATCGTGATAGCCTTATAGTCATTTGATAATTAACATAATCCTTAATTGCAGTTGTAGAGTTACTGCACTAATGTAGTGACGAGTAAATTATGACAGAAAGTTGCCTGAATTCTTAATAACTGTCATAATATTCTGGCGTTCAGAAAAATGTTTTGCCTAATCTGATGAACCCCACCCAGCTGGTATCCAAACACGCATAATCATTAGAAAATTCTGATTTCAGTGGTTATGACTTCTGACTATGTTTGTGTTTTGGTTCATAATAATGGGTGTGTCAACCATCTAACAGCGACTTTGCCTCAGAGCCACGGCAGCTGCAGTAGTGAGAGTGTCTGGGCTGTGGTGTAGGGGGGGGGTAGTGGGAGACTGTGGAGGATTGTCAGGGTCAACGCGATGAGGGAAGGAGGGGTTATACAGCATGTGGTTAATCCCAAGCAGAAGACAGGAGCGCCATTGTTTATGTGTGTGTGTGTGTGTGTGTAGGGTGGGGGGCTGGGATTGAACTTGTCAGGGTCTCCACCCATTCAAAATATAGTCTGCAAGCAGATACTTGAGTGTTTTTAAAGGGCTGCGTCTCTCTCTCTTTTTAAATGTCTCTCGCTCAGGATCAGACAGCTGGACCGCAGCTGAGCGACGCCAGTTCAACAAAGGCATCGCTGCATACAAGAAGGACTTCTTCATGGTGCAGAAACAGGTATGTGTGTGGTTTCAAAACACAAGAAGAGGAAAATAGCAGCTCTCCATTCTAGTGAAGGCTACATTGTAGCTGTGGGCTGATAAACCTTCTCCCAAAAAAGAAAAAGAAAAAGAAAAACATTTGCACACAATGTTTTTCCTGACAATGGGTGGGCTGAGAAGGGAAGTCCAGTCACTCTGCAACAATGTTTCCTTCTTGTTTAAATTATTTGCAGTGTCGCAGTCAATTATTATTTTTCCATACTGCAAAGCTATTTCATTTTCTTGTCCGCACCACTTCATTGATCAAGAGGGAGGCCAAAGTATATACGTTTTAGAGTTTTTCAGTGTTCATTCGCTAAAAAACCAGATTAAAGGCTTTTAAAATGTGATTTGTGAATGTGCTTTAGGCTGTTATTGTGCTTGGCCCTGTCTTTGCTGTAGCGGGTAGCAACAATGAAGCTTCTCAAAACAAATCCTATGTTATTGTATTATCTGAAGGACATTTGATATACAGAATGAAAACAGACAATGAATGGAAAAAAAAGCTGCACATCATCTGAGGTTACCCGTCTGTCCTCTCCAAAATGATCTAAAAAAAAATTGACCTTATGTGCTCAGTAACATGTAGTGACATTTAAAAGTAAAGAAGAGAGAGAGAGAGAAACTCTATTAAAAAGGAGTGTGTGTGTGTGTGTGTGTGTGTGTGTGTGTGTGTGTGTGTGTGTGTGTGTGTGTGTGTGTGTGTGTGTGTGTGTGTGTGTGTGTGTGTGCGCGCGCGCTTCACAGGTGACCACTAAGTCAGTGGCGCAGTGTGTGGAGTTTTACTACACGTACAAGAAACATGTCAAGATGGGCCGCAATGGGATGCTGATCTACGGCGAGGTGGAGCCTCTTGAGAGCAAGACCACTGAGGAGGAGACGGACCACAAGGTCAGTGTTGTTGCCTTGTTTAGTATCTGCGCTGCAGATACAGATGTGTGTTGCTAATCCTACCCTAAAATATAGATTTTAAATGATTTTGTAACTGAGAACAGTTTCCAAGCTTTCTTAAAAGTGCTTCAGGAGCATTTTGTCAAGTAGACAAATGGACCGATCTGAATGACTGTAGGCGGATCTGATTAAACATGAAACAGCAGAGTTTTATTTAGATGTGAAACTAAAAACCAAGCTCAGAAATAACACTGCTCAGAATATCTTCATTGACCACCGGAGTCTTAAAATGAACTGTGTTAACGGCTGCAGCTCTCTCCGGCTACGCCACCATATTGTCCTCGGTGTTAATAGTACAGAATTATTTCATCCACGTAAACATTGCAGGTACAGTTATGGTGGTTGTTATATAGTGACTGTGCAAAGTTACATGCACGTATTGTTGTCAGTGTTGACTGCATGTCGCATAGAAATACCTTAAAACTAATGTTAAAGAGATTTGATAGTTATATTATGTATAAAACTAACCACAGAGCTTTCTACACAAGCATCTAGCTGTACGGTTCTCTCCTTGTGTCTTACACTCTTCCTCTTTGGGCCAGCAGGGCTATCACAGATTGGAGCCACAGAGGGAGGAGGATAGCAGGAAGTGGGAGGGGTCAGCTGACAGGAAGCAGGAAGTCGGCCCCACCAGGGCGACACACACGCTGCAGTCCGCTGACAATGTGAGTGTGAAATGCATTATCAGCACCGCATGGGAACGGAAGGGAAATAAAATAAGTAGATCAGGGGAGGAATGGTCATCCCACATGAGGAGTCTTTGCCCTCAAAGATGACATGGAAAAATGTTAAAGGATATGATTTAATTACTGTACATCATAACATCAGTGTTTTGTAATTTCCAACATTAACTGAAAACTTTCATGGGAAGAGACATCCAATTTATGTTGGTTGTTTTTGTCTGTGATCAGTTTGCTCCTTGAATTTACAACTAAGGTAGTGTTTTAAGGTAGCAGTTAACGCTTCATCTTTTTCATGAGTCTCACACACACACACACACACACTCACACTCGGAGGTGTTTAGAATGGTTTTCTCTCCTTTTTTTTTTTAAACACCTCATCATGAGCTTGACAGATTATTCGGTTCCTCGTCTGTTTCTGCAGTAAAGATTGAAGTAAAGTTAAAATGTTTTTCCTCTGTGGCAGAAAAACACGTTACATTTGCAATCACAAACCCTCAACGGTTTAACTCGGCTTCTTGAACACGTTTAGGACTGACAACTTGTCAGCCTAGCTCCAACCCATAAAATATGATTAAATAAGATGGAACTTTATTTTTCCCGAGGGAAATTCCCGTGCCAGGTATTGATCAAAGATTACAACAGAAGAAGTAGAAAAAATATAGTGAAAATATAAATATATATGAACAATAGAGTATTAAGTGTTTTAGAAGTATTACTGACACGAGTGCAAAATAAGTAAATATAGTAAAAGAAATTCAACTGAAATAGAAAAAGTAAATCACAAAATTGCTACACTCTCTGTAGGAGTCAGTTCAGTGTTTAAAAAATATCTAATGTTGTGAATACCTCACTGTGTATAATAATAAATTGAATAATAATGGTATTCAAAAATATATGCATGCAAAATCATGAAGTAGGTCAGTACCCCAGAGGGATTACTGTCATTGTTGTATGTGTTAATTAATACTGTGGTGGTTATATTCTAATTACCATACTGTGTTTTGTCTCTTATTTCTGCAAAAAGTGTAGTTTCTCAAAGCCCTGAAAGTACTTTGATCACAGGAGTTATCAGTCTTTTTGTTTTCACACCTACATTTACTCAGATATACATGAATTTAAGGTAAACATAAGCCTGTGCAGGGGAGGTAGGAAGCTAAAGGCTACCACAATAATCCTCCGCGTGTTACTGCTTAAAATCCTCAATTGAACTCACCAAGCTTCGACACATTTCACCTTTTGAACTCTTCGTGTCTTGTCCCAGCGGCTGGGTGTTTGATTTGCTGCCCCCTGCTGGATGTTTTAGAGGAGATGACTTGGCTGACGTCCACCTTCCTGGATTGTGTAACCCCATTATGTCCGTCGGCAAACAATGACTCGGCGAGAAACCTTTATCCTCGTTAAATGCATTGCATTTTGCCGTTTAGCACACATAATAGGTTGTTGATAAAGGCTATGTGTATTTTTGTTTTCTTAAACTGTGTGTCAATGTGTGTGTTAACTGCCACATGTGTGCATGCCATTGTAACAGTATCCTACATAAAAGGTGTTCATAAAGTAGCTTCGGGCTCACGACTTTCTTTGCTAATTGCTCTCAGCGACCGTTTCTCTCATGTATTAACTACACCTCTCACTTTTTATTGTGCGTGCAGCCGGGGACCGTCCTGATCATGAAAGGTCAGGAGGACGTTGGGAGGGACCAGCTGCTGTCCCGGGTCATCCACCCCCCTCAGCCACCCCCTCCCAGCTCCAAATCCCGCTACGACGGCAACGCACGCAAGACCAGCCCGTCCACGGTCAACAAAGGCTCAGCTGGTCAGGAGGGAGAGTTTCCCTGCAAGAAATGTGGCAGGTCAGTGATCCGAAATATCCCATCAGTCACCGCTGTTGTGTTTGGAGACGTTGGCACGGCTCTGTTTACTTATGCAAAGCTGACGGCAGCAGTTACACAAGTGGCCTTAGACTCAACTGGCTGGACATTAAATACAACATTTATGCTGCTATTGCCCACTTGGATTTTGTATTGGTAAACAGAGGCAAGTGTCCCATGGTGTTTGAAAGAATCAAACCGTCCTGTCATGCTTTTGATTAAATATCAGCGCGTCCTCCGGCAACACCGGGCCTGTTATTGCCAACTGTGTCCTAGCAACTGAAACACAAAGTAGAAACGGCACAACGCAGCTCTGCCCAGTGACTTGACAAGAGCTTCGCTCGTTCCTTTTGAGTACTCGCCCTGCTCAAAGTGTGCTCATTGTAGATTATCCACCACTTCAGAGTCTGATAATGTGTTTACAGGAATTTCACCCGGGCTTACTAGCCGTCTTGCAGTCATCGTATCACATGGCTGCACAGACCCGCTGCGGAGTCACATGCTTTGATGTTCATTGTTCTCTTTATTTCCATACATTATGCTGAACTTTGACCACAGTCTTTACGAAGACGGACCAAGAGAGTGATAACTATTATTATAAAAATACGGACTTTAGAAACATATCTAGTGTTATCGCGAAATATTATAAATAAACATGATGAGAGGGCTCGTAGTTAATGTATTCCAGTCATTTATTTTTCTGCTTTCCAACCGTCTTTTGGAATACTAAATCAGACAAACCAGACAAGCACTTTTTTTTTTTTTTTCTTTTTTTTGCATACGCTGTTCCATTTCAGAGTCTGGCTGATGGACGATGTTAAGTTGTGCCTTGGTATGCTGGGAATTTACAGAAGGTCAAAAAACTCCTTTAGTGCATTGGCTTTTTGCTTTGTCCTTCCCTACACTGATATTTTCTCCTTTCAGACATGCGGCTCTTTGCATAAATTCTACATGTCGGTCTTGTGTCTCCAAGTAACACAGCGCAAAGCTGAATTAAATGCTGTCAGGTTTAACATCCACAGCAGCACAAAGGTTGAATATACAGAGATTAAGAGCTCTGTAGTAAATGTATCAATCAGTTGTCAACTTCTTTACAAAACTATAGAAATCAGTTTAATAAACTGACTGTGGACAAACCAAACTTTTTAAAGTCGTGGTGCGTGGCAAAAGACATGGGGCAAACAAAACCAAAATAATCAGACCTGCTGTGTCCCTCTTTTTATATATTTAATTTGTATCCACGCAAACCGCATGAAATGCTTGGTGAGTAAACAGAAATGATGTGAGAGTCCCAGCTTAACAACATGTCCTTTTATGCTTGAGAGCATTATCACATAGGCAGCATGATTACCCATCTGAGACATTATTAAAGTGAAAAATGAAAAGTGGGGAAAGCTTCCTCTGCGCCCACAGTGGTCATTCATTAATTATTCATTTCCCAGCGGCTTTAAAACCTTGACATTGTTTCTTTACAACCTCAGCAGTGGCGCAGCTTCCTCTGGCACACCAGGTGGCAAATACGAGAAGCCACGTCGAAGCCAGCAGTGTTATAGCCATGTTTTAAAAATAAAAAAAGGGCTTTAGCAATAAACTCTTCCCTGTTTTCCTGTAGGGTTTTCTACAAGGTGAAGAGCCGCAGCGCCCACATGAAGAGCCACGCCGAGCAGGAGAAGAAGGCCGCAGCGCTGCGGCAGAAAGAGGCCGATGAGCGAGCGGCGGCGAAAGCGGCAGCCGAGGCTGCTGCGCTCCTCGCCGCGCGGCAGCTGAACGGGACGAGACAAACGGGCGGGGACAGCACCAACGACGACTCGTCGGCCGGGGACGACGACGAAGATGATGAGGACTGGCAGTGAGAGAAAAAGGTCCGCGCACACTGACTGCACTGTGCAGCGTGGCTTTACTCTCTGGGACGGGAGGAGGGACATTTAAAAAAAGAAGAAGAATCCCTCCTGTGAACTTTGTGAATATCTTTGTGGAACAAGAAGACTTCCATTGCTTGGCACATTCAGGGACAGATTTACTCCCGTGTATGTGTGTTAGTGAATGTGTTGACTGTGTGTGTGTGTGTGTGTGTGTGTGTGTGTGTGTGTGTGTGTGTGTGTGTGTGTGTGTGTGTGTGTGTGTGTGTGTGTGTGTGTGCGTGCGTGCGCAACAATGAGTTTGTATGTGCTTTTCAAAACACCCCCTTTACTCTGCTTATAAAGCTTTTCAAGCGTTACCTCCCTTGGTCACAGGGCTCGGTCAAATCAAAGCCATGCCGCCTCTCTCGGCGCTCTCCTGCTCTCCACGCCAGGCCGTGGCCTTCCTCAGCACTTCGAGTCTCGTTCTGTTTCATTCAACGGTTGAGGAACTTCTTGGGACCCCTTTTTATTCTCTCGATTTCTCTCTCGATGAGCCACAGCACGCGCTTGCTTAAGCTGTATCCCAGTTGGATGTTTTGGCAATATAAACACTGAAATCTGACCGGTGGGGGAGTGCGGCGAGGCGAACGAACGGTGGGTCGTGCTGTTAGTTTCTCTGCTCTAAGACAGATGGACGGACGGACTGATGGCATGTACAAACTGTTGCCTTTTTGTTTTCGACGCTCTCCTGCACTCAAGGCTGCCAAAAGCTTTCTCAGACGCATGATGTGCACCAAATGAGTCCCCCCCCCCCCCCCCCCCCCTCCCCCCACACCTCCTTCTCTGTGAGCGTTGTTCTGTGAATCCCCCCTCAGCCCTCGTCACTTTTTATAGCTCCCAGTTTGTTCCTCACTGTTGATGCCTTGGATGTTTTGATGCTTTTTATCTTGAAATGACAATCAATTTTACACTGTTGTTGTTGTTTTTTTGTTTTTTTAATAAATATATATATATATATATATATATATATATATTTTTTTTTATACATACATACACACACACACACACACACACACACACACACACACACACACACACACACACAGACACAGGTCAACGTTACTTTTACTGCCTGTGTCGTTATATATGGTTATTGTTGTTTTTGTGAATATTCTTGTTGATGATGATTATTATTATTATTATTATTATTATTATTATATCATCCTGGTTTGGGCTGCAATTTAATTGAGCGCTTTTCCCTACTTGTCCATAGCATTTTTTTCTTTCTTTCTTTCTTTTATTTTTTTTTATTTAAACAAAAAAACAAAAAGAATGCTACTTGCTGCCTGTTTATAACTGTGAGATTTTTTTTTTTTTTTTCCTTTGGGGAAGCCAGAAATGAAGAAAAGGCAGAAATGTATGTGCAATAGAACCATTTGACCCCCTGTTACCAGAGCGTCCAAAGCCCCCCCTCCCCCTCCTCTCATGCTTTCGACTGGCTTCTCTGGATGCCTTGTTGTCAACCCTGTAACCGATAGGAGGTACTGACTCAGACTGTTGAAAACCGCAGGTCTCTATAGATACAACAAACCACACAAACAGATTCAAGACACGTTGTGGAAACGGATATCATGCAGGCGACATGCTTATTGACCTGAAATTTTAGCTAGAGTAAATAGTTTGCTAAGAGAAGTAGAAGAATTCTCTACTGTAAACCAAACTTAAATCTGATTTTGCAGGTTTTAACAGGAGATTTTGAATGCCGACATAAGACTTGATATTTAATTTTCTTCTTAGAACCATATATCAAATGTCACTAAATTATTAACCAACATCAACAAATGGGCATTAAATGAAACGGAAGCATTCTTTACTGTAAACCCAACGTAACCTAGATTTATAATGTTTTAACAGATTTGTAAGATAGTCACAAGATGTTTTCTTTCCTTTTTTTTTTTTTTTTTTTTTTTAGAATAAGATAACATCTCTGATAAATGTTCCCTACTTAAACATTTAATCTTGACTTTTTTTCCCCCACTTTTCCACAGACTTTTAAGAATTCAGTAAATGATTTACTGTCCTCGACAAACATGCATTAAGAGAGGAAGAATCATTCTTTTTCTGCAAATCAAATCGTGCAGGTTTTTACAGGGGATTGTGAGTGCTGTTATGAGACTTATATATTCACGCTAAAATCCCAGTTTGCTGATTTTTGGTTGACTTTTAAATTGCAAAATGTTATGCCAGAAAGTGTTGGAGAGTGGTTTCTTGTCTTGTGTCTCAGATCGTTGTGACACCAACACACTCTGTTGAAACCTCGACTATGTGGGTCAGCAGTTTACTGAAGGACAGCGTGACTTAACACACAAACTGAAAATACAAGTGCAAATATAGTAAACATATAAATGCAGTTAGTGGTGGTTTGGAAAGAATTCACAACATCTGAGGTGGACAAACTGCCTGGCTGTAAATACCGTATGCGTGTCTATGGTTGACTTCTGTTTACCTTGCTGATAGGACTGATTTTGACTTTTGAAAAGACTTGTTTTGATCAGTCCATCTCTACGTGTCTCTACGTTAAGCCCTTCGGCCCGGAGCCAGCTTCTGTTGCCATCGCAACAAATGGGTTAAAGGGTTATTTTCCTTTAAAGGACAAACCACAGTGAGGAAGTTGTGGGGGGGACGACTCCAATTACCAGTTACTCCACAAGTTAAACTGGGGTCTATGCACAGACTGTGTGTGTTTGTGTTTGTGTGTGTTTGTGTGTGTGTGTGTGTGTGTGTGTGTGTGTGTGTGTGTGTGTGTGTGTGTGTGTGTGTGTGTGTGTGTGTGTGTGTGTGTGAGTGTGTGTGAGTGTGTGAGTGTGTGAGTGTGAGAGAGGTCAAAAACTGTACGCCAGTCAATTGAGGAAAAGAATGTTTTGCAGACTGTCCACGTTTGGTATGTTAATTTATATTTCCTTTTTATTTGGGCTTGTCTTGAGGTTCTCACGGGGGGGGGGGGGGGGGAGTTGTCGCCACAAAAAAGGTTTTTCAAGCTGTTTTTAAACAAAACAAAAAAAAGCAGAATTATGGATGAAATGGAGGCTGTCGACATAAACGCACAGCTGTAAACTTTTCTCATTTCATCCAGTTGGTTAAGGGAATTTTAACGGGACAAAATGTTTATTTAGCTAAAAATTAGAAAAGAATTATATATGAATGAAATTCTATGTTTGCATACTTTCTATGCTATTTTCATATATGGGGTTCACACTAATGAGGAACAATGGAAAGGAATCTCAAGTGCTTTTTACTACAGTGTAACTTATTTGTTTCGATTTGATTTTTACCACCTGTGTTTTTAGTAATGATTTACAAAGCACTGTATATTAAAGTTTTAAAATATTCATGATGCTTTTCAGTGTGTTTTTCATTTCTTTACATGATCTAATATCATAGCAAGAGAAGAAGCTGCACAAGGGGGCAGCATTGTTGCAGCAGTTGAAGCACTACAGTACCTGCGAATAACAGAGGAGGGCGCCGTTGTAACATCAGCCGAGAGCCAAGCTGTGCTGCCGTTTGTTTGTTTGTTGGGGCCCTTTGGTTGTCATGTAGTGGTTTGATGGCTTAAAGGTGTCAAGTAAAATGTATTTGTCGCTCATAACCACAAGATAAGTTTCAGAGGGCTTTGCAATCTGCACAACGTACAGAAAGTCACCTTGTTACAGAACTTGTTTCCTACTGTTAATTTTAAATTCACAACTATTTAGTATTATAATTGTCTTACTAAGGACATGCATCAGTTTCATTGCATTTAATTTACTTCATGAGAATACCTCAAAATATTTCTATTACTGTGACAGCATGCTAATTTTCTTTCTTGTCCTTTTACAGTATGTCTATGCTGTATTTCTTGTGGCCAAGTATTGCCACCATGGAAGTCATTAAGGCTGTTCTAGGCAAGAGTTTAACTTAAATTACTCCCATTATATCGATATTAAACGTATGGAACGTATTAAAAGTATGGAGCTGCAAGAGAGAAAAGCATCCCATCTAAAAGTATCTTAACCTTCACAACTTGGTATCCTGGTATAGAAGTTAAAATTGAAGCTGCCAACATGCAAATACACCCTGAACAGTTTATTGCTTCTGTTTTCTTTTATTAAGACCTGTCACCATATTGTTGTATACCCCAGTGTGTTTTTACCTCGTTGATGAAGCAGGTACAGTGTAGAAAATGTTAAATACCTACCATGTCTATGTGTGTATATGACTGTGACTGTGTAGGATGGTTAATAGATCACTGTAGCTCAGTAGCATCTGACAGTGGAGATGAAATGATGAGGGGAACTGCCAACTCCCTCTAGCACCAGGGCCAGCAGCAGGGCAATCTGGGAAAGGCAAACAAGAACAGCATGCAGCTCAGATGTGTCCTCGCGTAAATTCTTTTTGCTTGTTCCAAACCGTGGGAGGAGGAGGAAGGTAGGAGGAAGAGGGAGACGAATAGGAGAGATGGGAGTTGAGGAAGGGAGGAGAGGATTGGAGAAGACGAGTGCAAGAACACCATTTTATCTGACTATCGTTCAGCTGGAGAAAATTAGAGATCAAAGCGAGGTCTCACAGGATTTCAAGGAACACACTGAATCACAAAATTGCATGAAAGCTCATTCGCATCCATCTCTCAATGTCGTGTGAGTTTGAAAAACTGCATTTATCTTTTCCATTTAGAAACACACTTCTGAGGAAATTCCTCCAGCTTAATGTTAACTTACACTTGCGATGGTTTTGCTGAGCATCCATCACTCGGACACACGGAGAAGACCACAGGTTATTTATAACAGCCGTTGTAAAATTACACTGTCAACAAATCCCTCGGGGCTCACAACATGTGTCGAGAGAAAACCCAGTGATCCCGGCCAGGTGCTGTGAGAACAAGAGTGTGTGTGTGTGTGTGTGTGTGTGTGTGTGTGTAGGAGGTAGAGAGAGGAAATGAATGTGTGTGTGTTTTTTTTTTTCATGCCCCTTTCACACATGCAAGAACACTCATCAACCTGTCATTATGCTCAACCTCAATACTGTATTAGCCTGGACATCAGATCTAAGACCAACAGGAGGTGTGATATGAGGACTCTCAAGATCCTGCCAAGTCCAGGAGGTGATATCTGCCACAAAGCAGTTTAGTCTTGAAAACATCACCTATTACAATATTCCAGACCCAGAGGTTTTTGTTTTGTCCGGCTAACAGTCAAAAAACTGAAAGGTATTCAATTAAAAATGATACGAAACAGAGAAAAATAAGCATTTTTAGCCGAACTATCAAGGTGACTTTGATCCACCACTTTGGTCCAGACTGAAATTAGATTGCAACTAGATTTGATACACATATTCGTATCCCCAGAGGATTCATTATGATAACTTTGGTGAGGCCTTCATTTGACATTTTATGTGTAGCGCCACCTTCGGCTATAAATTGTTCCAATACTTTGATTAAGTAACAAAATACCAGCATTAGCAAATGTTAGCATGCTAACAGGGTCTACTAAGATAGTGCACATGGTACATATTTTATCCACATAGCATCTGCATGCTAACATTGTTATTGTAACAATAACATAAGCATAAGCATGCTGGTGTTAGCGATTAGCTGGTGTTAGCGATTAGCTCAAAGCACCACGGTGCCTCAGTACAGCCTTGCAGAGACACTAGCAAGTCTGTAGACTCTTCAAGCCACGAGACAGAATTAAACAATTGTCTGATTGCAAAGTTTATTCAATATTAAAATATTAGGTTAAAATGAGCTTTCTATCCATCCTCCAATCACTTCAGTGCTGGTTTTAACAAAAAAAATAATGTACATATACATTAATCATAGACACAGGGAGAAGAAGGTGCAAAGTGTCACATCAGACTAATTTTCATGTTTAATTGCATTATAGTAGGGAGTTATTAAATGCCCTTGTGTTGTTGAAGCTCCTGGAAGCATTGGATGAGAAGGGAGTTTACCAGACTGTTACCCTTTGGCTTAAACGGGAAAAAAGGCATGATTGATTCACCAAGATAATATTCGGAGATCCAGGCCCAGACTCAGAGGCCTGGCTGCCTCATTATCTACCCCAGCGCAGAGGTTTCCTCCTGAGCTTGGAGTCACTGATGAATACAAATGCTCATGGCAGCAGCTCTTCCTTTTTTTCTGCTCACACACTGGATCCTTATTAGCAATTACAGCACCAGAGGGCCTATTTATACGCATGTGCTGAGACGGGGTGCCGCAGTGGAAACAGATGCATCCAGCAGCACTAATCAACTGCAGCCCAGTAATGGCAAATGAGATAGGTTGGAAGGAAGGAGGAAAGGAAGGATAAGAAGGAAGGGATGATAGGGGGAGGAATTGCGAACAGAGGGAGTATCTGAGACACCCATACATATTCAATCAGAGCAATGAGGACCAGATTCTGCTCAGCAACCACCACAAGGCCTGGCTGGTCATCTGCAACGAATGAAATTCTTCTCTGGAGGCTCTGGATTGATGCGTTCAGCCAGACTCCACCAGGACTGAACCTGCTCCTTGACTTACCATTTCTCAAGGCAAGAGGTTGTACGGGTGCATGTTTAACCAAATTCACACATTGGATTTTATTTGGCCAGCGCGAGGCCAGTGATGATGATAGTAGTGGTGGCATGGTCTGATTATGAGACAATAGGCCCCTAGAAACATGCATGCAAAAGGCCCCACCATCTCTCCTACATAGGAGCAAAACACAGACTAAATATTTCATGTTTTGTGTCTCTTTGTAGTCGTTACCATCTCTCTGTGGTTTTGTGTCTCTTTGTGTGTAACTCTATTGTTTTGGGTTTTTTTTGTCTGTGGTTGTTTTGCCCCTTGAAGTAATTATTTTTATCTTTGTATTTGTAGTTGTTTTAAGTCTCTTTGTGGTCATTTTGTGTCTCTTTAGTAATTTGGAGTAACTTTGTAGTCACACTGTGTCTCATTCTCGTTATTTTGGGTCTGTTTGTTGTCATTTTGTGTCTCTGTAGTCATAATGGAGTCTCTTTCTAGTCACTTTGTGTCTCATTCTGGTAATTTTGTGTATCTTTGTAGTCATTTGGAGTCTGTATGTAGCTGTTTTTTGTCTCTTTGTAGTCATTGTGTGCCTCTTTGTGGTAGTTTTGCCCCTTTTTGTAGTCTTTTTCAATCTCTATTTGTAGTTATTTTGTGTCTCTAGTCATTTTGAGTCTCTTTGTAGTTCCTTTGTGTGTCTTTGTGGTTGTTATGCTTCATTTCATAGTTGTTGTGTGTGTCTTTGTGAGTCTCTTTTTCAGTTTTCCACTATTGTGTCCCATAAATTGTCTTGTGACCCTTTAAATTTATATTCGGTTTTAGCTGTCATAGCAGTAACCCATATAAGCATTGAAGCAATTATGTATTTTGATTTAACACTTCAACAACCTTGTAGAAAATTATAAACCTTGGCTGCATTGCTAATGGGAAAAACGTCTCTGACATTTGTGTTAACAGTTAGTTATAATTATTTGTTAAGTAATTTTTAAGGGTAAGCTTTAGAGTGAGTGAAAAGTATATGGTGGATTTCCTGTTCTCGTCTTTCTTTAACGTTCTGAAATGACTTTAATATGTGTTTGGGAGTGGAAACTCGTGGACCACGTGTGTACAGACTGGTGAATGTAAAGATTATTTACACAAATAAACTTTATTATTTTAAGTGGTCTACTTTAGAAAGTTCAATCTTGTAGGAAAGACAGATGTTAAAAATAATAAAAGCCTGTTGGCAAAGGCATGTGTGTGTCCATATTAAAACTGGTAGGGCTGATTTTATGGCTTCCACGATTTCACACATGTGATACAGTTTAAAGTCCTCCGTGTTAGGCTTCAGGATATGAAGTATTCTCCCCATTCTTTAGTCGCACTTATTGTCTGTTAGAAAAGCAGGAAGACCAGTAATGCTGTGCTAATCTCTTTAAGAGCCTAAAGATCCTCTTTTACAAGACTTAAGAGTGTGGTTAGGAGTAGATCCATTCATAACCAACAATAAAAACAGTAAACTACTTGTTAACTCTGACATGCAGTTTTTAAACTGCATTTCCAGATGTGAACACAAATGTGCAGGTTGAACATTAACACGGGTATTTGTTCCATAAATTCTGTGGCACCTTTTGGTCCTGTGATGCCAGTAATTTGCCTTTAAAAATTAAAGAAACTACTTATCGAAAGCCTGTATGTTGTAAAATAGTAATTGAAACTGATGCAATAAGTTCTTGGCTGTGTCCAAAATCCCTCCCTGTTTACTTCACGGTGCACTATTGTATATTTACCCTCCACAATGTTATTTTAATTGTGAAACGCATTATAGTGCTCTGCAGTGGTGGAAGAAGCATTTAGATCTTTTAATTAAGTAAAAGTACCAATATCACTCTGTGAAAATAATCTGTTGTTAGTAAAAGTCCTGTATTCAAACTTTTACATATAAGTATTTGCAAGAAGTGTTTCAAATGTAAAAGTACTCATTAAACAAAATAATGGGCCTTTAAAATGCTACTTTAACATATATTATATTATCATTGTTACTATAACACTTTATACTATCAATGTTGTAGCCGGTTGAGGAGGAGCTAATTACCACAATTTATATACATTACTATTTGGCAGTTCATTCAACCTTTAACAATATACTGGTTTAAAAAAAAACTAACTTTAGGTTTTCTGTGTAAAATATTTATCTGAAAAATAAGCAAAGCTGTCAGATAGAGTGAAAAGTACAATATTCTCCTGCAAAATATAAAAGAGTGGAAGTACAATGTAGCTTTACTCAAGCAAAGTCAAGTAAAATGTTGTAAATCTCTAATTACTGATTGCTATAGAGTAAACGATCATGTGTGTATTAGGGAATATCAATGAGACGTATCAGTGTATATTTTTATAACTACCACTAGGAGTCACCAAAGTCAGACAGTTTCAAATCCAACCAAGAGCAGCCTTAAAAAAGAAGGTACATTTGTTGTTTGCCAGAGCTGCATGTGTGCATGAGTTGTAATAGCTGTGAGATACTTCAACTCTTATTTTCCAGCCCTTAATAGGTTTATGAGTCTAATTTTACGGTTTCATGGGCCTCTGATTCACGCTGATACAGCAAGTTGTCGGCTTCCCTCTCCTCCTGCTCAACAGGGGAAAAAAACTGGTAACACTTCACTTTAAGTGCAGTGTAAGTCACCGTAAGTGCTTTACAAATGCACTTACTGCCTCCACAATGCTTTCATTGTGATCATGTCAGGATATTATCCTCATTAGCTCTCGACATCATGGACCAACTATGTGCTGTTAGACTATTATGAGACAGAAATATATCTTCTTGGTATTTACTGTAGCCTACTTACCCACAATCAAACTGTGAACTTTATTACTGCTGTAGGTTTCACCCAAACATCTGGATGCAACACCATGAAAACCAAGATGTTTTTTCTTTTTCTGTGCAAAAAGCGAAAGAGTGATGGAGAGAGAGTTCTCAAAACTATTATCAGAAGAGGAATCTAAACACACTCCACCAGATCGTGTCAAAACACAGAAACACTGCACTTCAGACAGGGAGCATTAACCCCCTCAGACCTCATATTTTTACACATCACAAAGACATTTTCCACTTTATTATATCCGTCTCCCATGTAGAAATAAGGCTAACTATTTGTTTCATGTCCGCTACAATAGACATTTCAATAAAGACAACAATTTTAGCCTTTAGTAAACCAAAAAACACATTAGTGTTAGTTTGTTTATCTAGATAGCTTACCAGTAACTGTTACTTCCAAGGGCGAGCATTAGTTTGTGGGTTACAGGTTTTTTGAAAAGAGCACCACATACATGACCCCACTGTGTGCAGACATGTCTTGGTTGCTACTATATCAGAGTTTAGGGTTAACAATAGGAGCTCTGTCCTGCTCTTTATTGAATTTGGGAAAGTTTACCAATCGCATGAATTAGCCCTCATCCTAATAAGCTTTTGTTTTCTAACATTAAAAATTCAAATATATATGTTTGAGCGTAAAATGAGGATGCTAACTATTGCCTGGGACCTGTTAGCTTTAGCTGTAGTCTTTTAGCACAATATTCATGTATGTAGCCATTAAAAGTATACTATACTGTGTGTGTAATTTATGTATCTTTATACAAGATTCTTGTTTTAAAACAGATTCTTGTGAACAATCAACTCAGAGTCAACGTTAGCTCAGTTAGCTAGCTAGCTAGAGTTGATAACCTGCTAGCAACAGTTGTCATTTAAGCTAAAATCTGCGGATGTCAACTAGAAATGCTTCTTTTGTCTGTTTTAAAATGACTACAAATTCTTAGTAGAAAATCTGTGGTCATCCATGCATGTGTTAACTATAGGCCTATGCAGCAGTGAACATAGCTTTTTGTCATTGCAAAAGCATTGTAGCTGAGTCCTTTTAGCATTTTTGTTCACTGTTTTTTAATTGAATTTATCTTTATTTCTGTCTTTAAGTTAAAAAAAAGTTCTTAAACAGCCACAAAATAATGAGTAAATGTCAAAAACAAACGACAGCAATGACTGAAAAGGTGTAGGCTGAAACCATAGGTCATGTTATAGGTTATGCATGAACAAGCTTGTGTTTCATTTAACAGCCAGTATAGAGAATAATCTGAAAAATGCTTCATTGCCAAACATCCTCTGCATGTTTTGCAGAGTTGCCTCAGTGTCTTTGGCCTTGGTCGTGATTTCCTGTGACAGTGAGCGTCTTTGTTGCAGAATTAAAAAAATAGGGTGACAGCCAGACAGACGGACGGCTGGGCACACTGTCTGTCTGTTGGGGCTTGTTTGTGTCTCTTGCCATAGCAACTGTTGGGGTAGGATGGCAGGGGCTTTTGGTGGTGGGTGGTGGCTGCTTCGTCATTCATGGACAGCGAGGGCGGCCGTGCAGAGCAAAAGTTTGACAACTGAACCCAAAAGTAGCAAAGAGGAAGTATCTGGAAAAACTCGGATTCAGCAGCCCCGTCTACCCACAAAGCACCAGCATGAGCGCTGATTCCTCTAAATGTGTGCATTTGGTAAAAAACATTTGAAGGTATTTTGAGCAGCATCAACCAAATCAAACATTACTGCTATTGAGATTTAAAGTTAATTCCCTGACCTTCGAAAAATAGTTGGCAAAATAATCCCACAGATGGAGTTTGCCCAAATGTGTATATTGCCCAATATACACATTTTTATTTTTGTCCAGCACTGTTTTCAAGAACAAGAATAAACTTTCAACCTCCATACTTAACATGGTTATAACATCGGGGCCTGTATGTGTTAATGTGATGCTTTAAGTGAATTTTGTTTTTGTCATTCAGTGTCATTCTAGTTGAGCTATTGATCTGTATTTGTTGTATTTAGTTGTATTGATGTGGCTATTGATTTTGGTTTAGTTTACACTGACGTAGTTTTGTTTTTAAGATTCTGTTGTCGCATGTTTTATGCCCGTCTTTTAACAACTTGGGAGCATGTTAGAAATAAGTTTTCTCACTTTGTCATGTTATGTGGATTGTAGATTGGTGTGATTTCACAAATTCCTAAATGAATTCAATTAAAAAGAAATCGAAAATGGGTGTCCTGCTTATGTCATAACCCCTCACTCGTCCTGCGTTTCCTGTCTCTCTAAACTGACATATTCTAATTCATCTAGTTTTTAAGACATGCAATTTGACTAAAAGCTCCAAAACATTAAGCAGATTTGTACTACTTTGTTTATGGTCAGGTATAAATCATGCAAATTGTATCGTCCTCTAAATTGAAATTTAGTATTGAGTTCAAAACTCATATTACTGCATAACTTTGAATTGAATCTGATGTGATAAAGTTAGAAGGATTATGTAACCAGACAACATAAAGCTCATGGGTTTAAGGGTCTCAAAACTTGGGGCAGTCATATTTATGTCAGTAGAAGTGAAGTAGTCATGTGTTTTTTTTAGCAGAGAGACTGTTTTGTTAGAAATCTCCATATGTCATGGGTTGAAAAAAATGTAGATTCAATTACACATTGGCACTAGATGCATGTGACTTGAACGTCGTCATCGGCAAAGAAATTGCTCTACTGCAAAGGTGTTTCATACAAAGACCGCAGAGAAAATAAAAATACAATAAAGATGAAGAATGACACAAATTGAAAAAGTTTAATCAGAATGTCCTTAAGAACAGGAAGAGACTAGAGGACAACCACTTCATTACTATATCATGGGAATGATACACAATCATCTTCAGAAACCAGAAGTAAAAACAACAATAAAATAAAAACACACACACACAAAATGTTTCTTCTGAATGAGAGCACAGTTTGTTTGCCGGTTTTTATTGGGACTCGGGAGCAGTGCTGGCTTCTTCAATCTAGTTTCCAGGCAACAATGAACCTGATGATGAAGCAGAGGAAAACACGCATGAGGCATGCGGGGCAAAGTACAAGAAGGGATTTGCTTAGAGTCAAGGTCTGTTTGTCTTAACAAATAGTATGAAAATGTATGAGATGAACAAGCAAATGAATGAACAATGAATGTGCGCACCCTACCTGTCTATTAATACTTGTGGCTCTCGGTTCCACCATGACCAAATCCTGGGAGGAAAGAGACAGGAAGGAATTACATCAGTGAAATAACACTAACATTCAAAATCTTTGACTTTTACTTTGAATATCTGAGAGAGAATTTATTCTTTCACGCAAGATTAGAGTTTAACAAAATGTTACCAATTATGTAAGGACTGGTTTATTGGGTGTGTGTGATCCCATCCGGTGACAGTGTGTGGTTTTATAGGACCGTTTACAGCCTTGACACTATCAGACACAGAACATCGTCCTCACACAGAGCCGAGAGTCTTACGATTAAAGGTGACTGAGGTGAACATGCTTACCTCCAGGTCCAAACAGTGCACCGTAGCAGGGTTTGTGGCAGTATGGCTTGCCTTCATGCTGTAAGAGGCAGAGTTGTATTAGCACAGCAAAAACTGGGAATAGACATGAACTAAGCATTGATATAATACATAAAAATAAGTCTATTTTAGTCTTTTAGAGGCGGTCATGCTTCTTATCTGTGCACATTATTCTGTCCTCTCCAATATGCAACCTTTTTGAGTATGATTAATGTATGACCAACAATTGTTTATTACTTGTAAAAACTACAAAAAACATTTAAAAACATGTTAAAGCAACTAATGTATGTCTGTGTTAATTGATAATTTTTCTCTTATATTATATATACTTGTATGCTAAATATATGTCCAATTAAAAAGTGCTTCAAATCAAACCCCTCTTTTTTCTCTTCCTCTAAAGGTTCCTCACTCAGGGGTGTATACATACATTTATCCAATCAATTATGATTTTTGGGCAACTAGCAAACTCCATCCATCATCTTGAAGTGCACTTGATTGTAGCCATCAGAGCGATATATGAGATTCTGTAAAATATTTCTAAAATGCGATAATATCTAAATCTCTTAGTGCTTGTTCTTCCCCCATCATTAGCCAAGTAACAAATATATAAACTCTTAGTAAGCCTAAAATTCAAAGTCAATATTTGAGGTTACTTCTTGAATATTAGCATATTTATAACATTTATTGATTAAAAGTGTTGAAAGTTAAACCTGTAAAATCAATAGCAGAGCGGGGATTTAATAGTGGATTCAGATTTGCAAAGCAAACCCTGTGCACATTATTAAAGATTGCAGGATATTCTTGTATGTACCTCTGCATGTGAGCCAGCTGACAGTGTCTTGCCGCACTTCTCACACTTCAGACAGGGCCTGTGCCAGTCCTTGCCCAGCGATGTCACCCTCTCGGCTGCCAAACACACATAAACCACAAAATGAGCCTTAAACGTCCAGCACATAGAGAGCCACTGTAGTCTGAAGAGGAGATGGAAGTGTCAAAGGGTCACAATATCAGTTTTAGATCATGCCGTTGCAGATAACTTCGAGGACATTGTTTGGGTGGGGTGCTGGAGGAGAAAAGAGGTCTGAGTGTCCCTGAGGAATCTATCCTCCCTCATAAACTCTAATAAAGACCGTCTTTATCTGCAGGGCTGATCTGCACAAACACCCATCAGGAGGACTGTAAAAGTGGGGAGGAGCCAGATGGACAAGATGGAGTTAACTTTTGAGATTTGTCAAATGATTAAGAGCAAGAATCTGGCCAAGAATATGCAAAGATGAAAAAAAGGCTACAGTGAATGCACAGGAAATGCTGAACTGGAGGATGTGTTATCATAAACTGAGGCTGTTTCTACCAAACATGTCGTAACTCGTGAGCAGCACAGAACTTGATTGACATCTGCAGATTTTCTGAAAAAAAAACCAACCCATAAAAGATATACAAAAATGACTGCAGATGTATGAACAAATAACGCAGGTGAAGCCCACTGATCTCCAAAGCTTCCCACAAAATCAGGATATGACATACTTCCTCCCTAAAAATAACCCGATGTCACATGAGATTATGTAATGTGCAGCGGAAACGGGGAAAGTGCTCCAGGGCGAGGTCAGCCTCTCAAGGCAGTTGCATGAAAACATTTCAACAAAATGTGGGGGAGCTTGTTTGACCCGAAATAATTACTGTATTTCGATTAAAATAACTAAATAATTAGTGGACTGAGCAAACAGTGAGTTCTTGTCAATACAAGCAGTAGCCCGGAGATCCTGATCAGGTGCGTTGACACCCATGTAATGTTGTTGCACACTTTATTTGTGCACAGGTTTTACCTGACGATAAGAGAGTAAATGGGGCCATTAGAGACATAAGAAATAGTCAGATCTGTTCTCTGCATCAACTCGCCCTGTCTGGAACTTTATGGAGGCAATCCAGTATACACAACCAGACACAAATCTTCATTCCATCCTAAAAAAGATTCATAGAGTGGTTGTATAACAGTTTGTCAAGCTAAAACGGATGACGGATGAACTTAAATACAATAATAATCTGTAATACTGTCTTTATTGGTTAGGCATTTATTCTTTTTCTGGACAAGAGTTGGATGAGGAGATTCATACCACTCTCATGCTTAATATGAAGCTACCGCCAGCAGCCAATTAGCTTAGCAAAAAGACTGAAAACAGAGGAAAACAGCTAGCCTGGCTCTATCCAAAGGCAATAAAGATCTGCCTAGAAGCACCTCTAAAGCTCACTAAGTAAGATAATGTATGTTTTTTTGATAACTTCCTGCACAATCTCTGCACAAATAACACTCAACACGTTAGCTTCTTTGTTTCCAGCGCTTATTCAAAGTCCTACGGTGCATGAGCACTGTACTTTTTTTTTTGTCTTGTGCTCTTTGTGCTTCTGGACCTGGACCAAGTTCCCCCCTCATCATTTAGTGAGGCAGCAGTAGCCTGATTGTTTCCATCTGAGAGCTTAGAAACATTAAGACAGATGAGATGCAAAAGAGATAGAGAGAGAGAGACAAAGAGAGAGAGAGAGAGGATGGGAGAGTGGAGCAGTGAGGTGCGATGTAGGGTGACAGGGGTGAGACATGGAACTTATAGAGGAGGTTTGGGGGAGAAACTGATGCAGACAGTTCAGGATAATGATGCGACTCTGCTTCCATACAAAGAATGCAAAGCTTTGTTCCAGGCTACATTTAATCTCAGCTATATTGGAAAAGTGCATATTTTCTTTGGTTGGCTTGTTCTGGACGAAACACATTGGTTTGCTTGTTTTGGCCAGATGGGGAAGGTTTATCCATGACAAGGAAGAATAGGAAGCCTGGCTCCCCAGTCGCACGGTCAATTCATCTGACTGACAGTCCAAAGACTTGGCTTTGTATTCTGCATTGGCCCTCAGCCTCTGAGCGTCTCCCCGGAGAAGATTTACTCCGTTGCACTACTGAGCTGCAGACAATGTGGTAAATGGATTAAGTCACAAATAAAATGGAGCTGTCCCTGTCCTCCCTGGATGCAGTAATAGCTCCCTGCTTTGATGGTATACTCATGAGACAGACCTGCAGGGACGGAGCCGGCTTCCTCCGCTGCATCGGGTCATTATTCATCCAGCTCATCAGACAGCAGGAAAGACAATTCAATTTCAGGGAGCACAGATCTTATCTATCCAAAGTAACTTGATAACAAGAAAGCTTCCAGAGTGCAGTGGCCTTTTGAGGCTATACATCTCTAATGTGCACAAATGTACACGTATAAATAAATGTAAACAACTAAGAGGGTAGACTGACAGAGATTGAGCAAGTCATTATTGTACTTTTAACTCTATGGTTACTCTTCAGATTTATATTTTACATCCTAAGCATCAGTGGTGGAAGAAGCATTGAGATCATTAACTTAAGTTATAATCCAAAAAACACTCCATTACAATTCCTCAATTGTAATTACTTTTGCAAAAGTGCACAAGTATTATCATGAAAAAGTAATTTAAGTTTCAAAAGTACTCAATATGCACAATGGCCCTTGTATTCTAAGTGGTGGAAAGTAACCATGTACATCTACTCAAGTACTGTAATTCGGCCCAATTTTGAAGTATTTAACTTATACAGCCTATTAATATATATTTAGGTAAATAAATATTCATATTTCAACTTATACTACACAAACTTTCACAGGGACATATTGTACTCTTTACTTAAATACATTTATTTCACAAAGATAGTTAATGATTTCTTTGCAAGTTGTGATTTTACATACAAAAGATTAGTATATGTATGTGATATGATGCATTTTTTATTAAATGAGCAGTTAAAATCAGCTCCACTTTTACCAACTACATCAAATACTGTTGTTGCAGCAGCATTAATAATGATGCAATAATATGACAATGACAGGAGCCATTCTGCACACGTACTTTGGATACTTTAATTTGACTGATAATACTTCTGCACTTGCACAATTCAATTCAATGCATCATTTATTATTTATTTTCTATTTAAGTCCTTCACGTGTTATTTAAAATATTGTAAATCTGCTGTTTCCTGATTTGTGCAGAAAAGCCGCCAACATCTCATTAACCAGGAAACACGACATCCTGCATGTAGAAACGAAAACAAGAGAACAGATCTTACCGAAGTAAACCTCCTTCTGGCACTTTGGGCACTTTGGCATTTTGCAGCTGTATGTGTTAGTTTACCGGAGAGAAAACGCGGTAGGTATCCTGTGGATGAAGTGCGACTGCAGCTGTAGCGACGGGCCCACCTGTTAGCTCTGACTGACCACTCCTTGCTCTGAGGTGCAGATGTGCGCTGCGTTCCCGTATTTATAGCACAGGGGAAATAGTAACCGAAACGTTTTCTTTTTTCTTTTTTTCTAACAGTGGGAGCGGCTTGCGTGGAGTCTGTTCGAGTGTAGACAACATCACATTGGGACACTGGAATTTAAGAATTAATCGAAACTCTTCCCCTTTTTTAGAGGTTTTTTAAGTAAGTCTATTATGAGGAATGCAATTTTCCTCTATTTAAAGTAATCAATATGGTCTTATCAAAGTGATAATTTTACTATCATCATTATTATTCATTTATTTTCTTATTACAGTCTCAGGCGGTTGGGTACAGGATAGTGGAGCAGGATGAGGTAACCAGTAAAATGTTTCCAAGGAGGTTAACAGTGATGGAAGTACAATCACTCAAGTAGGTTACAAGTACTTGAGTATTTACATTTTCTGCTACTTCATATTTCTACTCCACTATGGCAACTTTGTACTCCACTACATTTATTTGATAACTTTGCAGATTCAGATTAATAGCCACATAAAGTATAATAAACAATTAAATGGAGTATTGTAGATTAAGAAGACTTAAAACTAGCTTCATCTTTACCTGTTGCAACATTAAAGTGATATACACAATTTCAATATTTATAATCCAGTAATATACATTATTCTGAAATGGATCATTCTGCATAATGAGTACTTCTACTTTTGGTACTTTCGTATTCAATTCAAAATGAATGCAGGACTTGAATATAGTTTTATGCTGTAATGCTACTTTTACTCAAGTAAAAGATTTTAACTTTTTCATGGAAAAAGCAGACAATTTTGTATTCAAAGCGAAGCAATTGCAGTTGTCTTGAGGGGATATTGTACAAAAAAAAAAAAGTTTTGCACCCAGACTGACTGAAGTTCAGAGTCTGGGTGCCAACAGCCGGACCTCAGTCCTCAGTTCATTACTGGGATGCATTTCACACTCTCATAATCTACTAATTAGTCATCACGTTGCCTGCAGAATGCCTCTGTGGAATAAACACTGAATTATTAATACTCTCTACAAAAGCATTTCCTTTGTTCTCTCAAGTCAGGCCCATTTCCTTTTTGGCAACTTTATTTCACACCTTCCCAGAGTTCAACAGAGAGAACTGCTGCAGAGCTATGTGGACATTTATATGTATTAGGAACTGTCATGATCATGAGTGTATTGTAGGTCACACTATCCTTTGCCAGATAGACGGTTAATCTTGAGGGGGTTTGCCTTGAATCTAATAAATGACCATCTGAATCACCCAATGCAGATTATAGAACAAAATACCCAGGAATTAAAACAACATTAAACTGCATTCCACAAGTAAACTGTCACCAAAGTCAAGTTGCTAAGTTGTCAAGACCTGATCCTTAATTATTTACTTTCTGAGTGTGTAGCCTGACGTGAGTAAATGGACCTCCCCGCTGACCCCATTCACTGCTGAATGGCAAGATAACACACCTGATAAATAACCAAACGCAAGGTGAACAACAGAGTTGGCAGTGACTGATGACAAACACACTGTGCGTGAGTCTTCTCTTTCTGTGGTTGTAACTCTATATCTATATTTATAGTACTTTGTAACAAAAGATGTGATACACCTGTGATTCCCAACCAGCTTGCACTCCAGCGGATGGTTGAACTTCTGCATTTTCCAGGGGTTACGTGGAAAGATAGTTGAATATCTAATGTATTTAAAAAAAAGAAAGAAAACATTTTGATTTTAATAGAAATCCACATATTGCTCCCACCTGAAAACAACACGTTGCAATTGAGAGTGCTCGAAAACTAGTTAGCAACTAGCCAAAAGTATGGATAAATGGTTGAAATAGTAGTAATGAACTAGCCGTTTAGATACTTAGCTAAAAGTAATGGATAAATCGTTGAATTAGTTAGCTAGCATAAGATGAAATAGCTAAGTAGCCTATGTGTAAATGGTTTAAATAGTTAAAAGTAGTGGAACGTTGAAAAAGTTAGCCAAGTAATGAATTAACAGTTGAAATAGTTAGCAAAAAGTAAGTGATAAACAGTTGAAATAGTTAGATATAGCATAAGGTGAAATAGCTGCACTGTGAAATTTAGCCTCTGCATTTGATTAATTCGGGTATTAGCAGTGGGCAGCTACTACACAGCGCCCAAGGAGCAGTTGCTATGCTCAAGGGCACATCGGCAGGTGCCCAGGAGGCAAATCTCCAGCTACCAGAGTACACTCCGGACTTGAACCAGCGACACTTCGGTACCCAAAACAAGCAGAAAATAACATAAATACACACTAAATTCAAAATAGCTGACATCCTGTTGGGTTTAGATCATGGCACTGTGACGACCTTGTCTGCCTGTTTGGCTGCTTGCCTTGCAGGTGTGGAGGTGAGTGTGGCAGAGGATCGTCAGGCAGAGTGGAAACACCTGAGGCCATTAACAACACTGGCCGTGTGCCAGTGCACCCTTTATAAAAACCCTCTGGATCCACAGTCTCTCTCCTTCCTGAGACACCAATTTTGGTTTTGGTTGCAGTTATGGTTTGTTTCTACACCATACAACACTACATATACACTTTCCACGCACACACTCACTTACACTGCTGACATTACTGACTTCACATGTCACCGTTAGTTTATGTTTGTCTTCTATTTTGCTTTAAACCTAATAAATAATTGTTAAACTGCTTCATTGACTGCATCTCCCTTTTTTGTCATGGCCGTCCGGCCCGGTTTGTGACAGGCACCAAGAGACTTTTTTTAGGTTTTTGGATGTAACCTGTGACTACTAAGTTTCGTACAATTAGGTGAAATGTATCAGAGGGCTGATTTGTTGAAACGCCAAAGCGCAAGAATCATATCCGATAACAGATTTCATAATTTTTAATGCGTCGAGCGTCTCTTGCCCCTAACTCATTTTGAGATACTAACTCATTAGTTTGGAGAAAGTTTCTCATTATTTAACTGTGATTAGTTTGAGATACTAAGTTATTATTTTGAGAAAGTTTCTTCGTTTTCTTCTTTCATCACAGTGGCGCAATTGGGTTTCCATGAAAATGGAACAAAGGAATGGCTTAAAAAACACCACCGGATGAGCACGTCAAGTGACCCAAATCAAACACACCTATGTGTTACGTCACCAACAGGTGGATGCTGCATCTAGCGAACACGCTAAATGCTAAAATGCACAGGTAGATCAGTGATTTCTGCGTTCAGCAATGTGTGTGAGACCTTTCTGCCGTTTGTGACAATATAACTCCCGATAGGACAGCAGAGCCACATTCAGCTGAAATACGGTGGAGACTCTAAGGAGCACCGTTGGACCAGAGAGGCCGAGTGGACTGGTTTAGATGCCTCGAGAAGACGAGGTGAACCTGGAGCAGCAGATGGAGGAGGACTTCACGGTGCTCAAGACTCGCTGAAGACAGGTGAGTAACAACAACAACAACGCACGTGAACTCGATCAGAAGATGTTATTTTTGTTAAGAAGTGATAGGTTATTTTATAATTAATGATGTTAGTTTTTATTTATTATTGCTCGTTTTTTGTTTTTTAAGTTGTCTTTGTCTAGTTCGAGTGAGGATAAACAGAGAAAGTGATTGTTCATTTATAATCGAGGATCAGTTGTATGGGCTCCAAATGCAATTATTGTGGGTTTGGACATTCGGGCTCATGTTGCTGATGTTGCTCTGCTAGTGTACACGCTGGTATTTAATGCAATTTATTTTGTAGCCTGTTGGAAATGTAACAGTAGTGTCATATATCATCATGTAACATCCCCCTCCTCAGATTAGTAGCCACACAGCTGCTAGCCTGTTGTTCTTTGGTGTAGTCTTGGGACTGCACCCCGGTGATGATGATGTCAGACGCCTCTCTGGCCCGGACTCTGGATTTGACATTGAGCTCATGCTTTGAATACTGGGTATTCTACAACTACAACACAAGCCGATCACACTGCCCAACCCCAGGGCGACCTTTGACGTTTTCGGTGGGTTTGAAAAGATAACTTTATTATCTGTATCACTACGTGCATGTGGGGTTGTAAAGCTGTTGCGCTCACTTTTTATGTGGCGTCTACGCCTGCTGTAGATACGGGCACACCTGCAGAGCGAAGCCCGTTTCTGTCTGTTCTCACAGTTGAGTGACTTCTAAAAGATAACAAACCCTTCTGAGGAGCTCCTTTAATGAAATCCTCATGGCAACCAAACAAAAAGGCTGATCTTGTGAGACCTCTGGTGCTTTCGGAGGCATTCTCATGTTGACTGATTTAACTCATCGAGATGACAATTTCATAGAGGCGCATTTCCATTTTCCAAGTTAAAGCACAATAAACACACACAGATTAATATCTTTGTAGTGAAAGCTTACTAAACATCTTGTCTCAAGCAGGACACTGGAGGGATTTTACTTGTCTTATTTGGAAGACATGTTGCACAACATTTAACAGCAGTGGCCAACCTGTCCAAAGAAAGAGAAAACCACTCAAACTTGTTTTTGGCCACGCCAGCAGCATGATTTGAATAATGGCTTAGTCAGTGAGTTGGTTTTGGGCTGGAACTTTGTGGGAAAGTATAACAACAATGATCGCATGAAATAATGATTCAGCCAGTGATGTACCTACAGTGACAGATTTACCAGCAGGTTTTGCTGCGTGGGGAGAATCTCCAAAGTCCAGCGAGGACTTTTCTGATGGGATGGGTTCCAATAAATTCGGGATGCCAGGCAGAAGCTCTGCCCTCTGCAGATCAGAGAATCTCTCCCAGCCACCCAGGTAGCTGAGGGTCTCGCCTCAGTGACCTGCTTCGTGCCGCCGGGTCGGCTTTGCCTCTGGTCCAGCCAGCGAGGTTGTGATGTGTCTTTGTTACTGCCTTGTAATTATATATTGCAGTGATCAGGCCTCCTCCCTTAAATTAGACGAGATGGAGATGGAGGCAGGTTTCATGTTCCACATCACTGATCAAGTGGATACACGCAAAGAAGAAGACGTTAATGAGCATAGTCTGCAGGAGAGACATGCAGTCTAGCAGATTGTTCAAAATGCTGCACAGGCAAACCAGTGATAACACGGAGGTCATTAATTGACTTAGAATCTAAAATCTTACATTTGTTAATTAATTTTGTAGGCTGATTCCACAACCTTTTAGACTCAAGATAGTTACATTTCATAAATGTTGGGCAATAGATGAATAAGTATAGGATTCAGTCTTTTTGTTTTTTAGGCACCATAGAGGGGGTCAAGCAGCTAGATTTTGAGTAAAATAATATGTTTCTTAGCTTAGTTTGCAGCTGAGCAGAATTTTTTTGCAGTGCTTTGGGATACATTTCAGCTTCACAGTCACCAGAATCTACCTAAAGAGCACATTGACATCTTGTAAAGCAGTCAATAAAAAAAAGCTTAAAATATTTTATGACTGAAAACAGAGGGCTGGATCTGGCAGCCAATATTGGGACTGAAAAATGATGTCATGATTTCCTCTAAAAAAAGGGATGGGCACACTACTTTTTTGTGTGTGCTCCATTTACATCATTCAAACTCATGCAGATTGTGCAAGTGACCTTTCACCTGTGAGTTCTTCAGATCCTCTGTGTTTGAGTTTCTCAAACGCAGAGGAGCTACTGTGAGAGCAGCTACCGTGAGCTCTAAAGTATGTTTCCCCTTTGGGAGCCATAAATTCTGTAGCATGACATCATAGCCTGTTATATTTGTAAGGAGAAAATCTTCTCGCTGTGAATGTTCTTCACATTCGTGAATAGAGAAAACATTTAATTTGACGGTTTGAATTGCATGAGCATCAATCAGGAAATTAGAGGAAAATTAGAGAGGCCCCTCGATTTGAAGATTAATGGAGGAAAGACTGAAATTACTTGCAGAGCAGCAAAATGAACCCAGTACACTTCTTGCCATGGATCAAAAATAACCTCTACTCTGTATGTTTTAATTGTACAAAAAGTTTTGCTGAGTTTATGTGAGCAGCACTGTAATTATACACAGTGATGGATCAGCGTCTATGCAAAGCACAAGACAAGCAAACATGTTCAGGGAGTGAAGTAAAACAAGCCGTATCTGGGTGAAGCACATGCTGTCAGAGCGGCTGAGTCATCAGTTTTATACACCTAGAAACAAAAATAATCTTATACACACATACATTTATTGTAGCTGTATTCAGTTTCACATACTGCTCATGCATGCATACTGTCCATTAGCATGGACACAGTATATTCACATGCTACTATGATCTGCAGCAGATGTTCATACAGCCGAACCGAAAGCAACCAGTACATTTGCTCACAGACATGTACAGTATATGTACATGTTCATAAAGTGGCTAGAATCAATACATTTGTTATTCACGTGATTACTTGTTCATGAAAAGGCATTGCTCGGAGTGACAAACCAATGGAAATTTTCACTGACCGATTTTAAGAACTTCTCCTGCCAGGGTCTCAGTTTCTCACACTTTTCCTCTCTCAGACACACTCCAGGTTTTCCCAAGGTCGCTGTCTGCACTCTTATCTCTGCTCGCCTTTGATGCTTCCATTACCTCACGCTCAACACTGTGATTTTAGTCGAACTGGGAAACACCAGAGCATCTGCACTCTGTTGTGCTTTGATTGCTGATAGCGATTCGTCATCTCTGGATTGATTACTTATCCCCACATCAGAGGTAAAGGAGTTGATTGGTCCTGGACTGTTGTCAGTGAGGGCTGTAATGATACGTTTCCATTCAGAGGAAGAAAAGCTCTCTTCCAGAAGGTCTTGATGATCCAAGCCATGGACGATGTATGTGTTGTATTTTGACCTAAAATGTTGTGACGTGTAACCCGAAGTGATCCTTTAAGTTGTTTCTCATGCAATTCCATTTTTAGAGGACATGACATGTGCATTACAATTTGCATTTGACTACTGATCATAACCATCCCACAACACTGTACGCTTTCATAAAGATTTCCCTCAACTGCCCTGAACATCAGCATCACTCAGCTCACTGCATGTTTGTGGGGTCATTTGTCTTGCGTCACATCATCTCAGAGGCTTTTTTCCCCTCTTTCATCATGTCTCTTGCCCTCTGCTGAGTTATACTTAGCTTGTTTGAACGTGCTTAGGGTTTGCAAAAAGATCCCTTTGGCCCCTTGCAGGATACTCGGTGCTCGAGATGAGTGGCTGCAGGAAGTGTCATAATAGTGAGTGAATCCTGGTGTCATAATGACCACAGGGGAGATTTTGTGAGCTTGCCAGTGCTGTGGAAATGTTGCCATCTGTAGCCACAATCTCCTGCTGATCAGCTCTGTTGCAGCAGTAACTTGTGCTACTTGAACTACTGTAATGGTGTCTTCACAGGTCGGCAGCTTATTCAGAAAGCTGCTGCAAGAAAGTCAATCACATGTTTGCACCAATGTTGGTTTATGAATGGTATGGTGCCAAATTTATGCTCATGCGTATGTGGAAGAAGTAGAAATACCACAGGGAAGAAGTACTCCGTTACAAGTAGAAGTATTAACATCAAAATATACTTTGAGTAAAAGTACACATTAAGCAGAATGTTTATGTTATTGGATTATAATTATTGATGCATTAATGGTTTCGTCACTTTAATGTTGCAGCTAAAGGTGGAGCTAATTTGAATTACGTTATTTACTGCTTGGTAGCTTGTGAATTTCCTGCCATGGATCAATAAAGTATTATCTTAATCTATAACAATACATCTTTATTTAATGAATACATGTTAATCTGAGCAAAGTAACTTAAGTTTTGTGGAGTAAAAATTACAGCATTTGTCTAAGATGTAGTAGAGCAGAAGTATAAAGTCGCAGGAAAAAGTACTTCAGAATTGTGCTGGAGTGCAGTGAAAATGAGTAAAACAGAAAATAATCACAGGATGTAAATACATTGAATTGCTGAAGAAATGCTGACCACAGATATTGTCATAAAGTTTAATTTCATGAAAATCTTAAAGATTATAACTTGAATGCTTTTTATGTATATTACTTTCAACTGTACTATACTGATAAACTTGCATTGAACACAGTTGTGTTTAAAGAGATGGGAGAGCAACTCTCTAGTCACAGGTTTGTGCCCACGTGTTGTGTACTTTTGTTTCTTTTTCTTCCCATGGTTGCAAAGTGTCACCAAAATATTTTAGGCCCTCTGTGCAGGAAGCCGGAGATGGCAGACGAGCTCAGGCCGTGTTTGACTTGGATGTCTTTCAGTTACGGCCCCTCAATCAAAACAAATACTCTCATGCGCGCACACACACACACACACACACACACACACACACACACACACACACACACACACACACACACACACACACACACAGATTCCTGTACAAACACGGCTGGTCGGGGTGAGAACAGGTCAAGCATTTGAATCTTCATGGGAACTGTCAAGGGAGGAAAGCCCAAATTGGGCACCATAACGAGAAAAACATTGCTGCAGACGTTTTCCGATTAAAAAAGCATCCCATAAAACCAGTCAAATTGCTACGGTAAACCATTTTCATTAAGGCCCATCTAATGCTGGGACCTGGCACAAGCTCAACTATTCAGAAGGAACAGAAAGGTCAAGTAAATAAACACTGGGGTAAGCTGTAATTTCCTTGGCAACTGGGTAATTGTTTGTCAGGGAGGTTGTGTCCGCTGCTATGACAACTGCAAGTTCCTCAATAACAGGAAATGAAGAGGCTGAGGCTGCATGCTTCTGAGGATACTGCGTGATCATTTCCTTTTACAGACCCAAAAGACAAGTCACTTTCAGTTTGGTAAGAAAACAGAACTTGTGAATGAACGTATCCTCATACAACAGTTCGTATGTAGATATCTTACAAAAAGTTATTCCTGATTTTTCCTGTGTTTTCCTAAATTCCATCAACTCCTGTCAATTTCCACTCGTTACATGCATACAGTCTTTTTCAAAATAAATCTCTGTCTTCACAGGAAACCACTTTAGGTTTTAGGCAACAAAACTACTTTATAAGGTTTAGGAAAAGATTGTGAAATACTTACTGAGATTTAGGAAAAGATCTTGATTTTGGTTCAAATGAAAGTGGCATTAATAAAGTAAGGAATTTATGTGACAAATAAATAAACACTTCCACCTCCACTCACGCTGCCCTGTGTAACTTTTTGCAGTCTTCATACTTCCTGGTTAATGATAACGTGGATTAGGTCAAAAGTGTGTTTCTGTGCTCAAAAGTAAGCTGAAAACGTGAGCATGTCATGTGAACTGGCTTCACGGTATCACTTACAGTAGTAACCTTACCGATCTCTCAGCGTTGCCAGATGTGTGATAGCCTATTTAGTGTTTTTGTACAATTATTTTCCATCAATAAAAGCGCCGTTATGTACAATAATTTGACCATTTTGTGATGCTTACTATTACCTTTGCTTTAAGTCTCATTTTAATCAATGCAAGGATGGTGAAATAAAATGAATTTAAAATTGGACGTGTGATTAAATAATAGAAGTAGCCGGCTTCTTGGATGCGTTGGTTAATATATTTATCCACGAGTGCCTGTAAATCATCAACATCTGGTTTTACTACCACAGTATTTAGCCTCGCTGTTTTCCCCGGAGCCCCATTTTGTGCCTTAAGATTTGTTGCACATACTTGTCTATTGATTGCTCTGTAACCTGCTTCACATTATTTGTTTTCTGACTGAGAAGGGAAACATCATATTTCACTCTTAACTATGCAAGTATGTTTTCTGGATCGCAGCTCCACATTCAGGTCTTTTTTTACATAGTCTGATATTTTGCTTGTTGACGGAAAGCGCCTCGTGATAAGCTGACTTCATGCTCCTTGTCAACAAACGCCGAAACCTGTTCCTTTGCTGGTTTTAGAACCACAGTTTCACAATATCACCTTAAATTTAGTCTCCGCCTTTGCTTGAACTCATTATAGCTGAAAGGTAGCCAGGCATGCTGGATGGAATTTAGGGTTTTATTCTAAATAAAAGCGTGACTCCAATTTTCCGAATTCAGACAATTCGCTTTGTATAAAATGTCTGTGGGATATTATTTTGAATGAGTAAGACTGTGGAACAATACAACATGTTTACTTGATTTTAGTGGTATTCTTGTTTTTGCAGCACCGATTTAAAGTGTTTCTTGCTGCAAAATGGCTTCTTATGTCTTCTGCTCTTCTAATGTTATTTCATTTATTTATTCATCACTCCTCCCACAGTTTCCCTCAACTCAACAGAGTGTTTCAGTGTCTTTTATCTCAGTATTTGGGCTTTTAAGCCCACAGCTTTCCTGTTTTCTGCTTCCGGTCACATAGCGTGCATTTCAGCCGCACCAGGCAGATACAGTTAGCAACTAGCTGGTGAACATGATGGAGCATTTAGCAGCTAAGGTGCCAGATACTTTCCTCACAGTTGGTGGAGACAAGAAACAGTAAACATTGGATTTGCATTCATCAAATGAACACAAAAGCAAATCCAAATGCATGATAATGTTGCTCCATATCTGCTGGCAACTGTTTAACACACCGTAACAACTTTACAAGGTGATAATATCTCAGTGCTGTGCTTGCAACGTGTTGCCCTGCACCAAAGGAGCCAAAAAAAGAATTTAAATTAAACTTAAATTACTTGTTATATAATGATATATTCTTTGTATTGCCACTGCTTGAACACCAGTTGCATAAACAGCCTGCCATGCAGTTTTTTCCCCTCTGCCTTCTTTTCTGATTGCGATTCAGAGCTTTGATTTTTCCACTTAGATCAGTGAACGAGAAAATAGACAGCAGAACTATGTCCAACACTGTTGGCTAAATATTTACACTCTGTTTGGGTTGGAATGGGTTTCTTCCCCAAGCTCAATAAGTGATCAAAAGACACAATCCCCTCTTTGTTCCCTGGCCTCCACAACCTCTGCTGTCAGTAAATCAAGTTTCTCTCTTCTGCAGCCATGAAAGCGACTCTCATTCACTGAAACCAGCAGAACAGCCTTCTTCCATAAACCTCCACATAGATCAAGCCACTTTCCACTGAAAATTGTAAAATACCTCTTCACCACAGCCCTGTTATTTAGCACCTGTTCCCTCTGGTACCTCCAAAACTCTGAATATGTTAAGATATCTGCTCATTAGAAGCCCTATTTTGGCCGTGATACCAACTCATACTGCTTTATTCCAGCACCATTGGGCCCATTAAAGGTTCAAGAAAAGTCAGCAAAGATATTTCAATATTTTTTGGAACATAAATGGTGACACGTTAAAGCAAACATGGGATTTGCAGTTGCTAGATCCAGACTCATTTGTCAGTTTTTAGGAACTCAGTGGGTCTTGTATCACCTAATTGTAGACTTGGCACAGAGTCAGAACTGTCACAAGTCTATTTCAGCTACAAGCTTGCTTTCTTTTCTATTTCTTGACCTTTTTAAAGTTTACAGTAGGTGGACACATGTTGGACTGGCTCGCAGGCTTTGACTTGGACAAAAGATGGCTCATTAATGCGTCCCGTGCAACACTTGGCAACATGATGCCACGTTGGGCTTTGAGGATGGACCTCAGGACCGGACTTTGTGAAGATTACTCTGAAGTTTTGCATGCTTCTGCCATGGTGACCAAAACTTTTGAGTGCTATTTGTAGGAGGACATCGAGCTTCTGTTAGAATGGCTACTATTATAGTGTGTAAACACTTTATGGCGGTTCTGTCCTCTGCCAACTGTGGAAACTATAATGTCAAACACACTCATGTTTGTGCATTCAATATAGACCTGGAGCCATGAGGCAATTAGATTAGCTTAGCATAAGACTGTAAGCAGGGGAAACAGCTAGCCAGCTCTGACTAAAGTTCATGGTATGTCTTTAGTGTTCTGTACACAAAAAAAACAAAATGTGGATTCATGGGAAGACTCTGCTTCCAGTATTATGCTAAGTTAAACTTTACCTCTTGGCTTCATTTCCAATGCAATGCACAGACAAGGGATATTGATCTTCTCATCTAACTTTTAAGAAGATGAAGATAAATGTGTGTTTGCCACAATGGTAAACTTCTTTCAAGTAGTTGAGTCTTTTTCAAAGACAGGTGGTTACTAGGGGGGAAATAATTGAGAATCCAAGTTGCCTCTTCAATGGTTTACTCTGCTTTAAGGAGGGATAACCACACACACTTTCACAAGGTTGGCAGGTCTGGAAATTGCTCCTGCAGAAACCCACCAATCCGAGTGGCTTACCTCATCCACTGCTCCAATTTTCATCACACAGCGGTTTTCTTTTGATTCTTTTTAAAGCTTCATGGTTGGTTTCCGTCTCAGTTGAAACTGCACTTAAATCCTGAACACTGTGAGCAATCATCGAGCGAAAAAGCTTTGGATAGTTACATTTTGATCCTGTAAATGCCACATAAATCCCTCATCAAATCAAACACCAGACTAATGATTCATCAAGTGCACAAAATGACATGCTTCTGCTCTCCTTCTCCCCGTAAGTCACGCTAAAGAGACTCAGCAGGAACAGTGACCAGTGACCAGTGACGGGCTGTACATTTTACTCGAGCTGACTTCATGGTCATTCAGTAACTGAGATTTTATTAGAATGCTAAAAAAACAATGGTATGCTTCATTAGGCTCATAATGTCGTAGAAGGACAGTTAAAATCATAGAGACTCTATGGATGTATTTATAACCAGATAAACACATTAGGTCATTCATTGTTTTGTTTTGACTCTGATAATCGGTAAACAAAATCAAAGCATTGATAGCAACTTAATGAAGCAGCTGCATGTGCTGTAACACCCATAATTAAAGCCATTATTGGTACTTAAATAATTCAGATTTCACCCCAAAGGAATGCTTACATCTACAAGATTATCTAAACTATCTTGTTTGAAGTATAATAGTCTTCTTCTCTGCTCTCTCACACTTTCCCACATGCCGCATTTAGGATATTAGTGGACCAAAATGACGGAATGCTGGTATTTGGAGAGTTACCACTGTACAGTATTCTCTGTGCAACTGGAGAATCCATTGAGTAAATGGGAAAAAAATAGATCTCAGGATATTCATGACTAAACGCCTTTCCTTCAGACAGCATCTGCGAATCCCAATGAATGTCAAATCGCAGTTGGAGAGCCATTAATCATCAAATGTGCACGTCTGTTTTGTCTGTATTTCCATGAAACCTCATGAAGTTGGTTCAACAACTGAGAAATGTAATACTGTAGAGAGCTGGCCAGAGTTGGTAAAGGTTGCATTATATAAACTGGGGACTTTATTCAGACAGTTTGTTTCTTTGTCCCCTGTGCACCATCTCATTTCAAATCCATAAACAAAGAGCAGTTTATATATCATTTTAATCCTAATGAAATACATACAGTTTCAAAGAATCTGTGGAAACTTGACTGACTTTGTGGTTTGTTTGCTGTTGCTGCTTTCAGATTTATTTACACAGGTATGGCGCATGGCCACCGTTTGTGGTCTTCTGTTTGCGATTGTTGTTGTTCTCGTCAGCCCATTAAAGATGGCGGCAAAGACCAGTAAATCAATGGGAGGGTTTAAACTGCATGATTTTAATGCGGTAATGCGAAGCATGCACACAAGGATCATAGTTTTTGTGTAAAAGAAATTGTACCGTCTCTGAGTCCCAGAGTGTGTTTACGTTGCGGTCAAGGCTCAAGCTTTTAGTCTCTGGTCTGACAGTACGCAGACCAGTAAGGCTGACCTCCAGAAAACCAAACTGACTCTATTTCGTTCAGCTCCATCTGGATGAAGATAGCCCCGTTTCCAAAACGGTGCTGAAGATTTTATAATTGCCCTGTGTGATGTGGTCCACTTCTGGCCCCTGTGTGAGCTGTATCTCAGCGAGGGATCTGGATGTTGCATTGAACAGAGCTCCAGACACCGAGTCGTGTTTTGAAGTGGGTGTAGATGTAAATGGCTTCTGACAAAGCCTTACATGCAAATTGGATCTATCGTGGGGTCTTTAATTGTCCCGAAAAATTTGACTGCATGTGTGCTCCTTTTCATTGATGACATCATCATATTAACATCTGGGAGCTCTTTTTTTTTAATCTTTTTGAACCACTGTTTTGTATCTGAGCTGCTGCACTGGAGGAATTGGTGTCCAGGGTTTCCAGTCAGCCTTGTAAATGGAAGGTTTCGTCCCTGTTACAACACACACTAAAACAGCTTATAAAGAAACATTCTTGCACGGCACATGTACAGTTTACAGTGATAATGGTCGCAGATTTTCCAGTTTCTTCTTTCTAAGTGATTTTTTAAACAATTGGTCTTTGATTTCAGATAGAGGTGGATATAGTAGCTGGCAATACTCAATCTGTACTGCATACAATTTATAATGCACACTGAAGTAAACTCAAGCAATAGTGTGTTATGATTTAGTATGATTTTGAACACAGCGTTTGTTTTTACTTTTAACACTAGAAAAGAAAAGGCTTTTAGGGTGAGAATTAATCAATGTGTTTGGCAAACGTGATGCCATTTTGAATAAGGTTGTTGTGGTGTTAACTTTCCCAAATCCAATAAAAAGTTAAACAAAGCAGCTAATGTTAGCAGTATTTTAACCGGCGCAGCTTTTTCAGCCTTTACGGCACTTGTTCAGCGGCGTAAATCACATCACGTGATGTAGCTCAGCCAATCAAATATGAGTATTCTGATAAGTTTCCTGACTCGAGTGAGATGAACACACACAAGGGAGACGAGGAATGAGAACGAGGAGTATTATTACGTGAGTCAGAGAAGTTATTTCACTTGACGTTCTTCAAAGAGAGACCAGAGTCTTTAACCAACAATGAACAGACTCTTATTGGTGAATTCTTCACACGGACAGTTTAAAACAGTGTGTCTCACATGTTCAGAGACCGTGACGATTATTAAAGCGGTAATGTGAAGCGTTACTACGAGACAAAGCACAACTCTTTTGAGCAAACGTACCCACTCACATCTGAAATGAAGACAGAAAATAAACCTAAGAGCCCAATATGATCAGAATCCTAACACGTTAATTAATTAACCAACCATGGTGTTAACAGAGAGAATAGAGCTGAAACAAGTGGTAATAACCACAGATAGTCGCTGCACACACATTTATCTTGTTAGAAGATGAGAAAAATATAATATTGTGGCTTTTTTGATTGACATCACTTCACACCTGAATGAACTGAAGCTGCAGAGCAATTCAGTGAAATCGTTTTTTTTCTAAAATTAAGTGATTTATTTTAAGATGCACATTTTTCAAAAGCTTTCTGTTTGTCAGTTATTCTTTAATCCAGCCCTTATTTTACTTGAAATGAGAAGAACATTTATTTATGTATTTCTATGTATTATTTATAATCCATCAAGTTAAATGTGAAAACTGAGAATAATAATTGTTAAAATATAATTGATGTGTACTTTCTTTATTTGATTTGACAGTTGTTGACTACACAGAGACGTTGTTATTACTAGGCTTCTTGAATATATATATATGGCACTAAATAGCGCAAGTTAGATATTGTAATGTTCCGGACCTTTGCCCGAGGAGATTTGCTCAATCTGGACCTTTTGGAATGTTAATTGAATACCCCTGTGCTAACGTTTGCAGCTTACGTTAGAGTAGATACAAGCACTGATTGATCCATTCCTTACACTTTTCATACAAGGTTTTATTTTACCATTTTTACTACAACCCAAACGCTTCAGCGTGGGGGAAATCCAAAGCTTGGCAGCCTTTAAAGTGACAGCATATAAAACACATAAACGGTATAACATGGTAGGAACAGATCATCCACACTCATCACATATCCTCTAAAAGACAGTTTCCTAAACAGAGTGTCATTTCCTCCATCCTGTTGGAGGGAACCATATATATCTTGTGGTTTTCCTTTGATTAAATCAAATAAAGGTTCTTGTGGCAGGGGGATTTTTGAGTCACATTTCTTTGCATCGCCACTAAGCATGTCCAACCACAAACCAGTGAATAATCAAGCACTAATAACATGTTATACCTATAATAAGTATGAATCTTGAGACATGTTTGCAACTGGAGTAGAATACGTTTGTGTCTGATCTCTCTGTCGACCGCTGAGAATATCATGGAGTAATTTCCGCTTGAAGATGTGTTTTTATTAACAGTAAAGTAAAGCTCTCCAGATCATACAATACAGTGAGAGATGTTTGAAATAACTTGGCATGCTGCTCGTCTGAGAAACCCGGGTCTCCTTGACAACCGCCTCACGCATAACACAAACATGCCTCCATTCCCTCGCCAGGCAAATAAAAGGCAAATGCAGAGAAAATGTTTTCCCAAGTGATAGGCTCTGGAGGGTCCCTGTGGTGGGCTTACACTATGTGGGAACGCTCTGTGACCGCTGAAGAAGTCTGTGAATTAATATCAGAGCAACAGCTGCGGTCTTTGCAGGCTGAAGTGTGCAGAATTGAGACCCTTTTAAGATTGTCTCTGGTTCATGATCCATCTGTTGTCTTAGTTATTTGCACTCTGGCTTAAGCGCAGATTTTAGAACTCAACTCAATTGAAATTTGTAACCTATGATATTGCAACCCAGGTCCACAGACAGAGTGTTTGCATTGAAGTGATGCCATTTGGACAAAAAAAAAAGTCTTTTCCCCATTGACTTACATTGGGAAAGAGACGTCTCTAAATCAGTGGATAACTTTTTTTGGGGGGAAACCAACTTCCCAGTCCGAAACGCATGTATAGCTTTTATTTATATCATACATTTCTAAAAGTTGTAAAATGCACGGTGCAAACATGGATGTATAAAGAGGAAAAAAAGTTTGACTAACGGGTATAAATTTACCGGGATCTTCTGCATCCATGGGGCCTACAAAGCAAGCGTTTAACTCTGCCTCTGTCCTCAGCTCACATACATGAACAGCATGAACAGTTCCTTATGCCTCGGGAAATAACTCTGGATTCTGAATGTTTAGGACTTATTGATTTAAATAAGAGCGATTTAAGTGTTCTTACTGGGAAGTAAGAAGATTTACCTAAAAAAGAAGAAAAAATCACTGATTTACAGACGTCTTTTTCCCAATGTAAGTCTGTGGGAAACAGTATTTTTGAGCCCCATTGTGTTATGTGACGACCTGAAAGTTTCAATTCCAAAGCCCAACGCTCTTTTTTTGGGGCTTAGATGCAACATTTTAGGGCTGGCGTTGCTAGGAGATGCGTTGTCAATCTCTGTTTAAACACCAAAGCTGTACAGTATATACTGATTTAAGTTCAGCTTTAAGAACATCCTGTGTCAAGAGAAGAGAGCCGACCCTTGTCTACCTGTCATCTCCTCTCATTGACATTCCTGTCATCTCTCATTCTCGACCACAAGTGACTACAAACTGCTTGCAGCACTTTTAGCTCAGCGCCCCTCCTCACTTGTTTTCCATCTCAGTCTGGCAGCTTGCACACTGGGTCCATTGTACACAGAGAGGCTTTGGCCATTTACCGGATACTCGACAATGAGTGAAGCTGCTGTGACGACAGTGGGCGTGTCCTTGGATGCAGGTCTGACTGTATTTATGTAAGACATGAACTGAAATATCAAAATGTATCAGGCAAACGAGAAGGAACACATTGGCAGCTAAATGTTTGCTAAATGTTTGCTACATGTCCCTCTTGTGCAACATTTTTGTTTGCAGGCATGTTTGTGTGCACAGTGTATCCAGGCCCCGGTGATTAGGTCATTGTTTTTATATCCGAGCTCAATTCAAGATAAGAATTAGGTGGAGCTACTAATGCCGGCTGCTGCATTCACAGACATTCAATCATACAAAACTCCAGCATTACTCAACGGGCTACTTTCTTACTCAATGGTGTTTTGTGGATTAAGGGTCAAATAGTTTATTGCAAACACAATGTGATCAAATAATCATATTCATATCAAGCTGGTGCACAGATTCACATGTTGGCTACTTGATTCATCCTGCTTATCAAGTCGTAAACACGACATTGACATAGTGCCACATAAAAAAAATGATATGGTGAGCATTAACTTTAATTTGGAGTCATGCTTGTGTCCTCTTGGCATCCAATATTCACTCTACTTTTAGCTCCATTTTGGTCTCCATCAACACACAAGGGAAATTCTTTAGCTGCTAAATGGTCCATTATGTTCGCCAGTTACAATAGCTACCTCGCTAACTTTGTCTCTCTGCTTTAATTGTTGTTATCCATCCACTGACTAGAAGCATGACACTACGCTGATTTTAAGCAACTGTAGAGTTATTTTTTTGTGTATTCTAAAGACATATTTTTGCGTTAGCCCACTTGATGAGAATGATGGATTGTGACAACAATTGTCTACTAAAATGTTAATTTTGACCCTACAGACAATGAGAGCCAATAAGTGTCAAAAACATTCTACTTGTTTCAGACATATTTCCTGCTCGTTGCTCGACCCTTTTTCTTTTCAATGAACATTTAATAAAAGGATGTCGGATCTGAGTCCAGCAGCCCACCTACAACTCTGGGATTGAGTCTCACCAGAACTTTCTGTGCTGTCTCGTCCTCTCAGCTTTCCAACTGGCCTAACAGAATTACGCAAAATACTAAAAGGTGAATGGACTGCCAACTTTCCTTTTTAAAAAAAGCTTGGCAACCGAAGCCACTGCCTTTTTTTCAAAATGAATCTCTTTTATTCTCTCCATCATTCACCTCTGACCCTGACACTCAATAACCCTCCTGCAGATCCTGTGTGTGTGTGTGTGTGTGTGTGTGTGTGTGTGTGTGTATATATATATGTATGTGTGTGTGTGTGTGTGTGTGTGTGTGTGTGTGTGTGTGTGTGTATATATATATATATATATATACTGAATTAAATATGTGCAGTGGAAACCTGCAGAAAACAGGAAAAGGTGACAAAAGAGGGGAAAGACTTCTTCTCTGATGAGAAACCCACTGTTCCATGTGATCGGTTTAACAGCTGCTTCCTGCCCGTCTGAAGGGTGTGGCTAAACGTTATGTATGTGATCCGACGTCCGTTAACATGCACAAGCACACATTTTCAGAGGTGAGACTGACTTTAGTGCTTCTCTTTGCTCCAGAGAGGACGTCGTGTAACGTGATTTAATTGAATCAAAGATTTTCCAGGCGAAACGTCTAAATTCAGCCACAGCTTCACAAGCATACTTTGACTATCAGAAGTAATTAAATCTCATGTTGTTATAATCCCACTTTGAGTTTTATCTCTTTAGTTTTCCTGACCAGGTCCACTTCCACAGACCAGATAAATGACAGCAGGAAGCTCCACTGTTGCTCTTGGATTTGCAATCAAAGGGGCCGTCTTTGTATGCATGGTTAACTAATCTATGATATGTTTTGGCTGGCTCAACCAGGAGGGAGCCAAAACAAAGCTTATCCTCACGGTCACCGGCCCCCCAATTGCCCTCTGCCATGTAGTGTCACAGACACAGACACTGAAAGTGTGAGATAACCTGGAAAGGCTGCTGGACTCTTTGAGTTACCGATATCTGTGCAAAAAAAACAAAAACGAGCTCGCTTTACCAAAAGCATGATAACGATCCCTTCATCGTGGGCTGGAGGGGGGCCCTGAGGGACCAGTGGGAGAGCGGGATGCAGAGGATTCAGAGCGTAGGAGACAACGGGGAGGGAGGGTCTTGGCTTCATGCCCGGACAGCGGCAGCTTGCCACGGTTTCATGTCTCTTTGTTGCTGCTCTCGACAATGTGAAACAGCAGACGGCCCACCTGTGCTGAGCGATTGTTCGCGTGGGGTAGATTTAACATTTTTACTTTGGGCCGTCGGGGTAGCAGGGAGGTTCTGGGGTTCTGCTTTTCTCCAACATTATCCTCCTCACATTTGAAATGTTGAAATACAGGTCCATCTGGCTGAGTTCAGGCGGGTCCTGAGCTGTCGCGGCCACGGGGAGGATGTAAATAGCAGGAGGAGGGAGAGGCTGACAGGCTGTTCTGTGATTAAACTTTCACATCTGCTTCTCACCGACTCTGCGTGCAGATAACTGGCCCATAACACATGTAAAAAAAGAAAGAAAAGGAGTGCTTTTGAGGTGTGGCGGCATCTGTAGGTTTGCTAAAACCATCAGGGACAGTGGAAGGATGTGCATTCAGATGGCATTGTCTCTGTGATGAGGACAATGGTTATAAAGCCCATAATGCCTTTCACTAATACTAAGGATCTGATGTAACTGTACTGTTAAGCCAGACTGAGTTCTTATGCAAAAACCAGGCTTGTGATGGCACACGTGTGATTAATGTCAAGTGGGAACCTCCCCTCAGATGTTTTGCTGAATTAGCCTTTTGACTGGAGCTATGGCTATTGGAAAAATCCTAAGTGATATGTAAATTTCTTATGATTAGCTAGTCCCAATAAGTGTAATTTAATTACCAGGGGGCGCCTCAATAATTAATTCAGCATGGTGAACTGAATGGGGGAAAGAAAACAGTCTGCCGGTTTCCTGGCAGTCTGTCTTCCACCTGACTGGGGCTGAAGTTAAGCTAACATGGGTGAGATCCAGAGTCCAGAGAGCTCTGTACAGCTGCTTCACAGCGTCAGGGTACGACTGACACCCGACCTCTAAGAATTGGGTGTTGTGTATTTGAACCAAAATCTGACTACAGTTGGTGTGTTGTTTGCTCATGTTGCCAAGCGACTGTCAGTCAAAACAGTGGACCAGTCTTTGTGTGTAAGGCTGTGTTCGTGCCATATCGTAATAATGAGCTTAGGACTTGTGCGTAGCGTTCACGTCAACATCCAAGTCGTAATTACGATAATGTGTGCCTGAGAAGAAAACAAATATGGACGCCTCACATCAGCCAAAGACTGTTGTTCAATCTAAATTAGATTAATGGATATCTCGTTGTATTTTCAGAGCACAGTATATTAATCATGACAAGACCAACTCTGTAATCATTTCACTTTCTTGATGAAATCGTCAACATAGTAATCTTTCTGACGTGAACACGGCATTACTCCAAATAGATAATATCTCAGGATGTTTTTTACCCCCAAACTGTAATTGTTGCAGCATATTTTAGGTTTAAACATACGAAATCATCTCATTTTTTAAAATTCAACCCATCCTCATCATGATATGTTTTCGCCATAAGCCTTTTGGAGATGTGAAGTCTCTGCTTCGTGTTTATAAGAGATCCACACAGAGACTGGTTCCATTAAAGTGACCTCTACTCTCCTGCTCTCCCGATACGGCTGCTTCGGCCACTTCGCTGAAGCTTTCGGACATCTGGTCGATAAGTTGAGTCCGTGGAACGTTCACAGCCCCAGTATGCAAGTTTCTATTTAGGGAATAACTGTAGATGATGGAAATATTGTTTTATGATGTGAGACAAAGTCTCACTCCCCTCAATGAAGAGGAAATGGTCCAAAGGAAAAGAAAGACACAGGGAGGAATTGATTTCCTCTTTTTGGGTCCAAAGCACATGTGTAAAGAATACAATAAATCCAAAATTTGCCAAACAAAGAACAGAATTTAACATGCAATGTAGGAGACAATCTTTCCACATTCAGTATAGACACTAAAAGCTAAGTGAAGCTGTTAACCCTTCATTACTGAGGCCACACGCCCTACAGGTGGAGACAACTGTTTTCTCTTTAAGTCATTTGTGTCAAATTTTGCCGGCAACAGATGTTTTCATTTGGCAGTCTCCATCACAAGACCACAGTCAGTCCAAGGTGTGTGTGTGTGTGTGTGTGTGACTGATTTGAAAACAATAAAGAGGTCAAATGTAGGCGGCCGTGTGACGCCATATACTGACATCTGTTTGGTATCCACGCAACCATACTGTTTCCCCGGGTGCGGCCCAGTAGACAACGGTACAAAGAAATTGAAAGTGACCAAATGAGGGAAAAATTGTGGTTCATATTTAGATTTTTACGGCTAAAAATGATGACATAGCCTGCAACTGTGAAGCTCGCGTGAGCAGAGAGAGAGGCTACCAAACCTGTATTACATTTACATTCTCCCTGCTGTCAGTCATTGTGTTTAGATATGTGTGGAGTGAGAAACAGTGAGATTAGGGTTGTCTCAGAGCACTAATTAAGCTAACACCCTCCAGTACACAGTCATTGTTCCTTCAGGTTTCTGAATACTTTCAGAGTATCACGCATAGCCTCAAACAAAGCAAGATAATCCAGTTCTAAAGACCTGTCACTATTGGTTGCTACTATGTTTTACCCCCTCTGCAGTGCATGAGGCACTTACAGGTGGACAAAATGAAAATAAAATAATAATGCGGTACCAATAACCAAAAAAGAGTAACACAGTTTGTGTTCCTATGTTTCAATGTATAGAATGTATGTTTCATATGTAATTTGTCATTAATTCCAATTATTCGCTATGTAAGACTCAAAAGTTTTCAGTCAGTAAACAACAGATCAGCTGAACATACAATACTGAAAAATGTTCTGTTTGTCTTTGTAGTTTACAATCAACCAGTGTGGAGAACAAGCTTTCTAGTAGCAGATTAACATTTACTTATGTTTTGTGTTTGATGGCGTTTGTTTTACATTGATCTAACCATCAACAGCAGTCTTTTTTAAGAAAATTCCTCTGGAAATACTTTACTTTAGGTCCCCCTATTTAGCACATAAGCATTTAACAAATAGCCAATAGAAAACACTATAAGGTAGTTCTGAGAATGAGGGACAATACTGTTGTAGTATAAAATGTCTACATTAAATGTACTAATAGCTGTGTACAACTACATTATGTGTTATAAATCATTTATTACATGTGCATAGTGTAACAGCACGCTCAACACAACTACGTAATAAAATTTCCATTTTTTTCTTAAAAACTTGAATAAATTAGTTGCTATTTACTCTCTGAACACCTTGTGTATTTTTTTCCTATAATTCACAGAAAAAGAAACAGCCGTTTCATCAAAAATGTCAGAGGAAGTGATCACGAAATCATGGCACCTATAAAATCAAGTGTGACCAAGACAAACGGCTAATGTGTGGTTTACACCTGGCTGAGGAAACACCTCGTGTAACTGTAAAGCTTTCACACATGCACAGCAGATTGTATCGGGGTGCTTTTCTGCCTCATAAAACACGCCGCGTTACGGTTATGACAGTCACGACCGACCTGAGATGAATGAGACAAGTGATTCATTCAGGGAAAAGCTCACTGAAGGTTCTGCTTTTGGAGGAGTGACACAGTTTCTCCTGCTCTCAATGACGAGACTGTGCTGTTAAGGGGTTTATGGTATTCATAGTCAAACTGGGCGTGAATATTGTATTGTTTTACTTTAATCAGACAAGAAATCCACAAGCTCACACAATATTTAGTTTGTTTATTGCAATTCATGAACAGAAAAAGGGAGTTAAAAACTCTATAATCGCAACGACACAGATGAAGAGTTTCTGTTTATTCGAGGGATTAAAAAGACGAATGCAGCAGGGCTGCAGTGCAGCGGTTCAGTTCTGCAAACAGCGAGCCCTGCAGTGTCTACGGAGCCCGATGTACAACAGGTATTAAACAAACACAGTAACAGTCGTACAATAATACTAGGATGCACATTCTTACAGAATGACTTGTCTGCAGTGTTTCTACAAGCTAAGCTACTGTTCCTGCTAATGGCAAAAAAAGAAATACTTCAAATAGTGCGTCACCTCTCGGAAAATAACAGCAGTGTTATTTATTTGAAATTAACAATAAAAATCTTGATCGTAGAGATTTATACAGCTTATGTCGCCTTGTTTGACCTCCTTCATAATCACATAGAGGGTAGTAGTAGTACGATGGCTAATTAACTTAAGGATTTGATTTGAAGCTATAAATACATGTTTCTGTTCTGGCCCTCCCTTAGCAAAGCGTCACCCCCATTCTGCCTCATTCTAAAAATAGACATTTTTGTTATTTATTAGCACATGATCCAGATTTTGACATTGAATAGGTTATTAACATATGCTCAAAAGTCAAAAAGTCATGTTACAGCTTCATGGATGTGTTGAAAATCTTGTAACAGTCGCCTGAGAGATCAACTTTCCCACCTTTTTACAATATGTTGGGATTTTTAGGAATGTTGTCAGGCAGCCAAAATGCAAATATGGCGTTTATGAAATACAGATTTATTGGCACCGTGCTCCTGAGCACCACCTGTGCCTGCAACTGCCTGAAATTCCTCTGGCTGCAACGGTGCTGCTCCTCTACCCACAATGCACCTTCCCAAACCCGAGAATCACTCTCATCACATTTTTGTTAAACAAACATACGTCATCTCAAAACAATCGCACGGTTTTCAGGGTACAACATTTAAATATAAGACCTTTCGTATTTAACTGTGGTCACATACATTTATAAATGTGTAAACATGGCAACAAAAAAAAAAGAAGGTTGAAATCATTTGTAACAACTTGTGGGAATGCTGGATGTGGCTCTCCCGGAGCAAATACATATATAAATCATTCCTCGTGGTGCTAAATCAGCTGGGAGTGGGTCAGAATCAAGGAGAAAAAGGATCAGAAGGCCGGTTGTCTCAGGTATGAACGCACAGGTGGGAGGAAGAAAAACAGGCTACGAATAATACTGTGGTTGATGGTCAGTGTTGTGAAGAGAAGAGGGATGAAGCTGAGGGGACAAAAGGTTCAAGGCTGGGTCACTGCACTGGGCTCCTTTTCATAGATGTAGCTGCCAACACCACCAGTGTTCACGCCTGGAAAAACCACAGGGAGAGCAAGAGGGTGTCAGGAAGGGGAGGGGTTTAACAGGGAGGAGCGAGAGAGAAGGTGCAGCAGGAGAGGTTGCAAAACATTTTCCTCAACAAGCTGCTGTGTAGTAGATAACGCTGTGATGAAATAACTCTTGAGTAACGAGCTCATTGTGTGCAGCGTGGATCGAGTGCTCAGACATTCTGTTTCAAGTGTAGCTGATAATTGGTGGGTTGACAGCACCCCCTAGCGGTTACCTTTGGGCCCGAAGAGAACAGCATAGCACGGTTTGTGGCAGTAGGGCTGGCCGTCATGCTGCAACGTAAAGAAATACAAACATTAACACAATAAAAAGCAGACCGGTTGAAAAGACTATTACAAAGAGAGACATTTGTATATCCTTGATCTTTTTCATGACATAAACTCCCCTTGTTTTCTTTATTTAATTTATCTCTTATTTTTGTATGTTTTTTTAATTATTCAATTGTTTTCAAGTTGTGCTACATTCCTGCTAATTATCAAATCATTGCATCAAAATAAGACTTGAAATACGGGTCCAAAATGAGTAATACACAGTTTATCGTGATCAAGATTAGTATTTGATTAATTGTGCCGCCCTGTGATATATATAATTTCAAGAGAATTCACTTGTTCATATGTTTTCTTTACTATTTATCTGTGACATAGTGTTTATTTATTGAGTATCGATTGCAGGTGTAATGAGAAAGCCACATGTGGCTGTGAAAATTGTACTTTTGTACCAGACTACGTTATATTGAGAGGTGTAAGAGGTCTAATTAGAATGCAGTACAGCACAAAACCACCACTTTTTTTTCAGCAGTTTTCCGACTTCCTTTGTCTCACCTCTGCGTGGCTGCCAGGAGCCAGAGTCTTGCTGCACCTCTCGCAGCGCAGACAGGGTCGATGCCAGTCTTTACCCAGTGATGTCACCTTCTCAGCTATTTGTGACAAACACAGACACACCTGTGAGACACCATGGCAACTACGTGCAAAGTTCACACCTTTCACCCTCCAACCTTTTCCCCTTCAGTTTTGCATAAGTGTGATAGTATACTCACCAAAATACACCTTCTTGTTGCATCGGGGACACAAGTTGGCCTCTCCGGAAAAGGTGGTGATGCTGCCAGCAGCTGATACATCACACACACACACACACACACACACACACACACACATTACAATACTGGAAATGCAAGGGAAATGGTTCAATAAATGACCACTAATATTTCTAGTTAGGTGTGAAATCCAGTTTGATAATAAAGTAGGGGTATGACATTTTTTTTAGCCAAGTATTAAACAACTTTTATATATTTCAAGAGGGAATTATGTTGTAGGAAGGTTAATTTAGCCAATTTGTTGTGGTTGCCATGTAAAAACGCTTCATATTCACTCCCTCCTTCAACAGCCAATCATGAACGTTTAGTGAACATGTAGTGTTGCGCTGGGGACTGCAGGTGGCGCCAAAACGCAAAGACACTGGTTTGGTTTTATTCTACCATGAAGCCACCTACACATTACACACTTTTTCCCACATGTTCACCAAAAACAAAATGAATAGAAGCACACAGATTCAATCCTATGTAACACGTGAGCACACAGAACTCAAAACGAACAAAATCCTACAAATTGTACACAGCATTTAAAACTTAACTGGAGCGTAACACTAAATGTTTAAATATAAGTCTTAACCTGCCTCAAGTCATGACAACATGAAGACTTAAACTATAGTAGATAGTACAGTATAACGCATTCTACTGAATGTACATAAACTTCAAGACATTCACCCCTCTCTCCTCTTTCTATTTGATTTAATAAAGTTTATATATCTATTTTTAAAAACTGTAAAAGATTCTAAAGATATCTCATGTGTATATCTATCTAGATAGATAGATAGATAGATAGATAGATAGATAGATAGAGAAAGAAAAGTTTTGAATCCAGAAAGGTTAAAACAATCCTAAATCTTTGCTGAGTTTTCTGGCTTCAACAACAAAGTGAGTAAAAAAAACCCAAAAAAACAGCCACTAACTGAAAACTGCACAGCGGAGAGAAATTGCAAAACACCTGATAAGATGATTTTGTTCCTGCTGACAGGGATTTCCCAGAACACACACACACGCACGCACGCGCGCGCGTGCGTGCGCGCGCGCGCGCGTGCGTGCGTGCGTGCGTGTGTGTGAGAAAATCCTCTTCAAGTCCCAAAAGACTGTGTGTGTCGGCGTTCTTATCATTGAGTCAGCAGCACCTTTCCTTCCAACCTAAAGCACCAAAATCACGTCCCTATCGACAAGCTTTTTCCATTAAACACTTGCTGATGGAGCCACAACTCCCAGTATGGTCAGCAGGAACACACGCACTTCCTCGTTTACCTTTCGATGCTGCCTTTGGGGCGAACACTCGCTTCTCCTCAGCTTTGGCGGCTGAATCCACACTAGTGGCAGACGGGTTGTTGTTGGCGGGAGTGTCGTACACATAAGAGCCGGCGCCACCGATGTTCACACCTGTAGAAGATATAGCAGAGGAGGTGAAGCAATATGAATGCACTTCAGCTTTTATTGTTATGTTTATTCCTTTATTAATTGAATATGTATTTATTTACGTATTAACTAATGCACTCTGTCCATTTTATTAAGTATGTTATGCAGTATAATGCAACACCACTTTTAACTTCAGTGTAAACATAATTGAATTAACTAATTTCTGTCAAGCTGAATATTTTACTAGGTTTGTAGAGATGGATGTTATGGAAGAACTGTTGTATTGGACTGATGTAGCTGATAAAGTGGCCTCTGGATGTGTATTTATTCATGAATAAGTGATTTTCCACACTGAAAGCTCCAACTTAGTCCTGACGTTCTGTACTTTGTGCTCATCAGTGTGAAGCAGTTTATCTTGAATACGTCTACATGTACTTTACCTTTTGGCCCAAAGAGGGCAGCATAGCACGGTTTGTGGCAGTAGGGCCGTCCATCATGCTGAGGGAGAGACAGAAAAACAAACTGACTCAATGGGCATGAAAAGTATTTTTTTTGAAATGTAAAAACATATGACGCAAATGGGGAAAATGCTACCACGAATTGTATGAGAAGTCCTATTTTTCACACTTTTTTTCTGACATCAATATTTTGGTTTTGGAGAGGAGATGGAGAAATTGTGTCCAAAAACGGAAACAAGCCTCTTTTTTTCCATTTCAACACATAATAATGACGTCGTCAGGACTCTGTTGATGAATCCAGCGCCACACTTCAGTGCAACCTACGTCTCCATTACCCCCATGAAGACCCGCCACTTGAGGGGTCAGTGTTAAGACACAGATGGCTTGCTGCTGATGCATGCTGGGTATGTGGCGGTCAGTGCAGGAGCATGTGACCAGCTTTGGGATCAGGGCTGAGGGCCAGGGTGGCCACTGGTCCAGAGCCCGATGCCCATAGAAGAGAAGAACCAAGCGAATGCCACGGGCAAGACGCCAGGCCCTGGGTGGCAAGGGAAAAACTGGCGTTACGGAGGGGACATACTACCCACAATCCCTTCTGCTTTGGCCACATGAGCTTTCCTCAAAAGACCGATTGCTTTCTCACGTTTTAATAATGCATTAACCACGACAGGATCAGCTACTGGCACTGCGGCCACGCACTCCTCTCACACTTCCTGTTTGACATTTATGAGATCCATGAAGGTCTGGCCGCCGCCGCCGCCGTGACTAAGCACTGATGACTTTCTCAGGACTGGACACACAGGGCTTCATTGTCAAGTGAAGCGAGTGGTCTGTTAACTGCTGTACAGTATATCGCTGTGGCTCTGGCTGTGAGGGACCCTAAAAATGGATTATCCATCGCTGCTCAGCCCACTCGCTTCCCAGAACTTCACTTCCCACATCCTGACATTTAAATGTGTTTTTCCCATCTTTTCTTTTCTGACCTCATCTTCATCTCCATGCCCCGTCGCTTCAACCTCAACTCACTCACTTTGCCGGGTTTCAGTCCCTGTAGGGGAGACCAGAATGGAGGTGGATTCATTCTAACCCCACAGAAAAGGTTTAGCTTTTAAAAAGATGCTATCAAGTTATAGCTATAAACCGAACAGTTCAACCTAACGGTTGTTTTTCCTTCGTGAATTTTGATGGATATTTTAGAGGCCTAAAGAAGTGATCCAGTATATTTCACAAGATAAATTTGGAGAACATAAACACACTTTTGTGTAATATATATTTTCCCCAAATTGAATAGAAGGGTACTACTGCACATGTGCAAATCTGTGGGTGTGGAGTTAGAAATAAGTGAGCTAACAGACCTCTCTAGCTCGCTTCTCATCTCTGCTTGAGGCTAGCAGCCGGAAGCTACATTAGCTACTAGCACAACACACCCGAGTCTCCGACCAAACTATCTGTCATCGAGCTGCATTGTGGGTAATGTAGGAGTCAGGTTCTTATCCTTTTCTTTTAAAAACGTTGATTAGCAGTCCGACAATTTTATTACACTCATGTCATCATCTTGCGACCCCCTCAGATTCATCTTAAAGCGTTAAATGTCACGTCTGTACATTCTAATTTGACTTCGTTAATCGCAGGAGGAGGTCTGCAATTAAGTACAGTCCAGATCTTTTAGGGTCAACATTGAGGACTTGTCACCTTGTCTTTTCAAGCCTGGCTCTCTGCCACCAGCCTCAGGAAGCTGCTGCCCTCATTCGGGCCACAGTCGACAGGCCACAGTGGGCTCCTTCCTGCCCCCCCGACTCCTTTTAAAGAAGCAGTCAGTATGTCTCGGAAGGTCGTCACCTTCTGCATACCGGGCCCGAGATGACATCAAAACACCCTCCCCAACAAAAAAACCACAGTCCCTTTTACATCTTCTTTTTTAATATGCAACGTCTCTCAGCCTCACTCTGTTTCCATGACGATGATGGAGTATTGAGTTTTTTTGCCTACTAAAGTCAGGCTCATGGCACGGTGCTGCAGCCCGGGGCAGGATTTGGATGTAGTCCATAGAGAGCGAGAGAGAGAGAGAGAGAGAGAGAGAGGGAAAGGGGATGGTGGGCCGAGAGAGATTGTGTGACTACATTACTGTAATCATGCAGAGATTAAACGGCATCCTTTGGGGTTTGCAGGGAAATTGCTTTTGTGTACAAAGACGCTGAGATCACATCCTCTTTGAGTTGAAAAAAGGAGCGGGAGACTCGCCCATTTACAGAGAGAGGGTAAGAATTGAATCATTGGTTGGGTCACGAAAGGAGGGGATCCATCTTTATGTTGAGACGTGTGATTATGCAACAAGAGAGGAAAGGAAAGAACTTCATATCTCTGAAAGACCCTCCTCCAGTCTAAAGGCCCAGTCACACCAGCTTTTAAAAACAAAATGAAGCTCAATAAACTAAAATTGACTGCCAAAGCAGATCGTCTCAATGGTGCTGACTTTCTTGGGGAACAAAGCTGCTTATTAGTTGAGTGGCACCATTCCCTTTTTTATCTTAAGGTACCATGACAGGAGTCGATGGTACCAAAACATCCCCTTCTTCAATAAAATAATCTTTATTGAAAAGACGTTATGCACAATTCTGAGAAAAAACTCTGAGAAAAGAGAAAGAAGCTAGCTATTTTGACTGGATAATGCTACCATCTTCCCAGGTGGCTACTAGCATGTTAGCGGTTAGCTCGCAAGCTACAATAGTTCACAAACTAGCCCTGCGTGTAGTGCCTGCATGTGTCTAGAACTTCTGAAAACAAAAACATGCAATACAGTCCATCTTTCAATAAGTCAATACTGGCTTCCCCTTTTTCGATTTCACCACAACATTCACTGAACTGTAAAGAAACAATGGCTCAGAGTTTATTGGCCTTCGACCCTGTGTGACCAACACGACTGTGCTGATATTTCATCCAGAAAAAAACAACACAACTACCGAAAATAGAACATGCATTAACAGACAAAAGCCCATAAAGTCAATTCAGAAGAGCCATTTGGTTGACACTTTTAGCCACAGTGCTTCACAGCATCACTGAGTGCAAATAATGTTAGCATGAATAGCCTCAGTGGGAAGCGAACGCCCACCCCAGGCAACATGCTCAACACACACACACACACACACACACACACACACACACACACACACACACACACACACACACACAGCTACTATACAGACTAGAAAGAGTCCATATCATTGCCCTAGTTACAGAGTTAGAACCCATATCTCCTCTTTTCTGGTTTTCCTTTAAAATGTCACTATTCATTTAGACTGTTAATAGGTGGACTGTTTGAGAGGGTGAAGCGGTAAATCACATTAAAATGAATCTTTGGGGTTTGGGTTTTGGACTGTTATTCGGGCAGAACAACATTTGAAGAACAGACATGATTTCTTTTAATTGCTAATAAAAATAATTGTTTGTTGCAAGTGATGGAAGAAGTATTGAGATCCTTTATATATGTAAAAATACTGCATTTCAAAGTCCCCCACTAATATTCTTACTTAAGTAAAAGTACTTTTTATGATGGTTTATTCATTATACATATGTTATTGGAATATTATTACTAATGCAATAATCTGTGAGAAAACATTTAATAGCCTTAGTTTAATTTAACTGTGATTTCCTAAACTGATCATACATGTGAAATCTCAATCTCAAAAGTAACTAGTACCTAAATCTTTGAAATAAATGTCCAGTTGTGGAGCACAAAGTACAACATTTCACTTGGAAATGTAGTGGAGTATAAAGAAATGGAAGTAAAGTGCCTCAAAACAGAACGTCAGTAGTTGCAGCGCTGGAGAGGACAGATTAGTATCAGAAGCATTTCATTTCAGCAGTGAGAGGACGGTATTGTCCCGTTGCTGCTGGTGTCTTACTGACCTCAGCGTGGCCTCCGGCGGTCAGGAGCTTGTTGCAGCGGTCACACTTGAGACACAACTTGTGCCAGTCCTTCCCCAGGGATGACACCTTTTCAGCTGCACGTGAAAAGACAAAAGAGATGTGGGGTGAGTGAAAACACTCACATAAAGCAGCATTTATAGACATTACTACGAACAACGGCCGTCGAGTGTGTCACGCTTTGTACGCACTGTAATGTGGCGTTCAAATCACTCATCGCAGAGAGGCATGACGTCCTCTCGTTGCAGAATAATCATTAGCTTGTGCTGTATCTCTGGGCTGCTGCGCCCTTGGAGGGAAATCCTGTCATCGTGCCAACTGAGTTACATGGAGAGGGGGGGGGGGGGGGGGGGGGTACTGGGAATGCCTGTGCACCACCACAGGATGCAGTGATGATGTCATTGCGGGACAGACAGACAGTGGCGTGAGTCCCAGTCCAGCTGGAGCAGCGGGGGGTGCCCACATCCAACCCAGATCCTTTGTGTCGCCCCTCCAAACACACACACCCCTCCCCCCAGTTTACAGTATACCCATCCTGCTGCAGACGGCCCTTCAACCCCATTTCCGTCCCCTTTCTCTCCCAGACCGACTCCAGACAAGCAAAGGGGCCCTAATTATACCGTTTCCAATAATAAAATCTCTGCTGCTTCCACACAATGGACCCCAAGGAGCCGTGGAGGCAGTAGAGGAAACACCTTCTCTTATCAGACAGGGCACAAATAGACGGATACGGGAGTCTGTTTCCTACATACCCTCAGTCAAAAGTACACACACACACACACACACACACACACACACACACACACACACACACACACACACACACACACACACACACACACAATTACTTCCCTGCGCTAGCTGCTTTCACATATGTACCATTATAACCTGTAAAAGTTAAATCAGATATTTGAGAGTCAGTTTCTGAACAACACGGAAGTCAATGAACTCATTTGCCCAAACAAAATCAAAACTGTAAGACTAAATATGGACGTCACGAAAAGGAAAACATGAATTTGAAAGCTTCTTGCGTTAAAAGAATGTTTCAATTTCTTTAAACAGATTTTTCACAAGCAACTCTTTTGTCTCCAATAATACCACACATCTTGAGGAAAAAACAAGCAAACCAGCCAAATGAGCATAACATAACCAAACAAATGCTTTTTTATTTGAGAGACCTCCCTTTGAGAGAAGGCAGCTTTTTCTTTTTACTGTTCCTTTTATGGATGTGTCTTTTTGTAATGCATCAGTTTATTCCTTTCACCTTTGACCAAATCAATACCCTTCTTTCAATCATAAAGTTAAGCTGATTTGATGTTATGGGTATCATGTGTTAGAAATAATTCTTGGGATTGCTTTAGGAGATCCAAATACTCCCTGCAGAGGTTTCTGTTTTCTCTCCAATCAGTTCTCCCTGTCAATTATAAAAACACTGAGACGAATTACCAATAACAAGGCCCTGGAGAGTATCCGAGGATTGGGTGCATGACCTCCCATCAACACTTGAGAGCAAAGGAATGCTGATATAGCAGACTGGCGGAAACGTTAAATGACGATTAAAGTTACTGTTATTCAAAGAAAAAAGGCGACAATAAATCATTCTTTAAAAATCAATAATCTGCATTTAATCAGAAGATGGCCACAGAACCTTCAGACACGACCACTTGAGATAAAAACACACTTCAGGTGCTTCAACTCCAAACTGACACTTCCACTATTAAGGGTTGAGGTACGTGTTGTCCGACCAACTCAGAAATCAAATGTGTTTATAGTTGGCCATACTGAAAGGTGCAGTGAAAAGCTGGTCATTAAGAGAGAGGGCGAGACGATATCCTTTAAATACGAGTTTAACGGCACACATTTTCAGACGGTCTCTCCTGAAAGTCATTCAAATTGTTGCACTCGGTTGTTGTATGGAAAGTGACAGAAATAGTTGTGTGAAAAATGGGGAAAAAAGGAGCCAGAGAGAGTAGATCAAACCCTGGATTGCAAGTTTCAGAACTCAGTAAATTCATCCTTTTCTAGTTCCTTTTAAATTAAAGAACATACCTTTAAACACCTTGAGATGATGTTTAAGTGTAAGTATAAGTGTGCTATTTATTTCCTCCCAAATCTGAGGATACCCACATACCTCCTGACACCTCTACAGTGTTGAAAGTACTGCCAGTGTGCACTCAATGTTGTCATTGACTGACTCGTGAATGTAGTTACACCACCAGACAGATATGAATGGAAACAGTATGTCCTCATTCCTCCGTCTGTGACTCTCTCTGTGTGTAGTAACAACGTCTTAAACGGCAGTTGTTATTATAAGAGGGGTGAGCCCTGTCTGTGTGTATTATGTGTTGTGGGAGTTACAGAGTGGGGGAGGTGGAGGGGATCTGCTTCTGGTCCAGATGTTTATAACACCCCCCCAGCTCCAACGTGAGCCTGTATCTTTATTATCCTTCATACTGTATCGCCTCGATTGCTGAAATAAAGCCAGAAAACATGCATTTAGGTTGACATTTCACATGCATTAAAAGAGGAAAAAAAGAAAAATTGAAGTCACTGCAACAACAGACCGACAGAGAGTTCTTTGTCTTCCAAAATAGTAAACGTGAGGGCACAAATAAGACGACTGAAATGCCACCAAGTCTTCCTAAACCTCATTACGGAGACAACCTCAGGGTAAAAGCACACACTTGTGTAAACACAACAAGCTCCTGTTCACAGGGAAGTCTCTCCGGATAGTCACATTTAAATTGTCAACACCGATGAGGATGTGCCAAATCCTTTAAGCCAATCTGTTTTCTCTCTCACGACAGTCTCACTCAAAAGCTCACAACAAAGGATTCCTCCGTGGTTTAATGCAAACAGTGCTTTGGGAAATCACTGCTGAAGAGTTTGTAGCACTTCTCACCTGGCTTTTGTGTCCGTTTTTGCTACTTACTATAAAGGATATCCCAGATTAAGCAAATCAAATAAGCAGGAAAGTTTTCCGCAAACAGCCAACGTCATATACTTCATGTGAGTGGGACTGCTTTTTAGGACGTAACCTACGAACTTAATTGATCACCAGGCGAGATACGTCAGAATCTGGGCGGCTTATCACCTCGGCTCAACTATTTCACTGTTATAGAAATCCACTTTTGTTGAATATAAGATGCCATAATATTGAAGTGCTGATTAATTGACAATACCTTGTCATATTGACAGTAAATGGAGCCAAAAATGTCTAAATTTGGCATTAACAGCCTGGGTGTAGTAGAGGTAAGATGAACAAGCGGCACACCTCAGCAGATGACTGGCGGCTCAGGCGGCCATTTTATTTTTTGAATAATTATATAAAAGTTATTAGAGGTTGTAGAGATCCAGAAAACAACTGGATTTATGAGACTTTTGTGTCTCTAAAAAAATTAAATAAAAGGTATTTTTTTATATTGATATAAAGTACCGACTGACAGACGATGCTACTACAGGAACACTGAGCTCCAGCTGAGAAGATGACGTCAAAATGAAAACAAGAGTGCTGGTCAGAGGTCTGCACCAGGACCATACGATACCTGCATCACTGTAAGCTGCTTAACTTCATTTGTCAATTCCAAGTCTAAGCTCTTCAGTCTGCGGTCGGCTTCTCTGATTGTATCGCCAATATGGTTTTAAAATCACAGAGACAGCCGGCTGCTGACTCCTCTTCTCTCTGATTCAGCATCAGTGTTTACGATTGCTTGTTTCACTGATGTTACTGAACATTAATCAAAAGGAAAAGAGGCTTGAAAGTGTTTTTGTGATTATGGAAAAGGGTCTGTTTGTGCTCGTCAGGCAACTTGAGCCACAACAACTGCTGTTGCTGTTAGAGCATGCGTTACTGAGAAGCATTTCATGTCGATACGAGTGCCGAAACGCAGCACACTGAACCCCCTGATGTGCGTAAACACAACCCCAGCTGTGGCGCCTCCACCCACCTTCGGCACAGTTAAGTTGATTTGGAGCCAGGAAATTACCAAACAGGCTCAAGTGCAACATTTTTTTTTGACTTGACGCCCAACAAAAAAGGCATTACGACAGCATTAGCGCTGCCACTGGTTTCACACTGGCAGGAAATTAAGGGGCAACATCTCATCTAAACACAGTGACGTTCAAAAGTCACGGCACAAAGAAGTGTTTTCAGTGCTTTTACGTAATTGGAAAAAGCATTTCAATTGCAAATAGCTCATGCTTTCTGATTTAATAAGGTCAGACATGTTCACACTATATACGGCACTGGGGTTCATGCACAAAGACATTGAATGTCTGTAAAAGACCATAACTAATGAGAAAGCATCGTTTTCCCTCACTTGATCGTATTTAATTTAGAAAAAAAAAGCTTTTTCTATAGTTCTGATAACATGTTGTCCATGATATCAGCCCACAAGACCAATATTTATTAAAAGAGCATTTGATAAAGGTAGTCATCAGAAATCCTTAATTGAGTCTAACTTTATTACTGGGAAATTTAAGTCATGAGACATCTAATGGGACGGGTAAAGACGGCAATGTGATATCAAGTACTTTCTTTGAACTCATGTGATATTCCAGTGAGCAGATGAGACAACTCCTAGCCGGTTATAATTTGATTCATTTCGTTATTTCTGTGACATGATTCACTTACACTTCAGATCTTATTAAGACTGAAACCAATTATGTTCCGTGTGCAGACAGCCTGTAAGAGGAGCAGCAAATGGCAAAACACTCTGTAATTGGACAGAACATTAAGCAACAGAACTTTAATGAGCGGTCTTCAGAGGGGAAAACATTAACAGCCAATTTCTCCAAAAGGACTTAATTATGGTTGCTTAATTATCAACAGCGACAGGGCAGCTGCACCCAAACACCAAAACTAATGATGGACTGAGATTCAGCCCCAATTTTAGAAGGAAATTCAACCTTTCTGTCTTTCTTAAAGCCTAAAAAGTCAAAACAGATAAACAAGTACAACTACTGAACAACATTTATACAGCTGAACTCCCAGCATGCAACACGGCAGGGGGGTTGGGCTCTGAAATCTCCCATGGGTGCTGTTTTTATCACTCAATAATTCGATTGGGAAGCACCGCGGGGAAATTAGATAAAATCTGCATCAACTGCAAAGGCTGCTCGTCTTGTTGTTTTATGGCTTTAAGGCCTTTACACACCGCGCTGTGACAAATGTACGTCACAAAAATGCAAAATACTTGGCAGCAAAACTTTTCATACCCGCAGCCATACGAATTTGTGACAGTTGCAGCACTTTTTCAATAAAACGGTTTGAATAGATTTGAGCAGGTGGAGGACCAACTAGCGGGATCCTACTGACCCAGAGCAGGGTCTGCCAGTCTGAGGTTAACTGTTACATAGCCTAAGCTACTGTAAGCTATTTCATTGAGTTTCCTTTTAGCTTTCATTTTTTATGCTATTTTAAGGCTTTTTAACAAGTTTGAGTTCCCTCTGGTAAACATTTATACGGTGTAGTGCATATTTCTATAGGCTTTTATTGTGAAAGGTATGAACAGAAGGAGTGGTCATTGTGAAGGTTGAAAGGAGTAATACATTTTGCCGTCTTAGTTCAGACTACGGATGCTCCGTGTTGTACAATGTAGTGCACGTTTTGAATATGTTGGTTCCACACACTGTGATTGATTGATTGCTATATTTGCGGTGCAAAAGCTCTGAAAAATTGACCTCGCGCTGAGAATGCGGAAGCTAAAAAAAACTTTAACTTAGTTTTACTGGGACTTTAATAGAGAAGGGCAAATAAATGTAACTCACTATAATGAAGCATGAGGTTAAATACTAATCATCAAGGACCTCATTACTATATAAAAATGTACAGTTTATAACAATATTCTTGATCAGTAAGCTTGAGTTTCTCTGTAGTGCTCATGATGTAACCAATGCTATTGTGATCATCTGTAAATCACGGTTGGCTGTGTTTTGTTCTGTTGTACCCTCTGGTGCCGTGGACCCATCTGTTCAGCTCATCCTACAATAAAACCATCCACAACACACTGATGAACCAACACACATGTACACGCTACCCCTCTCCCCATCCTCCTCCTCCTCCTCCTCCTCATTGCCTTCATCCATTAAGCGACAGCTGAGTCCACACGGGTGTTTTTTCTGTTTTGGGCTTCTGTCACAGCAGTGTGATAACTGCACGTCCTAATAAACACCACACACCTGACTGACTGGAGGCCCAGAAGGCAAAGCAGGACCGAAACATGGAAGGTACATTTAGTAAAAAAAAAAAAGGCTTGCATCTCAAGAGAAATGTACGAAAGGAAAAAACAAGCAGCTTGTGTTTCCTTCTCTGCATCCTCTCTCTATTCTGTTCTCTGGAGTACAAACACCCCCAAGGACTTGTGACCTTTTACTAAACTTAAAAGACAATCGCCATTCAGTCAGGCACACCGGGACATTCAACCTCACCCAGGGAAGTGACTCTGAAGGAGTTTTCAGCTTGTGCAGTAAACAAACTACTCAACCTACAACAGTGTCCTTTATGGAAGGACGGGACAATTTGTGCACAATTTCAACGTCCTTTTTTGATATTTTATATAATGCCTGAGTAACAGGTTTACATAATTACTCCTAAAATAAAAAAAATACCCAATTATTATGCTAGATATGGTGATTAAAATCATTAATCCTTATTATTTGAAGAGCCCTTCTATCTAAGTCTAAGAGGCATTGCCAAAGAAATTAGATGTTTACAGCCAATGTGACAAAATTGAAGAGCAAATACGATAAACAAATGTTTGCTTGAACAACCGCTAGAAAGACCTAATAGAATTTTGTTCATATTGTGTGTTGTTTATGTCTAAAATGTATGGACAATTCTCACAGTTGAGGCTCCCACAAGGGTTTTGAAAGCTCATCTACTGCTGGTCGTGAGGGATGGACGAAAGTGAGATGACCCCGTCAGCGGTGCGTTAAACATTAGAATTGATTTGTTCAGAGTCGGCGTGCTGCGGGGTGGAGATGCTAAAGAGCCACAAGGAAACATGGGTTTGGATCCGTCTCCTCCTGTGGCTGATGCAACCTCGTGGCAAAACTTAGCTCTGGAGGTCATCTGTCGCCTCAGCCAAGGCGAGGTTTCCTCCCTGGGCTTTCTCCCCCCCCCTCCCCTCCCCCAAACCCCCCTTCCCCTTTGTGAATAAAAGAGGCCGACCTCGTGAATTTTGCTGGCTGACGTAAATGGGCCGCAGTTAACTCGCATCCTGTCTGCGCTGGTCAGAGGAGCCGCGGGGCAAAGCACCCGCTCCACAGTCCCTCCCCAAACACCCTGGGCCTGCTTCGCCCCACACTGCATCTCATCTCTAACCAGTCAGGACACCGTGTCCCAAGCTACAGGGACTTCAAAAAGGAACTGCATGACTAGCTTACAGAGTAGTGGACCATGTCTTCAAAAGAGGAAGCGGGGACTGTATCACTAGAAAGGCACCTTCAGATGTAGCCTATGTAATTGGATAATCAGCCCTTGAGGGGGTAGACATCACATGACAGGAGACACAACATGTATGAATACTATGTACTTTGAGTGAGGCTTGTAAAGAGGAGTAATAAAATCGGCTGTGTCTAAATGAGCACATGGTTCAACTAGAGTAGTTCCCTTTGAAAGTGTAAAAAAAAAAAGAAAAAAAGATCAAGAGTTCAAATTATAGGCTAATCCTTGACATTCCAGTTAGCAGCTGTGGTTACTGGTGGTACTGGTGCAAGTGTTTTTTAATAACATGGAGTCCCAGATTAATATTCTAAATGACAACTGTATTGACCACTTCAACTACTCTGACTACTGTCAGAAACCTGTGTATCTGTTTACAGCAGAAGATTCATCCTGTCACACTGTTTTAATAAAGAAGAAGAAGGTGACTAAAATAGACAGCCTGACTAAACAGAACTAATGAAATCTAATGTTGTCTGCCACAACACATTCAATTCACGCATTGTCTTCTGTTGTGCGTGGGAAAGGGCTTCTTATTCAATATTAGAACTACCATTCATAACTTAAAATGATGTTTGAATTTGAAATTCATGGTATATAATGCAACAGGCCGGCAAAAAAAAATTAATCAAGGCCATTGTTGGTCTTTTCGCCCAATGGGAAATGGCGAAAACTTGCGAGCCGCGCTGAATGAATAATCATGACACCAATCCATTTGACAGTGTGTTTTTTGGATTCGTGGTTTCATAGAATAGTTGACTCATTCGACACTGTGCATCGTAGTGGACTAGAGATGTCACGAGAACCAATACGACTGAACAAAGTTGATGCCAGAATCGGCCAAAAAAGTGATGGTACTTGTTTTCCTGCAGTACTGCAGCTACCGTAGGGACCAGGGATCGAGGGACTAGCGGCGTCCCTGATAATGCTACATTGTGAGCGAAACATTATATTTCTGCAAAACAGTTGGTTGTGTTCAAGATAAATTCAAATAAAATACCTGTATGAAATGTATATTGTCATTGTTTACAATTTAGTAAGTGAGATGCTAGCTATCACTGCAGTTTAGGATTGTGTGCCATTCTTAAATATTTTTTTACAAAACCTCTATGATCTGAAAATCATTGAATTTGTTGTGTTGTGTCAAATATGGTTCCAGTAAAAACTTCCATGGTCAGTCTTCAGCCTTTATCGGAAGCATGCACAGCTGTGCACCTACACATGCAAAAATAAATATAAAAAATTAGATTCAATTTAATAAAAATCTTAAGGATCTTAAGGATTATAACATTAAAGTGTGAGACATTTGGGTGAACAGTAGACAACGTTGTTCCTCTCTGCTGTTATGCAACAGGTCATTGTGCTGCCGGGTGAAATGGTTTCACCTGTGTTTGGGGAGGGGGGGGCGGGGGGGGGCAGCCTGACTTTCAGCACCGAGCTTAATGCCACCTCCATTAGGGGGATCATATTTGTGCCTCAGAAAAAGGGCCCTCAATGACTGGTGCACAGTAGCTGGCAGGTTACGCAATGTCAGCGAGCAGGAGGCAACGACTCAAGAAATGATGTTACGTAACTGACGAGGCACATTCACACAGCCCACTGGGCAGCAGAGTGGAAAACAGGGCGCTGTGGCGCTGACAGAAGAGAAGAGAAGGGGGGAAAAAACAGGCATTGTGTGGATGTTTGGGGTAAAAAAGGAGGTGTGTGGGAAACGTCTCGTCAGGCTGAGAGGACGAAGGTATTCTGCCTCGCTGGAGGCAACGAACGTGCGCGGAGACAGAAAGAGCTTTGCGTGAATAGAGATGTCGTTTCTCATTATAATGCATGAGGCACTTTGAGAGTGTCCCGTTTAAATAAAGGCGAGCCATCTCACCCCCTATTTCTCCCCCAGTCCTTCTAGTTGAGGAAAGAGGAATTCGGGGCCTGAGGCGAAGGGCAAGTGGCCGAAGAGGAGCCAGAGTGAATGAAAGAGAGAAAGAGAAACTCCCGGCAGAGCCCCATTAGTTTCTCGTTTATTCACTTTTGCTGCACAAAAGATGCATGGCTCCAATTTGTCATGCACAGGAGTCGTGGCTGGATCGCTCAGCTGAAATCGGGTCTGGAGCCGAGAGAGACTTAGTGAGCCATGCCGCGATGTGTCCCGCATGGACTCCATCACACGCTAACAATGTATTTCCACTGGGGCCTGACACATGTCAGCCAGTAGTCCCTAATGTATTCTAGGCATCTCCGTTCCACAGGAACTAACAGATGTGACGCCACAATGTGGACTCTGGGAATTGTAATCCAGCCAACCCTACGTTTAAAAAAGTTAAACGTTCACATTCTTTAGACACCAGCAACAAGCAACGTTTTTTTTTCCCTTTTTTTTGGTGCCATTTATTTGGTTTTCTGAAAACTGCAGAAGCAAAGCGAAACAGCAACAATCAAAACTTGCACTTAGTGGTGATGAAATTGAACCATCACCACCACCGTAAAAAACAGCTGTTCATTAAAGTAACAAACGGAAAATAATAAAAACTCCGTCCCAGACTGTGGCTCACCACTGCCGAGCGAAATGACGTTTGTTTTGTGGGTTTTTCCTTTCAGAAGGAGGAGAGTCAAGTGTTGAAAAAATCCAATATTGGGCACCAGCTGGAGGACCAGGTGGGTAACTACAGGGTGGGCCGATCACTGCTCCATGTAGCTACACCACGAGGAGAAGAAGAAGAAGAAGAAGAAGAAGAAGAAGAAGAAGAAGAAGAAGAAGAAAGGGAAGCCAAATAGGACGGAAAATAGACAATTTTCTCTATCAGGAACACATGTCCCGGCGTAGATCAGAAACATTTTACGCCCTCATTTGTGGGACTTTTAACTGCAGACCTGAGAAGGATTTCGGGCCAAGTATCTGAGAGGAGGATGCATGTAGGTGGAGCTGCTGAGCTCATTCTAAAGTATCTGAATTCATCATGGCCATGAGGTTGATGCTCCAGGCTGTGGGCAGCAGCTCAGGCAGAACGTCTCTCCCACCCTGACCTCTCCCATGCTTCGTCACAGGTTTCACAGCCTCCCTTGCGATGACTGAGACTTTACAATATTGGCATCATAAAAACCTCCCTCACTTTCTCCATCCTCCCAAGGTTTGACGTGTGCAGCTAATTTCCTCGTAGCCGTTCATCATCCTTACAGTCGACTCAGCCCCCGGGCGCTCTCCACCCAATAAGACACCATCCCCAAACCAAAATAACTCCCCCAGGATGGATCTCAGTATGTTACGTAAAAATAAAAACATGCATCACAGAGGAGCCGTGACTCACTCGCTGCAGCGAATTAAATCTTCTGCGCAGACGAATACTCAGAGATGCATGAAATCTGTATTGGAGGAAATTAAATCTTATTTTGCACAGATATTCATTGCATGCCAGCGACTCTCGGGACCCATAGGATGAGCAGCAGCTGTGGTGTTTGCTGCCTCTGCTGTTACATAACAGGACTGCCATGCACTCGCATAATTGATTTTGACCCCCGTGACAGCTCTGATGTGCGCTGTGAAGTGTAGAAAAAGATCAGCGTCGAAGAACAAATGTTGCTGTTCCCAGCATGCGAACGAAACATAAACACAGGATCACCCACTAATGAACGGGGCAGCAGCACGTTCCCTAGAAATATGCTGAATATTGGGAATATTCAGATTCAAAACGGAGACGGACATTTTTGTTTATCTTCATGACCTGCGCTCCTTTAATCCTCTGCTTTGCTCTTATCCGTGCACATTTATTTCGCTGTAAACATCTGTTAATAGTAAATAGATGATGATGCCATCATCCACACTGTGACTAAGTGTGACTCTTTGCCCAAGTGAATCTGTTGTATCCCCATCTTTCTTTACAAGGATGCAGAAGATGCATGTTTACATGTTTTTAGTCTTTGTTTACAAGGATGCAGAAGATGCATGTTTACATGTTTTCAGTCCTTGTTTACAAAGGATGCAGAAGATGCATGTTTACATGTTTTTAGTCTTTGTTTACAAGGATGCAGAAGATGCATGTTTAAATGTTTTTAGTCTTTGTTTACAAGGATGCAGAAGATGCATGTTTACATGTTTTTAGTCTTTGTTTACAAGGATGCAGAAGATGCATGTTTACATGTTTTTAGTCTTTGTTTACAAGGATGCAGAAGATGCATGTTTACATGTTTTTAGTCTTTGTTTACAAGGATGCAGAAGATGCATGTTTACATGTTTTTAGTCTTTGTTTACAAGGATGCAGAAGATGCATGTTTACATGTTTTTAGTCTTTTTTTACAAGGATGCAGAAGGTGCATGTTGACATGTTTTCAATCTTTGTTTACAAGGATGCAAAAGATGCATGTTGAAATGTTTTCAGTCCTTGTTTACGAGGATGCAAAAGATGCATGTTGACATGTTTTCATCTCAGTGACGCAGCATGATGCTGCCGTGCTCCTCCGTGAGTGGGCAATCTCAGCATACGGCACTTCTGCACTCTTGGCGAAGGCCTCCATAAGCCAACTGCCAAGCTTGGATGTTTACCAAACACAACAAATTAAAAATGGAATGGATAAGTGTCAAAATAAGATAAATTATTTATCCAGTTTTGCGAATTGATAGCAGACACGGCATTGGTTTCTCCCACGTACGTTAAAAGCATTTTACATGTTGTAAAAGAAAAATCATTCATTTGTTGAAATATTTGCTCTTAGAGCTTTTGTTTACATTGAGCCCTTTGCATCTCCAGTTTTTTTCCCCCCAAAGTTTACCTCTGTGAATCATTTACACTGCCAGCAACTCTTTCCTCTAAAAAAATGCCTAATCTAAGGAATGGTATGAGCTTTATTTCTGTGAGAAAATCTTTTGGGAAATGTAGGAATGGTTTACATTTTTTCCACCACCACTGAACATAAGAGCTTAAAGCAATATTGATCTTTATGGAGCCAATATTAGACTGTCAAATACACAAATACTTTTAATATCCTACTGTATATTGAGATATTGTTAAAACACGTAAGGCAAAAGTGCATGCATGCATACATTCAGCACTCCATGTGAAAAGTAGGTATTTTTAGTACATTTCTGTAATTTTACTAAAATTCTGTGCTTCTGTAATCCTAAATGAGTGAAAAGTATACTTTTTTTTTAAATAAATGGGCATGAACCGCTTTGTATCCAAATATGCACACTATTCATGAAATGTGTAAATTAAGGGACTATCAAAAAACTGTAAAACACATTGTTGCAAAAAAAAAGACCGATCTTTTGGTTTGATGAAGCGAGATAATCATCATGACCCAAAAAAGTCATTTGAAAAGGTGGGAACAAATAAAGCGTGCAACACTCACCGAAATACACCGTCTTGTCACACTTGGGGCACTTTGAAGACATGTTGCGATGTCGAGTGAAAGTGATCTGTTTTGTTTGTCCGGAGCGGCGTCTACTCTTCTCTCCGTCTCTTCTCTCCGCAGCAAGTGTCCGCACTCCGCTTACAGAAGCCGGGAGCATCTATTGAGTCCACGGCTCCCGTATTTGCATAACCCCGCCCTCCTCTTTCCGTCACAGTACCAGTCCTTGTGTCTCCTCCACGTGTTGTAGGAAATGTCACTACTTGACAGTTAAAGTCGAGGCTTAGGACGTCAGTTGCTGGTTTTTTTTCGTCATTCTGCCTGTTTAGAATTTTATTGTTGTGGAAGTAGTCTTCAAACAGCTATCTAGCAAACAATAAATAGCTAACATTAAAGATACATTAGCGCTTTAGCTGCTAGCTATTAAGCTAGTTCCGCTTTTCTCTCTCTTTTTATTGGCTACGATTTACTGCGTCCAAGTGTGGTCATTGAGAGAAGCTATAAACACTTTAGATGCAGTTGGCTAACATATAATACAACATAGTTTGTTTCAAGCATACTCAGGTCTTTAGAATCAATAGCTGTTTTTTGCAAGTTGGATGTTTTACGAGCAGCACATGAAGGCAGCACTTCTCTCTCTTTGTGCCAGCCTGTGGTCTTGTCATGGCCAGACTAGGGCCAGGCGGGAAAGCTTTTTGAGCAAGTAGTGCAGGGTACACATGCACTCCCATTTCCTTTCCCCCCTCTTTCCACAAGAGGAGTAGGAGTAGTGTTTGGTTGAATCACAATGCTCTCTTTCAGAATGAATGACACGTAGGAATTTGTTAGGCAAAGGACGACGCTGAAACGTGGCTTGGGTGGATCGACTTTCCTCTCAAGAAGGCTGCTGACTTTGTGACAAAATAGGCCTACTGACTGGAGACAGGCTTCTGAATGTCTCACAATCCAGTTTGACAAGTCGTGGTTTGCATTCACTTGTGATGACTAATTAAAAGGCATTATCAGCTCCTGCAACAGTTTGTCTTTCTCTTTCCACTCGGGGAGTCTTCGGAGTGACTGAGGTCATCTCTTTCACACATGGGTGCTGTCTGGTCTGTCTGCCACAGTGACACAGTGCAGGTCCTGGTCCAGGATCAGACGCTCTGATATTTCCCACATCTGTGTCCCGGCTGATTAGCAGCCGTCAGCAGGCCTGTAACCGGTTCCTCCTTATCTCAGAGCTCACTGTTTAAAAAAAAAAAGAACTGTATCAGTTTGAGACTCAACGGTCTCAACGGCCTCTCAAAGGCAGCCAGATTGTTCACTGGGCAACTTATGGGGCAACCCTGATCGGCATCACTGCTCAAGTAAAGGGTTTTTCAGCATTTCCCACTCGCAGTAAATTTGGAGTAGAGAGTTTTCCCACCTCAGCGCTCTCAGTGTGTGTATCACAGAGGACACAAGTTCACGTTCACCTCCAGTTGTTTGCTGTGGTTGCAGATTTGTTGCCAGTTCAGCTGCGGACTCAAACCTGCTGAGAGGAGAGGAGGAGGTCAAACACTACAGAGGGAAACAGAGTCAAAGAGGAGGCAGGAGATTGAAAGTGAAAGGACAATGTTCTCCGCAATCCTCCTCAGCTCACTGAACACATGTGATGAAGATGAAAGGAAGGGTGTATTATTCCCACTATCTGTAATATAAGAAATCATTTATGTGAGGCTGAAAAGGAGAATGCACAATCAGCAAAACCTTTCCTTGAAAATAAAAGTTTAAAAGTGTTTAAAATCATTTTCAAGGTTGTGGATGTATGGAGCAAAAATGACTGACAGGTGAGGGAACAGATGCCTCTGACAGGCTCGTACTCCGGCGGTGTGACTCGATGCTTCTGAGGAGTCTGGGTAATTTCCCGGTGAGACTGAAAGTGGACGTATCCAGGCCACTAGTTTTATTTTTTTAACTTTCTGATCTGGTGCTTGGTTCAGACCCTCACTGTTTCTCCAGAGCAGATCAAGCATCCAAACCCCACGGGGGGAGCGACAGGAATAGACAGAGGAGAAACGGAGGTGGTCCTAAGGGCTGCAAGGAATGTTAGTGCTTTACTTACCATGGGGCAAACAAGGGTGGAAAAAGCACCTCAAAAATGTGACACATCCTAATCTTTTCTTTATCTCAAAGTGTTCTCAGAGGAGCACTCTGCCATTTTTATACATGAAGATCTTTTCACCACTCAGCCTGTGAAAACAGTTGGTTGTGCAGCTTTAGTTCACTTTAGTCTGAGAAAATAATCCTGATGATGCCATCAGGGTATCGCAGTTCAGTTTGAGACTTTTTTTTGCAGAAGGCTTGCATTAAGAACTGTGGGGGTGCAGCTTGAATGTTGTGGTTCATTTACATGGCCGGGAGAGTCTAACCAAAGACGGTATTCTGATGCATAACAGGATTTTATAGGATTTAGTGATGTCTGAGCTTGATACTCGGGAATAACGGTCAGGATATCTCAACATCTGCTGCATCAATTTTGACTATTCTTTTTAAATCCCCAAAATTGTTCTGAATTTGTCAGAAACTGTGTGTTTGTATCTGAAGCCCATCACTCATAGTTAGTAACTAATTGAAAAAATATGTTTTTCAGGGCCCTTTAATAAGTCTTTACATCACTAGTATGCATGATCCCAGTGGGAAACAAACTCCGAGCCCTTAGTTGTGTTAATCCTCGACCCTTCGTCCACCATCAGGTCTTATGAACTCCTGCTGCACACCTGTTTCAAACAACACTCACGCTAACACTCATTACATAAGCCCCAAGGCCAAACAGGTGCCATAGCTGCCTTTAACCCCAGACAGCGACAATCTCTCAGTTCCTTCCTTTTTCCTTCCTGTTCACCCCCCCTTCCTCTAACACACACACTCACACATTCAGGCTCCACAGATGTAAATGCAGGCTAATCCACATGAGCCACGTGACATTTCGTTCGCAAAGAGGGAGCCCACAGAACGGCCGGCGAGGGCCCAGCCCAACACCACAGCCGGCTGCTTCTTTCAGCCAGCGGGCACGAGAGCCGGAGAGAGGCGAGCAGACCATTTAGGCCCGATTGAGGGGTTCTGAGGGCTCTATTTAAAGTGGACAAGCACGTCATTTAAAAGACCTCAGACAGCTGTGGTATTTCTGAAAATGTGAAAGCACAGTTGTTTGTTTGGACTACACGTGATCTGCCAGGGGCACGTGCGTGTCTTTGAGTAAGAGGGAGAATAAAAGAGCCTGAATTAATTATTGAAAACGTTCGCACACACAGCAGAGTGGCGATTATTTTAGAATCAGTAGCCTATGTTTAGCTCTGCGAGGAGGAGACATGGGTAAGATTAAACTCGGCAGATGATAAGCTATATATGTTGAGTGTTCAGGGAGATTTTAATAGACAGTAGATCTTATCTTTTTGTATAAGACTGAGAGGACATCAGGGACGGTTTTATCTGCCTTCTTTCTCTGGGTCTCCTTACAGGATGCTGTCCTCTTGTTTAGCCAAGATACAAGCAAGTTACTAGAAATTACACACATAATATACTATCATTGTGAGCCACGCAACCATTAAAATAAACGGGCAGTCCCGCCCACAGATGATCACTTGTTCTGTGTTTAATCACAATGTTTCAGTTGGTAGACCTTCATCAAGTGATAGTGTTAGTGACATATACACTTCATACTACATGTATGTAAACACAACCAATAGGCTTGTCCAAACTAAGTGCTTTTGATTACAAATAACATCGGGAGAAGCCACATTCAAGCCAAAAAATGTAATATATTATGTTAGGCATACAGTGTCCAAATTAGTAACATTAAAACTGATACTGAGTCCAGGCAATAAAATCACTGTGAAAACATGCACTTTAACGTTTAGTCAAAGCTGATATGAGGCTTCAGCAGTTTAGATTTGACAAATCAAATTGGTATCAAAAATAGAAAAGAAAATGTGTTTTTTTGCTGATCTGTGGTCGAGGGGCAGGGACACAAAGAACGGATTTTATACTAAAAACGTACTATATTTGACATAAACAAATGAAGTTATTACATAGTGGATCAAAAAGTAGCAGAAAATAGAAATAGTCAGCTAAAGTACAAGTACTTTACAATTGTATTGAAGTACTTCAGCCATTGCTGCTTTCAATGTCCACATAGATGTATTGTTTTAAGAAAGACTTAAAAAAATATGAACCTATCCTTTAAGTCCAGCAGTTATAGAATAAAACTTAACCTTGCACTTATAGTGTAGGTTGTGGTCATTTGATTAAATACCATTTTATTTTAGAATATGCACCAGCACAATATAAACTGCAAGAATTAGAGTGCAGGACAGGTCTCAGTTGATATTGTGCTTTCATGGTGCAAATCTTCTCACTTATTTTCAATAAATCAAATTACCCAAAAACTGTTTGACGTACAGTACACTTGTGACTTTTGGGGGCCCGTTTGGTCCGGGCCAGTTGCCCATTTCAGTCCCGCATCAGGTCTACATACTCAGTGGGTATTTTTGACAGCACTGGGGTGGCTTTTTACAGACAGAACAACAGTCTGTTTGTGGCTCCTTTACAGTATTTCTAAGTGGAGATGGGAGAGCGCTCCTGTGTTTTCTTTAGCCGTTGACAGTCAATTTTGAAATATGTTACTCCCACTTGGACTGTGCGGTGTTTATATTCCACTGAATGCCGCTTTTAGTGATGTGGGTGTATTGTTTTACTTGGCACTGTTGGTCGAGGTTCCACTCTTATGCATTTCTTCTGCTCCCTTGTCTAATCTAAAAGCCTATTTGTAGCCGGTGCAATCTGTATATATTCAATAAATCTGTCGTTAAAATGTTCTGTTTGTTTACAACATGAGGCGAGGGTTTTGTTGCGGCGCTGAGGCGTGTTGAGGGAGGGTGTGGTAGAGGCAGCTGGCAGAAGTTTTTACGTCTCTATCTACAGGACATCCTGTGATCCTCCCTCTCAGAGCTCCCTATCATTTCTGAGGGAATCCTTTAAGTGACGCACATGGGAGTTAGACTCTAAATACAGACAACCTGCATGAACTCATGAGTCTTTATTTAAAGTAATATCATAAGGGGGATAATTAACAAATCAAATACTTACTTTAAGGTGATTTAAAGGTGACCAAACACGTTCTATTAAGCTATTTAAGCCAGTATATAAAATACTCCAACATTTTACTTTCTACATCCTTTGTATAATCACACTGAAGACCCTGAGGCAGTCAGTCGAATGTCTGACTAATCAAGGCTTTTCTGTTTGTGCGGCATGTTGTTTAAGTGAAACGGATTAATGATCAATACGCCCTGAAGACTCCATCTTACTCAGCGGATGTATCAGTGGTGAATGTGCTGTGTGAACATCTCTCATTGAGCATCAATCAGCAGTACTGACAACTGGTCGGCTGTATCAATCAGGCAGTTTGGATGTATGAAGTGAGAGTTTGACACATTTTGGGAAATACACTAAATTGCTTCCTTGCAGAGAGTTAGATAAAGAAGACCGATACCACTCTGGTACCGATCTTCTCATCTAACTGTCAGCAAGAATGTGAATAGGGGTATTTTCCAAAATGTCAAACTGTTCTTTAAAGACTATACAGGGTTTTGGAAATGTTTTGCCTGTGCTAAACATTAGCAACAATTATTTTTGCACCAACTTCGAGCAAATTCTGGTAGTTTTAAAGAATAAGATTACAATTTGGTAATGACAACAATTTTGGGATAATGTTATTTCCAACATTTCAACATTTTTCTGACATTTTTATAGTTCTTCATGAACTATGAAAAAAAATATTCAATTCAATGAATAATTTCTTATTTTCTTAGGTAATTTTGATATGAACGTAGATGCAATGATGATATCTAAGTCTCTATTTGGTCATGTGACGATACAATATATGGTAGCTAGGTAACTCTCTTCTTCCCCAATACAAAAGCCTAAGGAACTAATATGATTGTAAAATCCAACACATTGTAAGTAAAATATATACAGTACGCCAACAACAGTTGACGTCACAAGTATCTAAAATGATTCTTGAAATCCCTGAGAGAAACGGCCTTCTCCTTCACATGTACTCAAACTGACAGGCGCTCTCTTGCAAATTCTGTCCACAAACAATATCACTCACTGTGACAAGGTCTCTCTCTCTCTGTCTCTGTGTCTCTCTCTCTCTCTCTCTCTCTCTCTCTCAAATTTCATAATAAAACATTCAGCACTGGAAACGTTTTCTTTACCTCAGCATTAAACAAACCCTGTTTCTTCCACATGGGCAGGGACATTTCATTTCATATAGCTGCCCTACGCAGGAAACCTAACTGGTCACATTCAGTACATAAAAAAAAAAAAGTTTTGTTCCAGTTGAGCTCTTAATTAGACCCTCTGAACATGGGCGGTGCTGCGATGGAAAACACCAGATCGCGTCCTGTTTTAGGTGCTTGTAGAGGCCTTTAAGACAGGCAGGCTAGCATGCAGGCAGAACAGCATCTATTCTCTGCAGGATTAAAACGGTTAAATGTTTCTTTCTCTCTACTCGCATCATTGTGTGGAGCTTTTAGTCATGAAAAGTACACCAAGGACAGCAGGTGTGTTTTCTCACATCAATCAACCATACTGCATGCTATTGGGTGTAGAAATGCTGTCATGAGGGGAACTCAGGATGAGGACTCGGACGCAGATGTTAGGGTTCAACTGACGATCTTTTAATTACAACAAAAAGACTCAGGAAAATCCCTGGAAACAAAGCCTCTTTTAGCGAGGCAGGAAAACAAACTCACAAAGCAGAACTAAAAAAACTCCGATTTAACTCAAAGGGCAGTAACGTAAAAACGGCAAAAGCCAAACCAAAAATCACTTCGCAAGGAAGGTAAAATGCTACAAATAAAAAAGCTCTGATTCTACTCAAAGAGCTGAATGATCAAAATGGCAAAAGGCAAAACAAGGTCGCTCTTACAGAAGAAACTAGAAACAAGAAACAAGAAACAAGAACGGGATAGACAATACTCAGGCTTGGACTTGCTGATATCATGAGGCGGGTGTCCAAGGCAAAAGGACATGACACACTGGCACAGGACAAGGGGAGACGCAGACTATAAGTACACATGAGGGGAGTGGGGGAGCAGGTGGAGACAATCGGGAATCAGGGAAGACAATCAGACTGGTGACACATGAGGAAGGGCAAGGAACCTGAAACGAGAGGAGAGTTAATTTCCAAAATAAAACAGGAAGTCACAAAACAAACGTGGAGACAGGACAAAAACCCAACTTGACATACAGGTGTGACAAATGCTAATAATATAATGATATAATAATAATGATAATGCTATTTAACAACCTGGAAAAACGAAGAGATATTTATCCTGCTTTCAGAGAGGTGCTGTTAGACTTTTTAGTTCGCTGAATAAAGATGAATCTAATTTAGCAAAACATTAGATCTAACAATTAGATACCAATAATGTACTTATTGTGAAATAAATGTCTCAAAACACTAGTAGTAAACAGCCCATACTTTCATTAAACAGCCTTCAAGCTAATTACTGTGCACTTATTTACACCCGTCCGTCCGGCATTGTTCAAACTGACATGACAACTGGAAGTGTAAACAAAAAGTGTACTCAGTTAATCCGCTATAACTGCCTGAAGGTGTGTCACGTTATAGGCTCTAATCAAGTTTGTGGAGGCCCCAGAGAGAGCAGGTTTCCATCCCAAGTAGGAAACAAGGTGACATTTCTAATTAGACCACTAGAGTGAAATCAGCAGCGTTTGTTTGGCAGCACTCAGACTCACTCGTGATTTAAAACCCTCCAAAAGCCTCCAAAAAGCCTCCAAAATCATAATTTTAGAGCCCTCTTTAGTGTGTCCTTGACTTTAACAATATATACCTGGCTCCTCCTGTGTGTCAGCTGAATACCATAAAGCATACAATTATTTACTCATGATTCATTTCAACGATAACACATTTTACATTTCAAATCGATACATTGCAGCATCTAGTTGCATCTTGACTTATTTGTTATATAACATAGCACCTCTATCTCCAATACTGATCATTCAGTGATCTAATAGGTTGTGTTTGAATATATTTGTACATGCAAGTTCATGCATGTGTGTATTTTCGGCGGTCAGACATGACATATATGTATCACTAGTTGCTGAATCTTCGTCTTGACATCAGCTGGTGCAGCTCCGATTGTCTCGCCCAATAAAACAACAAACACTTGCTGGAAACGAAATTCAAGACGTGACTTTCTGGTGCCATTTGCCATTCCTGTGATTCCGGTTTCATGCCTCAGTGTTGTGTGGGTTTCCCCCCTACATGGCACAGTCCTCTCACCGAATGCCAGGGCCTCTCCTCTCTCTGAAGATGGAGACACATTTGGCGTTCCACCAGCTGTTTCACAAAATATGTGCAGCTCTCTCTCGTCTGGCTGCTCCTTGCATTTTGGCACATGATCCTGCGGTGGAGGGTGGACACTTGGCGACGGGATTCCCTTGCAAGGTGGGGCCAGGCCCGTATGTGGACTGCCACATATTCAACCGCCTGCATCCATATCTGACACAGTCTTTTCGTCTCAGCGCGTCTTCCGCTTTTCATTCTTGTGAAGGTCGCAGTATCAATAACCTGCAATTGCAGTGTGGTTAATCCCTTTGGATTAGGGCCAAGGTTTCTTGTGAGGCCTTCAAAGTGTGACTGGGTGTTTCCAGACAAGCCATGGCTGCAGTACCAGATGACAGACGGAGAGATGACCTCCAAAAGCAACATGTAGAGCAGCTTTCTCTGGCAGGGAGACAATAATGAGGACACGGTGACAACGTTTGATTTATGTTATCCTCGAGGTCTACAGTCAATAATTGGATGCTACTCACTGGCATTGTCCCAGAATTCATGATAACTCACTGAAGTGTCCTCCTCCCTCCCACTACATCACTGCTCTGTTGGGGAGCAACTCAGGACAATGGACAAGGCCATGTGAGTGATGACCCCTGCTGGTGGGATGAGGTAAGTGCAACTTAAAGCATCTTGTTTTTCCATTTAGGCATCCGGCGCATAGAAATGTTGATGGTTCCTTACTGATTTTGGAGCTCAAATGTGTGTTTTTCATGAGTTACAGATTATGGATAGCACCACATCCATCTACGCAAGGCCTTACAGCAGCAACTTCTTTGTCTCAACTGCCCATTTTGACATAAGCAAAACAATAGCTCCCCCTGTAGTCTGATGTTGATAGATGCAAGCTGCATGTCCTGCGAAAGCTTCTATTCAGTTACTGATATTTTTAGCTGTGAAATCTGTTTGACAGATCCCCTGCAGCTGAGATTCCCAATTAAAAAGAGTTGTCGCTGCCTTGTGTCAAAGCCTTCAGAGCAGTGAAAAACATGGCTAGTCGCTAACGACGTCTGCAACAGAGAGCTGTCACGTTCTAGACTTCTATAGAATCAAGACAGACAACCAAAAATGTTATAGACTTCAGCTCGTGTGAGTGTTTTCTTTAAACTGCAACGATGCCTGTTCAGTTGGAGGTGCAGATCTCACCATAGCGTTTACCTTCAGCGTGAGTCAGAGCTTGTCGTTGCCAAACAAAGACAGTATGAAAGATAACTGTGACTAACCTGGCTGACAATGACTCTGTGGGGAGCGCTGTCACAGGTGTTGTTCCGTAATAAAAAGTGATCCGGTGTTTATTCCACTGTTAACACAGAAATACACTGATGTATAGTTAGTGTGTTGAGGAGAGAGCACTCTAACAATAGTCCCTTTATTGCTCTACCTCCCATAGTGTCTCTGGATCCAAGCACAACCCCCAGTGAGAGAACAAACGAGGAAGCACAATCAAAGATATGGAATGGTTTCTGCCAGGAAACGGGCCTAATTGATTTCCTCTTTGTCTCTCCTGTGCATGTATCTTTAACATGGAGGAGTGGAGGACTGACAGAGGATGAGGGAGAAAGTAGGAGAAAGACAGAGAGGCCATCAGAGGTCATCCTCCGGGACTGCAGAAGCTCTGCGTCTCGATCCATCTCCACAGTCTGAGATTCATCAGGGAGAACACCTGCAATGTATGCTGTTCTGCATGCATGCTCGCCTGCCTGTGTTCCTGACTGCAGCAAACATCTGGCAGAGGAGCAAATGGATTCAAAAAAGAACATCTGCACAGCAGCAAGCAGCCAAGTAAACAAACACTCCTGATGAAAGTAGTCACAGTTCCCAAACACAAGGCTACATTGTTGACCGCTTTTCATTAATCCCATATTAAGTATTGGCACTGTTGTCCTCACAGTTTATTAAGGAACATTGCAACTGCTTCGAAGACAGCTCACTTGTGTCGTTGTATGGCAACACACACACTGTGCAGGGATTCACTCTGATATACTGCAATACATTTTTATTGCTCCAAAAGAAAAGTCAATTAGCAAGGTATGCATATGAAATAAAGTGTAAAACAGGGAGCAATTTTCTAAACAGCATGTAGCAATATTCAGACAGATAATGGATGTGTTCATGCAGATATACACCGTATGTTGCACATAGCAATGAGCAGCATACTGTAAATTGGGAAATAAATATATATTATATGCATAAATACCCATCGGGTAATTATGCTCTTTCATTTCTTCAACACAACATAGTTAGTTTTGTTCCCTCTCTGCACATTGACATTGAAAAATATCCTTAAATTCATTATATTTTCTCTCTATTCTTTCTTTCTTCATAAGAGAGCCCCGAGACAACAATACAGGATCCCTCCTATGCAGCACAGTTCCAACATTAAGACTGCACACTTGAGCAGGAGTGCGTACTGTAAGTACACGCCATTGGCTCACGGCGGTCATGTGACTGCAGACTGTAGTCCCCTGTGTTAGGAAACAGTAATTGAGGCTTCCATATGGTATAGATCAGATGTAGCCTTCACCACAGCATTCCTCCAGCACAGAGGCTCCACGCTTGTGTCCACAATGAAAACTGAGCTAATCAAACAACTATCTCCAAAAGACGATATAATATATTCTCTCTCTTGTCTTACTGCATCTCAGTTATAAGACAGCTTTTACTGAAAACAAAAGCTTCTTGTGGGGGGGTGGGGGGGGGGTTTAAACAAATATTTGTTTGTATTATTATATACTGCAATATAATCTTATAATATCTGAGGAGAGTGTGTTGGTCTTTGCAGTACAAAAAAAAATCTAATGTTTCTATGTCAGATTTTGCCAAACTACAAAATCCTTCCTACTTCATACATTTAACAAAGTAGGTGGTTATATTAGGCTTGATAGTCCTACACCTGCTTGTGATGCTGCCAGAATCATGTGCATCCCATAATATCATATCATCAGTCACTGTGCTGCCCTCATTGCAATCTGAGTACATAATGTAGTGCAACTATTTACTTTACAGTTATAAAAGATGAGCTAGAATATGTGTGAATATGAGTTATAGAACACTGTTTTAATATATAAAACCTGCATTGTTGTGTGCAAAGTTTCCCAGCTTGATTCGTTATACCACACCGGTGCATGTGGACAACATGACTTTATTTTACAGGAAAATGCACAAAATAACAAGAAATTGATTTGACCTCATCAATGAGCAAATTTAAAGACTCTTGTCATGAGAAAAAAAAAAAATTAAGAGTAATCGTACCAATGTCACATGAATACCCCAAATTAAATTGTACACAGCTTAAAAACAAATGGGTCTGCTATGAAATACAAAATACCCTGACATAAGACAGCTCACATACATTTTGTACCGACTATAAACAAACAAAAGTGTGTGCCCCCGAAACAATTAGGCCAGGCATTATCTGTAAAGTAATCATTTATTTATATAGTCGTTGTTTCGGTGGTTGGTGATAAACCTGTGAGTTTAGTAACCCCTCTTGCATTAATTAAATATAAGTAAGCCTATTCCGCTCAACCCCATGGGGCCATCTCCCCTGGTGGGTCCTGGACCTCCTGAGCTAAAGGGTTTGGGGTCATAGTATTTGGTTTGAGTGTGGGACAGGGATGCTTAGTTATACACCAAGTTACAGGTAAGTATTTTATTTTTTAATATCTAACATCTCTGGGGCGTGTTTGTTTTATTAGCAAAATCTTCAGGTGTACAACCAGCTTCCACCTTTTTACATCGTATAGGTCGAACCAGGGTTCAGGGTTATTTGCTTCAGTTTTAAGCCAGTTCCTGTGCTCCATCATGGCAGTAAAGTAAAACCGTTTCCATTTAACATCCACGGGAAAACTGAGATTATTCTTTTCCTCCCATCTATCACCTAAACTAGCAGCTACACGAGTAGCATACTAATTAATTACGCAGGTAACGTTAACTAAGTAACTAACGTGAAGTGAACGGGGATATAGAAAGATAAGTCCGTGACGTCACGTGTGGGACTACAACAAAGCCCGTGGCGGAGCTTCATTTTGAAACATACTAGTAGTTTACGGTTGAAACAGTAAACTAGTAATGCAATTAGTTATTTGTGACACTACTTTCCCCCCTTACCTAATACTGCCGCCGAACTTCGGGGTTTAGAAAAAAATAAAATAAGGTGTACTGTCTCTTTAAGGTCCCTCGGCTAGTCTGTTTCGTATTGATCAATCCACCATTTTCCAACACACAGCGGCGGCAGTGCTAACACAGCTCCGGCAGCGCGAGAGAGAAGAGAGAGCCACCCCTCTACCTGGAGAGGAAGCCAGGGACCGGGGGCAGTCATGGCAGCGAACATGTACCGGGTTGGAGGTAAGGTGGTGGAGGAGGTGGTGGGGAGGACATTTTAAAATGTTTTTATGGCGGATTCGTCCGCCGCGGGTCTTTGGTATTTACAGAGCGTGGTCCGTCTTTCCTTCCCTTCTTTTATTTCCCTAAAGCTAAAGAGCCTTGTGCTTCACAGATGATGATGATGGTGGTGAAGAGGAGGATGGTGATGAAGAGTACTGGTTCGCTCACTGCTGGGTTCCCCCCCTCGTTTCTTTTGTGTTTTGGTTGTAACTTAACGATGATTCCCAAACTACTACTTCGATATGCTGATGCATCTGAAGTGATGCATTGTGTTTCTATATATTTAAGGTAGCAGGGTGAACGTATTGTAAAAGTTTTTGCGTGCCATTCAACTATTGACCTGGATACTCTTTCACAACAAGCAACGTTATTAGTAACCCACTAGCCTGCAGGAACACAGGGAAATGTGCAGGGAAGCAGCAAGTAGATGCTTTTATAGAGAAAGAGGAAGATAAAAAAGTTTAAGATGGGATAATAAAAAAATGAATTAGATGCATTTCAAATCTTTAAACAGGGTTTTTTTTTTTTTTTTTTTTTTTTTTTTTTTTTGTGCACAGTTAATACCTCATTAAGATTCCTGTTTTCCCTTCCCACTCATTTTCTTCTTCTGTTGCTCTGATTCATATGCTGTAGGTACTGAGTGAAAATAGTTACTGCAGCCACACCATAGTTCTTTGAGAAAGGACTAAACAGCAGAAAAGAAACTATAACCATGGGACCATCAGATGCTTTACACACTAGAAAAAAGAAAAACACAAGTGTTGCAGAATTTTGACTGAACGTTACGTTGTATTAGACTACTAGTAAAATGTTCTATTAAAAATTCACTTTCAAAAATTGTCCCAAAATCATATAAAGGTGTGCCATGAGAGGTGTCCACTGTAGTAGATGAAGGTGTAACTATTAATAGGATAGGTCTGATGTTCTCCTTGTTCATAGTTGGGTAGCCAAATCGTATACTTCTTTTAACTGTATGCACACATGTGCACGTCAGAAGGAGATGGAGGTAAAGCGAGCCTGATTTCATTCTCCAGATGTATTTACATGCGATCACCGACCATTATCTCGTGAATCAGGAATGCTCTGACTTCTCTTGGCATGTATCAAAAATAGCTCATAGTGAACGTCATAGCCCTCGTATTTAGTCAAATTAAACGAGGCCTATACCTGCATGAGAACAGGATTATCTCCTGAGCCAGGCAGAAATTTAACACTTCATCAGCCAAATGTTGCTGAATTTGGTACATCTCTTCACTCTGAGACGATAACTGAACTTATATATGTTATCTGTAGAAAACAAATTTTCTTGCAAAACAGTACAAATTTGTGATTGATGCGATTTCCCCGTCTGTCGGCCGTCTTCGTAGCTTTACGGTGGTGTGTTTTGGTCCCCGTACTGAAGTAACTATTTACATTAATACCGTAAACAACTATCAACCTATTGCCAAGTTGTCTGGTCGTTCCCAAATCCTAGAATCACAGGTCGGCTGACGACTTTGTGGCCTCCTGGAGGCAGCAGTCAGGTTTTAGGTCTGGTCATAGCAAAACAACTCCTGCAACTGTTGATGACGTTTGTGAACTCGCTTCACTCTGCACTCTTTGTAGTTCTGTCCGAGGCTTTTTAGCGTGTTGATCACAAGTTCACACTGTTGATATTGATGAAGGGATCCCTCAAGGATCGATATTAGGCCCACTGCTACTGACTCTGTAGACGCATAATAATCATTTTCTAACTCGACGTTGTAATGCACATTTTTGTGGGCACCTTTCTGCTGGAATGAGCTGCAGCACAGCTTGAAGTTGGAGACACTCATTCCTCTGAGATGCTTTACTAGCTCATATTTCTAATAACATGTTTTAATTAGTGTGTATGTGTTTGAGCGTGATGTTGGAGAAAAGTGATCTTGTTCTGAGTTAGAGCTCTTGAATAAATTAAGATTAACTAACTGATACCGCATACCATGTTGTTCTTTTAGATCATATTAACCTGCAAGTTATTGTCCGTTCTCGGTAGACAAAATACAAACATTATGAATATGCCTAATTGTGTAATAACCCAAACTAATCTGAAACTACAAAGAATTCAAATCACATTACTGAATAAACAAACCATTATGTTGTTTTTTCCACACTCACAATAATAATGTAGATCGAAAATGAGCCGAATTTAGGCCAAAAATAAGTCTCATAATTGACTTGCTGTTCTCTTGAGACGAGTTCAACTCAACATCAGAACAAAGCAGGGCCCTTGGAAAGATGGCCGCCACTTTGTAAGACAATGCAGGATCATCTTGGAAAAGCAATGACTTCCCTTCTTGTGATTGAACTGTGAACAAAAGCTGGCTCCGCTCCGTAGGCCCCAATGTCTTTGTTTTCATCCTGCAGGCCACACGCCGCTCTTCCTGCGCCGGCAGCGCTACTGCAGGAAAGTGTTGGTGACTAAGTATAGGCTATGTTCTAAGTCTTATTGAAATGGTGCGAAGGGAAGAGAGGCTAGAACAAAGATAATGTGCACTAGACCACAGAAGTGGTAAAAAGCTCCAAACAAGTGTCGTGAAAAAACGTGTTCACACAAAAATTACTCTCTTCAAGTCTGTGTTAAAACAATAGTAATGTGCCCGTATGAACATTTAAAAACTGCTTTAATCGGTCCTCCTGTTCATACTAGCCATTAAAAGATCCTTTAATGTACTTCCAGTGTAAGTGATGGGGGAGAGTGGACATATTTGATTGGCTAACGCGGTGCCTTGCTGGATGACGGGACGTTGTGACAAAAGTTAAGCCAGGTTTAACTATTTTTGCCAGACAACCATGTGGTTTTTGTGTGTTTTTTCTTGCTTTAGCTCTGTACGTTGCATCGCCGGACTGCTCCTATACAAATGACTGAGGGGGGTGTCTTGTGTCTCTCTGACCGCAGCCTTAGTTAGACGAATCAAGTGGGTATCTTCCACAGTAACGGACCCACCTCAGTGTTTCCTCAGTTTTTCTGGGATGATAACACAATGAGGGAAGTACTAAAAAGACTAACTTTAGAAGATGCACACTAGGACTGCTAAAGCCTGATATTAGCTTCAGATAAACCTCATGTATTTTTGCACAGGACAAGGACTGTTTGTTTTAATAGAGAATCTTGATAGCCGGTATAAACAGAAGGAATGATCACAGCAAGCAAAGCCTGTTTCATACGAGCACCCGGCTATTGTTTTAAGACAATCTTGATTTGTGAAGCCATCCTTTTTGAATAAATACTGTAACTGCAGCTGTTGGAGTGTGACAACTCTTGCACAGAATGTGCTGAATGTGTTCACCAACTTAAAAAGTGACAAACTTTGTCGTGCATGCTCACATTGCTTTTGGCCGTTGGGCCGGTGAGGACTTTCTCCGTACTGCCAGTTATGATTCAGACCCCGCTTAAAGGTGTTGTAATGTTTACTGATATACAAACTGACTAACTTACAAACTCTGACAGTGCCCACACTTTGTTTGGCTGGTGGCTGGTGTTAATTTTTCCCACGCTGGCAGTCGCCTCGCTCTCTCTCTCTTGCAGGTCTGGTGGGTGGACTCGCAGAGTTAAGTTTTTAAAGACTTGCCATCCTGCCAAATTCAGGATGATCATTTAGCCAGATGCATGACAAGTGTCCCCATCGCCTCATTACTGCACATACACCCATCACAATTAATGGCATTCGCTGCAGGCTATCTGGCCTCGTGGCGTCTTCGCGGCGCCTCGGATATTTAGATTTCAAGAAGTAGTTCCCGCCCTAAAATAGTTGTTGGAGGGAGAGGTTTTGTGTAAAAACCTACGGACATTCGCTGAACAATCCCATTTTGAATTAGAGCAAGACAGATGCATGATGGGAGTGAAGTAGCAGTCGCTGTTTAAGAGATAGAAAAAAATAATCCCTCTCTGCTTTAAACATCACTAATTAACTCCGACATTTATGATAAAGGCATATTTTCTGTTTTGCATGAAATGGGGTCCAATGTGGATTATTTTCAAGGCCAGTGCAGAGTTGCAGAATGTTCAGTGAAAGACGTTTATCTGAAATCTGAAAGCAAGAATGACGAGTGGGACTCGGTGAGATGGATGGGTTGACCGTATTAGAGTGCTATCAAACGTGTTTAAAAGCTAGCTGTCATTACCAGAAACCCCATCCTTCCCACGACGGTCTGAGTCTTGACTTTTAGAAGTGTTGCATCTGAGATGTTTGGTTTCTTTTGTTAAGTTTTTTTGTATTGATAAAAAAAACAACCTCAGCTCTGATATTGGCACCCAGACCATGCTGCACCTTTCTAGTACTTTGTGAGTTGGCCCGACTCTCCCAGCGATGCCTCCAGTTTGTGCCCATGCCTGCTTGAACTGGTGCACCCATTAGGTTTGGCTGTTTGCTTCCTGTGTGTTGCGTAGCAGCGAGGGGGGGGGGGGTATTGCTTAAGTCTTGATTCTCAACATCGGGCGATCACCAAATGTTGAGAGGTGACGTGGTTGATGCCGTTATCAGAGCTTCATTTCTCTGTTGCGAAACCTTACAGGGTTCCTGACCTATGTGCAATCGGGTGCGGTTAAAAAAAGTTGAAATTTCAAATGTGACAATCTGACTTGTCAGTCAATCATGACTTGCTAACTTGTTAAGCAACTGACTAACAGTCTTTGCAAAACTTTAGTTGTATCTTCAGACATTTTACACGTGTTGGAATAGACAAAACGGTGTAATACTTCTTCCATTTAAGATGCCAAACCATACAGAGATGTTTTTACGGCCTTCACTGTCCGTCATGCATCTCGCACATGTGGTACTTTTGTTTTCTCTAATAGGTACAGGTGACATACTGGAATTCTGCCGGGCAGGTTTTTGGAAAGCACCCTCTATAACGTCCCAAATGAACAATTAAGCCCGATAACCTCGTGAGAAACTGACCGATTATAGAAACTGGATCTGTTTTAACATATAAGTGCGTAGTTTGGATGGCGATCCATAAGTAGGGTGCACTGTGCCAAAGTCTCTTTTGTGTGTGTGTGTGTGTGTGTGTGTGTGTGTGTGTGTGTGTGTGTGTGTGTGTGTGTGTGTGTGTGTGTGTGTGTGTGTGTGTGTGTGTGTGTGTGGTCGTATGTTTAGTCCTCCACCTTCAATGTAAACCAACATTCCTTTTTTATTCGTCTTATCGTCTCAGGCGTTTGATCCTAATTTAACTTTGTTACTAACTCATTCGCCCACTCTACATTTCTGCTCGGCTTTGTACTTCTCTCGGCCCATCAGTTATCTCATGTTTTCCCCCCCTCTCTCTCGTCACTGCGTCTGTCTGTCTGTCTGTCTGTCTGTCTCTCTCTCTCTCTCTCTCTCTCTCTCTCTCTCTCTCTCTCTCTCTCTCTCTCTCTCTCTCTCTCTCTCTCTCTCTCTCTCTCTCTCTGGCCTGGTTTGAGTCTGCCCAGCAGACTCTCTCTTTTGGGGCTCGGTAACGTGCCTCGATTGGCTTGCGCACAATTCGACTGCACCGCGACGTCACAAGGCGCCGGTGCTCGCGGATTGGCTGCCAGACCGGGAGCGGGGGATGGAGAGTGGGTAGTGGGGGGGTTATATACGCGGATTGAGGCGGCAGGAGGGCTGATGGGAAAATGGAGAGACTGAGTGACGCTGCTCAGTGCCTACAGGCTCTCTCTCTCTCTCTCTCTGTTGCTCTCATTTTGAGTTCCTCTCCAGCTCGCTCTCCACCAGGCTCCAGCTCCTCACATGGTGGAAACTCCAAACACTCCAAACAGCCCACTCTTGACTGTCACTTAACCGTATTTGTGTTTTTCTTGCCGTAGGCGGCAAGGAGGGGACGCAGCTTGAACTCCGTCTTTTGGTAACTTTAAGTCTGAGCCAGGAAAAAAGGAAGTCGGCGAGCTGCACCCAGTATCCCCACCTTCACAGTGGCGCCAAAATGCACCGGGAAGACGGGCTCTCGTCACGTAAAAACAAAACTCACTGTGTGGCGGAGGGGAATCACACCCAACCCCACAGCAAAAGTGAATGTTTGACATGTGGTTCTGCTTCAGTTTGAAATGGTCATGACGCATTCTGGCTCTGGATTAATTGGTCCCTCAGAGCGGGCGAGCGTTGAAGGCCGCAAAAAAAGAAAGAGAAAAAAAACATTTTCTCTCTCTGCGGTTTGTCATGAGACCCGTCCCTGCATTTGAGCGTGAAACTACTTTTTGATCAGGGTTCTCTTCGACACTCTTACTTTACCTTGCATGTGACCAGGATGTGTTTTCTCTCTTAGCAGGCATACTTCCCTTTATTACCAGCGTGTCCAGTTACGATACGTACATTCACATTAGAGCTGAAACCATGAGGTGATTAGTCAACTAGTTGATTGACAGAGAATTAACTATTTTTATATGATGTATTGTTTGATTAATTTAGCAAGCTAAAAGGCCAAACTTACTGGTTACAGCTTCTAAAATGAGATGATTTGTGTCTTTTTTTCTTTTCTTTTTTTTTTCCCGGTTTCACATCTTTGTTAATTTAAGGTTGTTCACATTGATCTCTGCCAACTTACCGCAGCCATTTTCTGAGTTTGACTCAAGGAAATTTCAAGACTTCTCCCAGATTAATCTAAAATGAATTGACATGTAAGTCGTAAAGTCGGAGTTACTCTCAGGGCGTCTCGACTTTATCTACCAGCTTTTTTCTCAGTCATCCCAGTTTATTCTTTTGATCTGTGAAATAGAAGAAAATATTGCTGAATGTGACGTCTACAAATTGCAATTTTTGTTGCAAGAACACTAAAAGATCCTCTTGTTTCCTTGGATTAGAGCAGCCTAACCTCACATCTGAAAAGCGAGAAGCATCCTGTGCTTGTAATTCTTGCTTGAAAATATATATTTGATCATCAACGGTTCCTTTTCTCACTCTCTTTTCCCAGTCCTCGGTTTCACAGCCGGATTCTGATCATCATCACAGCCAGTCAGAAGCCGGTTTCTCTGACCTCTGGCCTCCGGGGCCGCCTGCCTCTCCCCTTGCGTGTTTTTAGAAAGCGATGGCACAATATCTTCATTTTGCGTCTCGTTGGCTCTATTTGATATTCACCAGCGGGACGAAGATGTCCCGGTGGCAGCGGAGTCTGGTAACAAGCTGTTTGGGGGTGAAGGGTGGACGCAGAGTGACGTTCCTCGTCTCGTAGCGATGTCGAGCAGTCGGCGAGGATGCAGTTGCCAGGAGATTGTGTTATTGAAATTACACTCGACATGCTTTCTGCTGCTGCTTTTTAGTTAACCCTTGAGAGGAAGTGTTACACTCTTCTATCTTTATTCAAAGGATCACGTTAGGAAGTATTTTATTGAATTCACTTCAGTGTCCCTGCTTTTAGCTACGGTAATTGGAGATAAATTACATTTGCAAATTGGTGTGAATCTGTTGTGTTCAGTGGTGTATGTGTGGGTGGAGAGAGGAATGCCAATAGGGAGAGTGGAGCCAAAGGTTTCTCCAGTCAAAGGTGTGAACCCAGAATCAGTGGCTGCTTTGCATTGTGGTCTGTTAGAGATGCATGTGGGTGGAGGGATATGAGATCAGCCAACATGTTTAATGTGATCATGTTTGAATGTGAAACTAATTCTTAAGTCTTTTTAAATTGTCAGGAAGTGATAACAAAAATGCCCATGAGTCTCCCAGAGCGACTTGTTTGCTTGTTTTGTCTGACTAACCGTCAAGAAAATCAGTCCTGTAGTCGAGAGAAACTCCTGAGATGAGTCTGAGCAGTACTGCGTTCGAGTCAAGACCGAGTAGAGATGCGAAGGGAAAGTAGATGGTTGTTAAGAGACGGCTGTGGCTCGGCGGGTAGAGCGGGTCGTCCTTTAACCACGAGGTTCGATCCCCGGCTCTTACTGTCTAAGACGCTGATCTTCAATTTTGTTAACACTGCTTTGGATGGGTTAAATACAGGGTCAAAGGGTTTGGACCGTTGGGTGGACAAAACCAGAAGATGTCCCCTTTGGCTCTGGGAAATTATAATATATATTTATTTTACCATTTACACAAGACACTGTACTTGACATTGATACCAGCCTTGAGTACTACATCCAAGAATATTCACTAGAAAATCAAGCAAGTTCTTACAGTTGAGAATCTGTAACACGTATAGTGTGTGTGTCTGTTCACTGTGTTCTTACTCAACCAAAGTACAAGTCTATATTCTACCAAAAAGATGTGGTCCACAATACAAGATACGCTGCAGATAGTTGTTTCTACAGTGTTCAGGTGTTTGTAGGTGGATTCTTTGCTCCAACTCTGGCTAAGTGGATGCAAGTTAGATCTGCACGTCGGTGAAAACATGATGACTGTGTCAGTTTTCGACACAGGAGGTGCGGGGAATAAAAGCAGTTCGATGTGTATCGCGGTATCGCTAGTGGAATTTCGGGGCGATCTCTGTCCTCCTCCGTCAAGAAAACGGGGGGGCCCTGGGGGAGGCGTGGGGGATGGGGTATGGGCGGGTGAGGTTCAGGGTGAAGGGAGGATAGTTCCAGCTCCAGGCAGCCAACCAAGTGTGGGGTATAATCTGACAGCACTCAGCCAAGACACATGCAGGGCTAAGACCAGGCACCCTACCAAGACCGGGGCCTGTGGGGACATCCTGGTGAGAGCTAAGCCTCCAACGGGCCTGGAGCGGTGCCAGGACACACACACACACACACACACACACACACACACACACACACACACACACACACACACACACACACACACACACACACACACACACACACACACACACACACACACACACACACACACACACACACACACACTTGAATGCATAGTCAAGTCACACATGCGTGGTAAAGCTTGTGCAGTCTCTCATACGCACCCGCACAAAATGCAGGCACACCATGAATGCAAACGGCGGTAATAAGGCAAAGAAAGAACGAGGAGGTACAAGGCTGCAGTCTGAATGGAAAGCTCCAAGCAGAGCCCGATTTATTGTGTGTCGGTGCGTCAACGTCTCTTTCAGTCAGACCTCCCAACTTCAACTGGATCTCCTGTGTATGAAATGAACCTGATTGAGTTAAAGCAACATTTGGGGGGGATGTCTGTGTTGACTTATTAAGCTGTCATAGTGCGGTCCAACTGGAAGTCACCCTGAGCGTTTGGATGACCTCGAAATGCTGACTGACGTTTCTCTTTGCTCTTTTCTTTTCTCTTTTCCCCTCTCCCTCCTTCTTCTTCTCCTCCTCCCTCCTTCTCCTTCGTGCTGTTCCTCTGCAGATTACGTTTATTTTGAGAACTCGTCCAGTAACCCACTGCTGATCAGGAGGATAGAGGAGTTGAACAAGGTGAGTTACTTGAACGCAGCACAGATCTAACGGCCGTACATCACGTCTGTCTCAACCGTACCACTGATTTGTTAGATTGACAGGATACTGACTTAAGTTAGTGATCTTATATATTTGAAATGCCTTTACATGATGTTAACTGCATCCCTAAAGCATAACAAAATTACATTTGTCTTGTAGTGTTAAAGAAATCTTTCATTTTCTGTATTGATACGTCGGCGCAAGTATGCTGATGATGTTGCCCTGGATGCTGTCTGCTAGGTCCCAGCCTGCCATGTTGTTCATTGTTCAGTCAAAGGAGCAGAAAAAGAGGCCCGTCTCTGTGGACTAGTTACAGGTGCCCGCTGTCTCCGCCCTGTGCCGGATAATACGGAGGCTGTTTAGTGTGATTGACGCAGAGCTCGGAGTGAGCCCTCTATTCTGCCTGTCACTGTCAGTCGCTCTGCTCCTCTGGGATCTCTGAGTTTCTCTTCCATAAGGTCTCGAGATGCACGTTTAGAAAGCGTAGAACAGTTTAGAGGAAAGTCTTAACGACTGCCAGCTGCTCAAAACTATGGAAAAGCAATGAACTGAAGGCCAGTAGTCTGATCTGTACGTTGCTGATGTACACTTAAATGTCTTTAACTTTAAGATGTCTTATAAATTATAAAATAAGGGTTGATTTTTCTGAGCTTTCAAATGATCTGCGTTTTATTTTGTCTTTCCTCCTGTTACTGATCGTTAATGTAAATGACAACTGGTTCTCACTTGACATAACTGATTAAATAAAGGTAAATGGTAATTAATAAAGGCATCAACCGATCACGTTGTGTGAAACGTTATGTATGAAACACGGCTCCGTAGTCCGAAACAAGATGGCGAAATGTATTAGTCCTCCCAGCCTTGATAAAGGAAGTGCACACCAGATTCACTCCTTCCCTTCCTCCTTTCACAATAAAAGCCCAAGGCGCTTCATATTCGCAGGTGAATATTTAGCATTTTCTCGTGTACTCGTGACGCCCCCAGTTCCTCTCCTGTCGTCTTCTCTTATGTTCTCCTTTAATTGGGCAGAAGGGTTACAGTTTTAACTTGCACATATACATATTCATGAATTTATAATGTCAATGCTAAATGGGAATCACACTCTTAATTGTGCTTTACTTTGTGATTTTACTGAAATGTCAAAGAATCACCAAAAAGACATTGACTTACTAAATCCAATCCACCGATGTACTGTAGTGATTTGAAACGATTTACATTTTTGTAAAGTTTTGCTTTGTGCTGCTTATTATACATTTCATGATCATAGACCTGCTTTTTCTTTTCACACCTTTTACTCCCGTCATAGTGCTGACTATAATATATATCTATACACCTTCGTCGCTTCTTTATTTGTTATCCTTCATTGTGTTCTGCTTCATTCTTTGTCTGTAGTGAGGTTTGCAGTTTTAACTTTCATGCACAAAGAGAATATTTCTTCATTTGACTTTTGTAAAAATGTCAATCCGACACTCAACAAAAGAGCAAAATCGAAACAAAAAAAATAATTTTAAACGTCCTTCATTTATTTAGAAATTAAGTTTGCTGTCATACAATAAAATCCTAAATGAGGATATTATGTTTTGCTCGTTCCTGCACCATTTGTCAAACATAGAAATGTGGAAATTGGATTTTTAATTATTCGCTGATTTGGAAAAGTAGAAAAACTGCAGTGCTACAGAAATCCGGCATGTTGGCTGTGTTTCTCTTCATCCAGCCTCCTCTCTGGTAGGAGTCACGAGAGAGATCCTAATCCAATATGCTCGACCTATAACAAGATCTAAATATGATAACGCTTTACAGAACCACAGTTAGTCAATACTCTCTTATTCAGTCTTTTATGTGCATGGAGTAACAAAAAAAAAGAAGCTACAAATCATCTTCTTAATGAGCTTTATTGCTTTTATTCTAATAAAAAAAAAAAAAGCAATTATTTTACCCCGTTTTCGTTTGATTAAAAATAGTCAATCAGCTCCTAATTAAACACGTGATATCCACATATGAATGTAGCATCACGAGGAATAAATGAATGTTAGTGCTGCACAGACACCGTCCTGATAACTGCAACACTCTGTGATTTTGGAGACTTGCTGTTGTCTCACACTGTGTTTTCAGCCATAGTTAAGAACTAGCCTCATCTATGGGGTTTTTCGTGTGTGTGTGTGTGTGTGTGTGTGTGTGTGTGTGTGTGTGTGTGTGTGTGTGTGTGTGTGTGTGTGTGTGTGTGTGTGTGTGTGTGTGTGTGTGTGCGCGCGCACCACTTGTTGCCGTGGTAACGTCGATTGTCTCTGGTTCGCAGACAGCCAATGGGAACGTGGAGGCCAAAGTGGTGTGTTTTTACCGGCGCAGGGACATCTCCGGCACACTCATCGCCCTGGCAGACAAACACGCAAGTGAGTGACCGACCGTAACCCAGCCAGTCTAGAAAAACACGCAAAACCGGAGGGGGGTTTAAAAAACGTCTCTTTTCGGGCGGCCCTCCTTCAGTGATTTTCCACACTGCAAAGTTGCGGTGCCTTCTAGTCAAGAAGGTTAACCTGAACCGGAAAGTACAACTCTTATTTGGGGATTTGGTGGGACTGTACGGCCTGTTTGCACATTGGGGGGGGGGGGGGGCACAAAATTGAGGGGTTTTTTTGTGCACGGTTACTGAGCTGAAAGAATCAGTCCAGACTGCAGCAGCCCCTCCTCTGACAGGCCTGATTGCAGACGGTGTTCGATCTGGTGTGTGTGTGTGTGTGTGTGTGTGTGTGTGTGTGTGTGTGTGTGTGTGTGTGTGTGTGTGTGTGTGTGTGTGTGTGTGTGTGTGTGTGTGTGTGTGTGTGTGTGTGTGTGTGTGTGTGTGTGTTCTTAAGCGTGGGTGTGTAGCGCGTGCTTGAATGTGGTGCCGTTCTCCAGAGCTCGGAGCACATACTGCAGTATCTGGAGCAGCAGGCACACTTGGACCGGGCTCCTCTACCTCAAGCAGCCTTTTAATGTTACGAGCACCAGGATGTTTTTCAGAGCGAGACACGATTGATTTAAGAAATAAACAATGACGGGGGGGGGTAATACACAAGTCCAGAAGGATGGAGATGGTGAGTTTAAGATGGTTAGTGGTAAATGAGAGCGTGTTAGAAGTCACAGGTGACAAAAGTGAACCTCTTAAAGGCCAGAGCCATTCTTAAATGTCCAGGTTGCCTCCCAAGTGATGCCTTCAAGGCACTGCTCACCTCAGAGAGTGTGTGTGTGTGTGTGTGTGTGTGTGTGTGTGTGTGTGTGTCCTGTCAACCACAGACTAATTGCACAATAATAATAACCATTTAATGTGAAGTAAAGTATCACTGCCCATCGTTATCGGCCGATATTCAGTGAAAATATGCGACCGAGAGATCGTCACCGATGCCTGATGGTGCTACATAGTGGACAACAAATCTGTGTTGGAATCATCAGGAGGAGAGATGGTAACGTTGGCATTATGGCATTATGGGAGCTAACTGCTAACGTTAGCATTGTGTGTCTCATACGCAAGACACTCTGTGTCTTTAAATAATCGCGGTAACCCTGCCATTTTGGAGCCTTGTGTGGCGTAACCACTCACGTGAATACGTCCACCATCTTGCTCTCTCTGTCTCTTCTGCATGCGCGCGCACACACACACACACACACACACACACACACACACACACACACACTTCTCTCCACATGCTTGTTTGTTGCTTGGAGGTTTAGTATGCTTTTGTTATAGTCTTAAAGAGCAGTTTCTGTGATTATTTTGTGCACATGTGTTGTGATGATAGCTGGTTTTCATGGTCAGATTCAACCCCTCACTGTTCACTCTATAAATGTGGAATAGTACTTAAACTATTGACATTTTGATTGTCAATCATTTAATTGATATCAATAATTACTTTTATACTTGCTAATAACCAAAGCCGCTCCTGCCAGATTCTAACGTTTAACATTTATGGTGGTTTACGCTGACTTCAGAGCAGTTGAAATGATTTTTCTGGACAGCTTTACAAGTGATTGTCAATATGAAAACAACACAGAAATTGGTATCTGCTGTAAAAAAAAAAACGATCAGGGCATCTCCAAAAGTTATATTTGCTCCTTATCTTTTTCTACTCATCTGCGCTCAGGAACGTTGAATTGATCTGTCTTTTGGAAGAAGACCTGACTGAGGGCAGCTTCACTGGTTATACGTCTTCAATATAATCTTGATGGTAAAATACCACCAACCATCCTGTATCTGTCATCCTCTCGAGCCACATTTAGACAAAAAACAATATTAGATGATCTTGAAATGCAAAAGATAAGCAGAGATAACAATTCTTGAGTTTTTCATGATGCTTTCATGATGTTAGACGGTGGCTGACGTCTCCTTTTTTAAAATTGTCTTTTGCAGACTTGCTAACATCAAAATCGTGCGTCTAACGTGCGTAAAGGCCAGGTTGTGCTTGACATTTTAAGCATTTCATATTAAGTGTCGTCTGACCACGTTTTTATAATGGCAAAAGTGTTATTAGGTGGTGGAGCGAGATGGGTGTCCTCATAGTGAAGGACGAGACGCAATGAGTCGTGCAAATGAGGATAACGGGGACAGTGTCTGGTCTGTATGGTGCAGCACTCAGTTGTTCACACAAAAAGAGGCCGTACAGTGCCTTATCTTTAACAGGCCACATGATTCACTTTGAATATACTGCACAATGCAGTACAAACCTGTGACTTTTCTACATTGATACATGGGGAGTTTTAAAAGTGTGCATCGAGTAGGTCTGCTGGTGTCCAGTCTGGCCTCAAGTACCCCAAATCTGACTTAAAACTTTACATTAACATTACGTGTTGGTAAACATACCAACAAACTTCAAAGCAAACAAAAATGGATCAGGCTAATCAAATCGATGTTAAAAAAGTTTGTTAATCTAAGCAGCGTTTGATTTGACTCACTCCACCATTCATGCCAGTAGTGCTGTCACACTACCAGTGGAGACGCTGCCACCCTGTAGTCCTGACTAGCTTAACCACCCACTAGACTTTGGGTGTGGCAGGATGAATGTTTGCTCTTGGAGAGAGAGAGAGAGAGAGAGAGAGAGAGAGAGAGAGAGAGAGAGAGAGAGAGAGAGAGAGAGAGAGAGAGAGAGAGAGAGAGAGAGAGAGACCTGGGGATGGGTGGGTCGATGGCAGGAGGGGGATTGTTTGTTCTGTTGGACCACACAGCATCAGTTTGTCAGTGAGTGTGTGTCCCTTTAAGAAAGTCTGTAATCAACTTTTTTTTTTTTTTTTTTCCTGGCTCAAAGCAAGGAGGGTTAAAAGAGGAGAAGTCAGGGCTTCACATGGCGTCATATCACATGCACATTAAAATCTGGTCTGCACTTGTCGAAAGGCTCAATATCCGTTGTAGGACGTGAGGATGTTGATTCGTGTCACTGAGCGTCTTCAGGGAGGGTGTTGTAGTAGCCTTCCCTATGAATGGAAAAATAAACAGTATTTACCTGTTTTTAAACAGCCACGAAGGATAAGGGCGCCGCCTGCTGAAGGGAAACAAGACCACTGTAAGACCTAGATTGGACCGACTGGTCAAGCTACTAAATTGTGGCCAAATTGTTACAGGGATAGTCGGTGGTAGGGTCTCAAATGGGAATCCCTGGATATTAAATGTTCATCTGCAAGTTTCTGTAGTGGTCTCAGTGATATTTGTTACTAAATTCATGATCAGTATGACCACAAATACTAATATACTGAATATCTAAAACTATTATTTACACATTAGTAGATATCCTCCTGTTTTTGAAGCATTTTAAAAATAAATTTTTTATGATAATTGCATTTTCAGTAATCCCCTCTCACACATTGTGTAAAACAGACGGCCCTTTTTATTTGGATCACTTTACGGCCTAATTTAAATTCACCCTATTTGATTGTGTCAGTATTTGTTCCCAGATGTTCTGTAATGAACTAATATTGTTATCTACTGTTTGAACTTTTCTGTTCAATTTAGAGGGAAACTTAACTTTTTCTTTCATTTGAGCGGCGTAAACGTTGGCATTGTAGTCACAGTACAGGATGACGTTAAGGCTCACATGTTCATGAACGCCAGCTGGCGATTTAAAAAAAACTAGATTAAAACAGCGAAGAACAGGAGACTAATAACGACCTCATTGGCTTGCTATGTTCCATATGATTGGTCGCAGAGTGTTTTTATTTTCTTTTGCAATTTGTTTTTGCTGGGGGGGCAAAGAGTGCAATGACTGACGGTGTAATTTCACCAGTCAATGAAAAAACGGACTTCTTTATTCTTCCTCCTTTGGCGGTGTTGGCGTCTCCTTTTCCGGTTCACTGTGCTAATTACAGTACAGCTCCACCACATCGGCACAATGCCACAATTTTGGTTACAAATGACAGAAATCCAAAGAGTGCAACACTTTTTTTTAGAAAATGCCGTTGAAGACTCGTCAGAGTTTTGTTGACGGTTGGAGGCGCGGCAAAATGTGACGGAGGCGTCAGCCTTTTCTATGCAAGAAAAACCCTGGTAATTCTTTTCTCTCTCTCTCTGTGTGTGTGTGTGTGTGTGTGTGTGTGTGTGTGTGTGTGTGTGTGTGTGTGTGTGTGTGTGTGTGTGTGTGTGTGTGTTGCTTTATCACTTTTCATGCAGGAAGAAAACAGTGTGTATGTGCATCTTTTGAGTGTTCAGTAAACGTGAAAATGTAACTTATAATCAACGTGGCTTAACCCATATCTCTGATTTTGTTGCACCTTTTGGTTAATCCCATGCAGGTAAAAGAAACCCAGCATCAAATTATAATATTATTGATTTGATACGGCAGGAGTGGAGTAACGTTTGTATGAGCAGGTCCTATAAAGCCCTCATAGTTTTTTGGGCTGAGCTCTGCCAGCTGCAGTTCGGTAAGGGGCTTTCAGACATTTGCAACATGTAAAAAATGCATGGCAGGAATGTGTGTGTGTGTGTGTGTGTGTGTGTGTGTGTGTGCGTGTGCGTGTGCGTGTGCGTGTTCGTGTTCTTAAATGCATGATGGACTTGAGGTTTTAGCTCTGGGCCCTGTCACAGGAATCGCTGAAGGGGTACATTTAATTCAGTTTCCTTATGGATCAGTGGAGAACGGCAGTCGTGTGTGTGTGTGTGTGTGTGTGTGTGTGTGTGTGTGTGTGTGTGTGTGTGTGTGTGTGTGTGTGTGTGTGTGTGTGTGTGTGTGTGTGTGTGTGTGTGTGTGTGTGTGTGTGTGTAGGGCTGCGTGTCTTCATGTGTGTCTGCTGTGAGTCATTGATCAGATATTTTGCTTGCAGAGATTCTGAGCACTGGGGCACATGGGGCCTCTGACTCCGGCTTCAGCCCCTCCCCCTGTGAGCGAAGCAGCCTCCTGAGTGGTCGGCCCTCTGTGGCGGACTTGGCTTTTTACCTCCCCGGCCCCTCCCTTCAGACAGTTTGAATTTGCCGTGACTCAAAGCTTTTTATTTTTTTTTTCCTTCTATTTTTGAAATGTGGCTCCTAGCTCCCATAAACAATAGACGACAATGTTGCCAGCGAGCTGACGCACAAAAGTAGAGCCGGTGGAGTCGAGCTGGCCATGGGATGAGTGTAGTATATCCCAGCTACAGGTTTATTTCTGCTCGGACTCCAAAGTGGGTCACACACACACCTATGTCACAAGTTGCATCCCTCCTTATCTGGATGCTTTTATTACTGTTTTAAAGTGAAATCATTCTGCCTGTCTCTACTCCGGCAGCAGCTTCACAAGCGCTCTATATTTATCATGAGGCGATGAAATGTCGTAATGGAAGTGCGTCCTACAAAGAGAGGATGAGTTTCTCATTTGCATCCCTGGCCGCTGAGCTTTATGAACTGTCCCGATCAGCTGTAATGATTACAAAGTGAAGGCAACATCCTCGCCTCCTGTCGACACAGTTGTGCCTTGTTATCATACAAACGGATGTTTCATGTTGTTGTTTCAGTTTATTGGTCTTTTTTTGTTTGAATTTTGTAAAAATGTAATTACTTGTTCCGTTTGTCAGGGAAGAAAAGGGGGAATTATGCTAAGTGACACCTCAATGTGCTGCCTTTATTGTTTGCAACTATATAGATTTTGGCTGTTTTAATGATTTACCAGCTTACAGGTTACTGATGGAAATGAGGTTCGCTTAGGAAATAGGAGAACAGGTTTACAACAATCTGATTACTGTTAAACTTTGTTTACATACATACACTGCCTACCACTTCACCGCAATTACAGACGTTTTGTTTCTTGTTTACATGACGTTTAAGAATATTTGACTGTGGTTACTTTAAGGAGAATCCCAGCTCATGAGATGAGCTCTTCAGCCTGTGAAAACAGCTGTTTGATGTCTTCTGGTTCTCTGGAGGAAGCGTTGTTTTGTCTGGGGAAATGATCCTTTGAGATGTCAACGAATACTATCTGGTCTTGGAAATTTGGAATTTTTACAAATGTGGAGTTTGAATGATGGTATTTACAAGAGGGTCAAACGAAAAGACACATTTCCTTTGCAACATGAGGTGTACAGGATCCAACAACAAGTGAGGATACCTCGCCCTCTGCTGCATCAAGTCTGACCATTTTTCTGCAATACGAAATATCTGCAATACTCCTGTGAGTGCATGTAAACACACCAATTGACATATGTACGTCTAATAACCAGAAGGAGAGTTTCATGTTCAGGAGAGGTCGTCCAAACATGATGCATTAATTCAAACTGTAGTCCGCTTCTCACATTAACCTCATAATCCAAAACATTTTTTAAGAGTTCAAATTGTTCACTCTATAAAAGCCGTTTTAATTACTGCCTCTCTTGTTGTCATCGTTTCCTTACAGAGCTGTACCCCCAGAGAGGACACATTGTCAGCTAGACTAGAACTCCCATTGTAACCGAAATACAACGGACATGAGAAATGATCAGCACTTGTTGTCCCGTTTTAGTTTTCTACTGACTGTGCTGCTCTTGTTCTTACTCTTGTGTGGAATGTGCTGTGAATGGAGAAACAAATGAACTTGTTTAAGGTGTATCTACTAAACGCACGTCCTCGACTGGGCAGCGTCGACAAACCGATATCTCGACACCGATTATGTGACAATGTTTTGAGTAAAACGATTGGTACCTTTTATGGATTTAATTTTTATATAGATACATTACTGTGTACATACATACCGTAATGCACCTTTCAGGACCACGTTAAGACGATATCTGACTTGATAGATCTCTCCGCTGTACTGGGATCTGTGGTTTTCCTTGTGATGGATGATGTTCGAGCAGAAGCATGTAGCCGTCTGCTTCTGTCTGCAGACCTTTCATTACCACACGGACACACAGCGCATCACAGAGGTGCAGTCAGTTCGTTAAGGTAATAACGGTCTGCTCACGCTCTCCTCGCCCTCAGGCCTGCTCCCCCCCTCGCGGTCCCTCGGCCCCGTAAGGCGACCCATTCATCAATAATTGATAATTGGCTGGGACAGGTGAGATGGAGAGGCAATTTGTGGAGAGTATGGTGTGGGTGCGCTGCCAAGAGATTGGCTTGGAGGAGGAGGACTGAGGTTGGGGAGTTGAGTTGCTAGTCAAGGACGCTCAGCCATGGGCCAGTTGGAAGGGCCATCCAGCTGATGTCCCACTGCATAATAACCTGGATAGGATACTCTGTGGGTGGAAATTCATGGGTTTGTGCATACAGATGTAGAGCCTCATTTTGGTTTAAGAAAAACTCAACAACAAAAACCCTTTACAAGGATAATAAAGGGAGGAACCTCATAAAGAGCTGCGGAGGAGGACACCCTTTTCCAGGACGAACACATTTTAGATTTTGTAAAAACACAGACGGAAGTAACAAAAGAACAGTTCCTCCTCATGTTTTTTTGTTGCAACCAAAAAATAAAGACATCACAGCAGCTGGTACACTCCCCTCCTTGCTCCAATTAAGTATTTTATTTAAGTGAAAATAATATCTTATGTCTGAGTTTGTCTTATTTCACACATGAATGCTTCCTTCATGTATATATTCTGGGCTTGCTCTGACTGTCGCACAGGTGACTGGGTCTCCCGCAGTGTTTTATAGTGGAGGCACCCTGCGGTGCCTGAACAATGTACACCTTATTGCCTTTTTATAAAATCTGATTTTAGGCTTATTAAGCTTCAGGTGTAACGAGCAGCAAATGCCTCGTATTTAGGGGTGGTTGAGGTGCCGACTATGAAGCAAAACGTTCCCAGTTTGGACGATTTCATTTTTAATTTTTATTTTTTTTTTTTAAGTTAGAAGTGGAGACGAACAACCCAGTCTGTTGCAGTCAGCTGGGCAGCTGGAGGAAACCCTTATTTATGAATTTAAAGTGTTTGCTCTACGGTTGTACGTTTGCCTGGTCGCCATCTTTTTTGCTTTTGTCGCTATGACACAAACAAGCCTCTGTGCCATTATTCTTCTAACGCAGTTCCTGCATAACTTAAGAGTTGCTGTCATTCATTTCCTCCAACGTTTCTTTTAACTGATCTGCTGTCGGAAAAAAAAGTGGACAAAAATATACACATCTCATTTTTATTCAGCAGCGAGTCTTGTGTGAGGCTCACACCTACTCTCTCTTCACAGTGGACGCCTGTTTGGCCAATAATTGATTATTGTGTATCGTATTGTGTATTTTCATGCTAATGCAGTTCTTTTGTAATGTCAATGCCACAATCACTACCAGTTAAGAGCTCATTATGAGTCGCTGAGCTGGAACACCAACCTGAACATGTAAATATATATATATATATATCTATTTATTTGCTTTTACGCACTTAATCATTATATCTACATTACTGATGATTATTTATCAAAAATCTCATTGTAAATTATTTTGTGAAAGCACCAATGTTTGAGCCATGTCGCACACGCATAGAGGCCTCTCTAACACACACACAGTTGATGTTTGCCTCCCCGCTCACCTTCCTACAACTTCTTTCTTTTTCCCTTTTTAATCTTGTGTTTTGTTTTCTTTTTTATTAATAATCTCAGTCCATATTTTGTTGCTTTTACATGGCAGAAGATGGAGGTGTGTGTGTGTGTGTGTGTGTGTGTGTGTGTGTGTGTGTGTGTGTGTGTGTGTGTGTGTGTGTGTGTGTGTGTGTGTGTGTGTGTGTGTGTGTGTGTGTGTGTGTGTGTGTGTGTGTGCGTGCGTGCGTGCGCTCTGCCTGGGCACTGATAGTGCGGCTGCTGGGCAGAGTGAGTGAGTGAGGGAGTGAAGGAGTACTTATTGATTTTGGCCACACATCTCCTCTCCTGAAAATCCCTTGATTGCTTTTGTTCTGCTCCCCGTCTCCCTCTTTCTGTCTCGCTTCCTTTAATGAAACTCCAAATGAATTGGAGCACGTACCGACTGCTCTTCCTTCTCTCCGTTGCACTCACTCTCTTGCTGGCCGTCTCTGTTTCTCGCTCGCTCTCTTCCTCCTGATTTCTCTATTGCTCCTCTTCCTCCACATTGTCTTTACGTCTCTCTGTCTTCATCTCTTTAGTCACACTTTCCTCCCTCTGTGCTCTTTGCTCTTCTGTTTGTCTTTGTTTTATCTGTTTTCCTGTCCGCCTCACCTTCTCTTATCTCCTCCCCTCCCAGCTTCGTTTCCTCCCCTCCCCTCATCCACAAATGAGGAAGCGAGTGTGCGTTGGGGGGTGTTGCCTACCAGCAGCAGCTAGATCTATTCCCATAGGACGACTCGGGACACGTGACCTACTCCAACGGGCTGATAGCCCTTCAGCGGTCGCTCTGTCCATCCGTTCTTCCGACGATTATCAAGGACTGGTTTTTCTCCATCGATTCTGTTAATCCAAGTTTACACCTGGAATAAAAGGAAAAACCTGGGAGGATCCACGTCGTAGCACTCCGAGACACAATGCCGTACGTGCTGAGACGGACTTGTGAGAAATTAGCTCAATCAACAACACAAGCAACACAAAAGTCTGTTTACTAGTCAAGTGGTGTCCTATTCAGCCTGTGAAAACAGTATAATGGTTCCTTCTCCATCTGGAGGAGCTTCTTCAACTGCCCATCCTAAACCTGTACTGTGATCTTAGCCTACCAAAAACAACAATAAAACCCAGATATTTAGCGAGGACATCTCCAGAAATAGTGTCCCTGTTTCCACAGGTAGAAATTCGTTCTAATAAAACCTTTTGACTGTGAGGTCTGTGGATTACCCCGAATAACTGGGACTCTGGAAAGAAACAAGTGCTTTTTAGAATCACTAATGGAAATCCTCTCGGTTCTATTATCTCGGGGTGACAGCAGAAATATTTGAAGCCAATATCTCCGAACCGCGGGCTATAAAACTGAACCCATCTGCATGAGTGTGATAATTTGTTTGTTTTTGGGAGAGGTGTAATTTGGCTGAACCAATGGTTTTACCCTTAAGTCTTAACCATGAAATAGACTTTTGAAGAAAATTGCTTACAGCCTAAATCTAGAATTGGCTATCCTAAAGAGTTTTTATAAAAAAATGTCCACACACCAGATCAAAAATAGCTGTTTTTTCAAAGGTGGATAGTGAGACTATGTGACTTTTATGATGCTAAATCAGTTATTCAGAGCATTAATATAGTTAATATAGCAGAAAACAACTATTATCTATGTTGAGATATATTGGAGCAATGTCCACCTGATTTTGTGTGTGTGTGTGTGTGTGTGTGTGTGTGTGTGTGTGTGTGTGTGTGTGTGTGTGTGTGTGTGTGTGTGTGTGTGTGTGTGTGTGTGTGTGTGTGTGTGTGTGTGTGTGTGCCAAATCTCGTATTTAGCACCTTTTTAAATTACTATTTAAAAAATTAAAATGCATTTCAGCTCTTCAATCTTCAAGAAACAAATACTGACCTTTTCTCAATGGAAGCTTTAAATTTGTGTGCTGTGGGTCTTTTTGCTGGTCTAAATGCAAGAGGGGATGCTAGATTGGTGTTTTTTTTTTTTAACATTCAATTCGGGTTCTTTTTAGTAGTTTTTAACGCTTGAAAAACAGGCGATTACCCAAGTAACCGTATAATGAAAACACAGCTGGGGGGCATTAAAATGGTGGAGAATCCCGAGCAGTGTGAAACACGTTATTTGTAATAAGGTAGAACTGCAGGATCGGATGAGAAAGCCGTGGCCAGATGTCGTTTTTCATATTGAAGGTCTCGTGTCGACATAATTAGTGAGAAGTTATGTAAAATATCTGAATGTATACGTGAGCGTCCTTCTCCCTGAGGACTCGATGTTCCGGCTCATCAAGTGTGCATCCTTTTATATCTGCTTGTTGTACATCTCAGACTGTTTGTGGCCGATACATTTACACCCCCCCCCTGTTCTCCCTGCGGACGTCATTGTTCCTCCTCCTCCGATGGGTATATGTTTGACCGTTGACCCTTTTTGCCACCCAGGGGAGCTGGAGGAGGAGATGGAGAATCCAGAGATGGCGGACCTCCCCGAGAAACAGAAACACCAGCTCAGACACAGAGAGCTCTTCTTGTCCCGCCAACTGGAGTCTTTACCCGCCACACACATCAGGTACGCTGCTGTAACAACACCCTGGTGTTACACCGCCAGAGTATCCGTTTCAATTTAGGTTCAGTTTGTCTTTTCTCCCCCACAGGGCACAGTTTTGATAGCACATACCAATCCCAGGCTGTGAATGAAGCTATTCCTTTGGGCTACTATTGAGTCCAAAAATCACAGTTTTTCAAATCAAAACTTCCCATGGAATTGATTGTCAAGTATTCTTTATACTTGTTTTAAAATAAATCCTAATTTATTTATGTACAATTTTATTTCATATGGTGATCTAGCAGCTACTTTCATCTCCAATCAGAGAGACACCGATCACGATTCTTCAAAAGTCTGACCTGCCCATTTAGATTTATTTTTGTCTTTCTTTCTGAGATTCATCCTTCATCAAAGTATCCTCTCAGACAGTTCGACCAAGATAGCCGATACTTATGCAACGTGTTTTCCCCGTAGACTTTAAGTCTAGACTTCTGAGAACTACACTTGAAAGCTCACACAAACGTTTTTGGAACTTTACTTTCATGGAAAATTGAAATCCAATTCAGCTGAATGTTGAAAATAAAACTTGGACTATTCAATGTCTTACAATGGGGGCCGATCAGTGCATCGTTTTTTTTCTTTTCATGAACCTTGAGAATGAATTAAACAGTTTGACTACTTAACCTTCTACTTAATAACTACTTCAGAGTTATTTCAGTTTTAATACAGGTTTGTTTTTACCTTCTACTTTCTGTTCTATTTTCATGGTCATAACACATAAAACAGAATCCTGGATTCTGTGCGTGTGGATGTAAAAACTTCAGTTCCCCGACTCACTTGGAGGAGACCGATGATGATGATGTGATTATTTATAGATTCCTTATCATTATCTGCCACACATGAGGTTCTATGACGGCTGAAAGATGTTTGGGAGCCAGTCAGCTTTCAGTCTAACAAACCCCAGACATAAAATAATAAATAAATAATTATTATAAGCGTGCACATTGAGCACTAAATGTCAACGGTAAGCTGTTTCTACATATAGAACCGCCTTTGCTCGTCAGTAGCCTCCCGGCAAACCCACCCAATCATTACAACCGTATTACTTGACATTTGTGAACAGTGGCAGGAAGAGCAAACTGACATCTGCTGGAATATATATATATATATATATATATATATATATATATATATATATATATATATATATATATATATATATATATATATAAAAAAAAAATACTCTGATGAGCCGTTTTTTTGTTTTAGTGAGGTTTCAAACCTGATTTTCTAACTTTGCTGCTGCGACGAGGTTGCACGAGGTGTTTCGAGTTCATCACCCTCAAATCACACTTGCCTCGGGCTAGAAGAGGTGTGACTACTCGGCTGGTAAATAATTTGGATTCAGACATCATCGTTGCAGTTTCTGAGATTCATCCTACATCAAAGTATCCTCTTAAACAGTTAGACCAAGGTAGCACTTATGCAACGTGTTCTCCCCAGAGACTTTAAGTCTGTTATTCTGTGTTTCACATGTTGTTCACTCTGTCTTCCCTCCTCCGTGTCTAAACCCTCTCCTTTTTTCCCCCCTCTCCTTCCTCACCTCCTTCCCTTACATCCTTTCTGGATTCCAGGGGGAAGTGCTGTGTGACTTTGCTGAACGAGACGGAAGCCCTGAAGTCTTACCTGGAGAGAGAGGTGCGTACCACCAGCTCTTCATGCTAAAATAACAGGATGCGGCCTTCTAAACCGTGGTTAGGTGTGTTAGAGAGAGAGAGAGAGAGAGACTTATGAGTTAAGAGATTCTTGTTTCCAGATGAATTATTCAACATGTTGACCCAGAATGTTCTTTTCACATACAGTAATGAGGAGACGAGAGACTAGCAGACACACACACACACACACACACACACACACACACACACACACACACACACACACACACACACACACACACACACACACACACACACACACAGACACGGATACACTCTTCTCTTTCGCCTCTCCGTTTGCCCGTCTCGCTTCCTGTTCCTTTCATACCACCCTCACGCCTTTCTGCCATCTGTATTTCCCAGGATGCCTTTTTCTACTCGCTGGTATACGACCCTCAGCAAAAGACTCTGCTGGCAGATAAGGGGGAGATCCGCGTCGGGAACAAGTACCAGGCCGACATCACCGACCTCCTGAAAGAAGGTACATCATACTTAAACTTAAATCTGGGGCGTTTTTTTTTTAATTGACACAGTTTTTCGAGAGAAGCTTATTCACAGCGTAGCACATTAACGTTTTCCTGCAGGGCTCTTTATTAGATTTCTTCTCTCTTTTTTTTTTTTTTTTTAGCAATTCACAGGAACATTTTATGAACTTTAAGTGGCCTTTTCTGCCCCAAGCCACCATTCACTAAATAATTTTATTTAATTTAAGTTATAAAAAAGAAAAACAATTAACCTGGGTTTCAATAGCAATCACAGTGTGGCAGCATTATTATACATAATCAAAGCATTAAGAATAACAAACTATTGTTGTTTTGCTGTATAAGTGATGATTTTACAGTCACCTGAGGGTATGGAAAGGATGGAGAGCTTACTGTTGGAGTGTTTACTGTTACTTTAACGACTGCTAAGAGCGCCCTTTTCCTCCTAATACAAGATAACGTGTACACTTGCATCAGGCAGTAATTTGAACAACTAACTACAATGCGACACACGTGTGTATGTATGAATGAAAGCACAGGAGCACCTGGAACTTAACACTCAACAGTTCTTAGTTCCTGGCCAAACAAGTTTAGCTAACTAGTGTCATAAATGTTGTTTACTGTCCCAGATAATCGGACATTTAAGCTGATACCGGTATGCATAAAGCAAATGTGGCCCTCATTTTAATCTCTACTAATGTCTGTTTGTTATACCTTGCGCACTAATTTTTAATCTTTTCAACATGTCCAATACAACTTTGATTCTAGCAGTCTGAAGGGTATTTTCCATTTTCCTGTGTGCAGATATTCAGCATTTTTTAATGTGACTATTTTCCAGAATTTTATTCTTAGCAGGTGGGAAAACCTCAATTTTTGAAAATTGCAATTAGGCACCATAGGGACACAGAGCGCTCTAATTAAAGCCATGTTAATGACATTCTGTTACATGTGTTGAAGCTCAGGCAGGTCGGCTGGTTTGTTTACAGGCTGGCAGCTTGACAGACTCCACCTATTTAACAATGGATTCATTCAAGCTTTGCACAAGCTAGTAAGGAAAAAAATAAAAGGCAAAACCAGGAAGAAAGTCTGATTTTGATCGTGGAACTTACAAACTCTTGTTGTACACATGTGGCCAATAAGGAACCATAGAGGCCTATAGGAGAAATAACTAACTGTGTGTGTGTGTGTGTGTGTGTGTGTGTGTGTGTGTGTGTGTGTGTGTGTGTGTGTGTGTGTGTGTGTGTCTGTGTCTGTGTGTGTCTGTGTGTCTGTGTAGACGAGGACGATGGCAGAGACTTGGAGAAACTAGAGGAGAAGGTCTTTGACCCCAACAGCTCACTGACCGAGAAACAGATTGACCAGTTCTTAGTAGTTGCTCGGTAAGTCAACACAAAGTGCTCAAGCATACAAATGATGAAAAAAGAAAAAAAAAATACATACAACATTTCTATATGCTAAGTGTGAAGCCTTAGCCAAGAGATGGTTAGCTTAGCGTAGCAGAACGACTGGATATAAGGGAAAACGTGCTATCCTGGCTCTAACACTCTGCTCTAAAGCACATTAATTATCATGTTGTATCTTGTGAATTTTTATCAGCATAATTCAGGGGCAGTGACTCCCTCTCTAGCTAAAAAACAGTCATTTCAAACCTGAAAACAGCTGAAAACAACGAGATACAACGTGTGCGATAGGTGCGCTTTCGAGGTGCTGGTAGGCAGATTTGTTTCCTTCGGACAGCTCCAGTCTTTATTCTAAGCTAAGCCAATCGTCTCATGGCTCCGGCTTCATATTTAAGAGCGATGTCGCCGCATTAAAGCAAATAAGCACATTCCCCCAACTCCAACCTTTTTCCTCTGAGCGCTAATTTGACGAAACGAAAGTGGCTAAGAAGTTGTAGTTTATGTCTTATTTTTATGGTCCTTGTCCCATCCCACCATCGGTGAAGGGCTTTTGTCTGCTTCGTTAGGATTTGCGCCTCTCAAAAGGAAGCCTCTGCTGCTGCTTTGGCCTTCTTTGTCGGTTTAGTAAAGCGTTGTTTTGATCTCTTTTTGCTTCCCCTGTTCATAGACTGCTATCAACCAGTGCAGTTCTCTGGACAGTAGGCAGTCCAGTGAAAAGTTGCTGTGGACTTTGGTGAAGTGGCGCTACATCTTTTCACCAACAGATGCTCGAACCGCGAATGAGGCAAACGTGCACTTAAGTGTGAAAATAGGATATTTTCTGCCTTTTATTGGCCTGGCAGTCATTGTCAAATCTGGTGTGCGCTTTCTAGCCTGCTAACATTGCCTAATGTAACTAACATAACCAAACTTGACAGCGGCGTAACCAGTTCAACTGACAAGTGATCATTTTATGTCAGAAGGGGGCGGGATGTCTGTGAATTTGGTTTGGATAGAAATCAAACCAGATTTATTGATTTCCATACACATTCTTTTAACCACTCAGAAACTGGTTAGCGAGCTACTGGTAGACGTGTTGGTCTGACTATTCCATTAAAGTTTCACAAACTCTTCTGAACATTTGGTCTTCCTCATTTCTCTTTGTTAGAGCTAGGGGTTTTATCTCCATGCAAATTGTTTGGAGTTGTATAATTTGCTCTGACTGCGACACTACAACACTGAATATTTTATCAGGAAGCACTGGATTTTTTTTTTGTGCATAAGTGGTTCAGAAAAAGACCTTCAGATGGAACTATATCAATCACTGAATGTAGACGGTGAAAGTAAAACTGAAAGCTTATTTATCTATAGAAATAATATATATATATGTCTCTCTCTTTGTGTATTTTCTTCATGTTTTGCGTCATGTCTGTGTCCTGTAGGTCTGTAGGTACATTCGCCAGAGCCTTGGACTGCAGTAGTTCTGTCCGGCAGCCCAGTCTGCACATGAGTGCTGCTGCAGCCTCCAGAGACATCACCTTGGTGAGATACTCGCACATCCACACGCATGAAAGCGGCCTCGGGGGTTAAATCAGCATCGCACCGCCGTAGGTGGAGAGTGTAGCAGTTGTGCTTGTAGCGCACATGTGTGTTAATGTGTGTTTGTGGTTCTGTTTGTGATTGTTGAGACTTGTCTGTGGTTATCCTTAACAAGCACTGGGCCCCCAAAAGCCTAGTGGGTCTATTCTGCCCTAGATCTTATCCTCATATATAAAACATAGATGAGAGGCCTTCTAGCTAGCCACACACACACACACACACACACACACACACACACACGTAAGCCTTGAACAAGGCGCTGCATAGAAGCTCCATGGACTGAACAGATCATACAAGTTATTCTCCGCCCAACAAGTCGGCAGAATATTCATTGCACGAGCGCTTCAAATGACGTGTTTTCTATCGCGCGTTTTAGTTTCACGCTATGGACACCCTCCATGCCACGGGCTACGACATGACCCGAGCCATCGCAGCGCTGGTACCTCAGGGTGGGCCCGTCCTCTGCAGGGATGAAATGGAGGAGTGGAGCGCCTCGGAGGCCAACCTGTTCGAGGAGGCGCTCGAGAAATACGGCAAAGACTTCACCGACATCCAACAGGATTTTGTGAGTAGCAGAAGCAGTAAATAAAAGGAACTAAAAGTATTGTGTGTGGTATTTTGGGAAAGCTGTAGCCAGTGGACGGTTAGCGTGTCATAACGATTTAGAGCTTTAGAGATGCTGGTAGGTGTATTTCCAATACTACATCCTACAGCGGGGGTCAATTTAAGGAATTTCCTTTATGAAGAAAACATCAGGACTATTCACTGTCAAGTCATGATTATCAGCCTTTTGTTTTGAGGATATTCTCTTATAACTATGTTAATTGTGGAAACGGTTACAAGTCATCAAATTATTCTCATTATCTTTTTTTTTTTTAAATAAAAAGCATTTCATCTTCATTAAATAGTGTGGAAATATGTGAGGAAGTGGTATTGAGCACTGCTCCTCAGCCTGTCTATGGGATGCCCATTGTCTAATTTAAAGATGTGTGGATTAGGTATTCAATGCACCCGTAACCACAGAATTAGAGTTGAACTTATGTCGCAGTCATTTGGGCTTATTTAAGTTATTTAGCTGACGTTAGATGGAGCAACTTTCAAGCACAATAGTGGTCTTGCAGGCTAACATTGCAGCCAGCCTCTTTACTAAAGAGCGAACACGGTAAAGCTGAGCACAATGAACATTTATACAGAGAAACATTCCACCGGAATATCTTTTGGGGACGTGCGAGCGGGAGCAGAAGGCTGCCTTTCAGCCTGAGAGGACGTTACTGATGCACACTGTGCTGAGCTTCTCACCGTGTGCATCACTCCACCACCTGGTGGCGGTCTGCCGTCAGTGCCGCTCACTCAGGTTTCCACCCAGGCCTCCTCTCAAACAACAGGACGACGCCACCATTATGGGTGGGGCCTCGACTTTACGGCTCATTTTTCACTCTCAAACTTCTCGGGGGCAACTTAACGGCGCTGCTTCAACCTCAGCAGCTTTTGTGGCCAGTTAAGTTGTTTTAGGTCATTTAGATAAAGAATCTCCTAATAATAAAGACGTTGGTATATTCATGCGGGAGGGCTAAATCCACTGCTAAAAAGCATCTCGACAGTCGGGTGTGCGTAGAAGAGATCACATATTTCTTTATTGGTCTACTCTCACCATTTTACGAGCGTCTACACTGAAATAATGATTTTCTTTTTGTGGCCTCTCTCCTCCAGCTGCCATGGAAGTCCCTGACGAGTATTATTGAGTATTACTACATGTGGAAGACCACAGACAGATATGTACAGCAGGTAAAACACATTCATTCACATCACATCAAAGTTTCAAGAAAACTCTTCTTTGGCATTTAGTCATTTATGCCAGGCTGTATTTTTTTCCTCTATAGCTCTATAACTGTTACAACCTTTTTGTTTGCATCCGATTTACATTCCTAGTAAAAGGAAAAGGAATATTGTTTATCCACGTGAGTTCTTTTACATTTGATTTTAGTGTTTCTCCCTCTTTTCTGGTGAACAATTCCCTTTTGTTTTCTTTTTATACTCCTTTTTCTCACAGTTTGGCTGTATTCTGTCGTCAGGGAAGCTCCAAATTAAAACGCACAACAAAAATAATCATAACCTCACTGTTGTTATTAGAAATGAGTCAGTTTCATTCAAAAATATTCCATTCTCTGTCTTAAAATCGATTCAATCCGTAGGGGGTGTTTTTGGAGCACACCTCTCTGATCCTACTATTCTTCCTCTGCTCTCTTCATCCTCCTCACCCTCTGTCTCTGCTCCAGAAACGATTAAAAGCAGCCGAGGCAGAAAGCAAGTTGAAGCAGGTCTACATCCCGAACTAGTGAGTATCTCAAGTTTCTGTGTGTCTCAAATAATTATATTTATCATGAGTGCATGTGTGCGCCTTTTGTCATCTGAATACATGGAGATATCAGGGGAAATTTTGAGCAGCAACATCTGTTGCGTTTTAACAGTTGGACATCTGCCACTGTTGTGAGAAGCACAAACGCTTCATTCAATTTGTTAGTATTCACGCCAGCTCTCCGTGCAGTATCAGTATAACTGCTGCTGGTGATTGTTATCTATTCTCTTTGACCGGTGTTGTTTTTGATGGTCTGACCCCTCTCCCTGTTTCTGTGGCGCCCCTCCAGTAACAAGCCGAACCCCAACCAGCTGAGTAACAATGTAAAACCAGCTCTGGTGAATGGAGCGGCAGTTGCAGGGGTCCCGGGGGCCCCAGGGCCAGGGGTCCTAGGGGCCCCGGGGGTCCCAGGGGTCCCAGGGGTCCCAGGAGTCCCAGGACCTCCAGGAGCCCCAGGCATCCCAGGTGCCCCAGGTGTCCCAGGAGCCCCAGGCGTTCCAGGTGCCCCGGGCTCGGCGCAGGTCCCTGGCCTCGGAAGAGCCTGCGAAAGCTGCTACAGTAAGTCGCTCAGCACCGCTGTCATTGTGTAACCGCAACAGCTGCTGTTTCTTTTGCTTATTGAGAAAAAAAAAAAAAGATTTCTTTGATTCCAGTACGTGTTGCTAAATTGTACATGATGAACTTCGGATAATTGCTTTGGCCTTTCACAGTTGCAATCGTATTTAAAAGGGTCTGTATCGAGTGAAAAACGGAACCTTTAAGAGGTTATATAATTGAAATGCCTTCATACTAATTCACAAGCTTGTTTCCTTTTTGCTCAAAGGTGCTATTTAAGATCTAAGTCCTTTTAAATACACGCGACAAAACAACATAAATACAGGTCAATGACTTGTTCTTCTGACATTTAAAATGTCAGAGAAAGTTGAAACACCAAGCTGTCCTTTTAATTTAACATCCAAGCCCATGTTCTCTTTGTTAACCACTAACTTAAACCATAGCATTCATTTACAAGTTCATTTTAAAATTATTAATTTCAGGAGCACAGACTGACGCCGTGCTGCCTTCTATGTGGCACAAATTTGATATTGGATTTAGAAAATGGTGAGGAGAGAGAGAACAGCGTTATCTGCCCTGCAGCAGAGTATTATTTGGGTTATTTTAATGGTTGTAGTTAATTCAATGATGAATGATTAAAGGTTGTGCTCTCACCCGCATGAAAAAGAACACGTGTTCATGATTATGTGTGGATTATCAGCCATCGTGGGCATGTTTTATGTTGCTCTCTCACCTTGCACTCACTTTCTCCTGTCTATGCGTGACTGTGTGTGTGTGTGTGTGTGTGTGTGTGTGTGTGTGTGTGTGTGTGTGTGTGTGTGTGTGTGTGTGTGTGTGTGTGTGTGTGTGTGTGTGTGTTTTGTGTGTGTGCGCGTAGCCAGCAGCTCCTACCAGTGGTACTCATGGGGACCTCCAAACATGCAATGTCGCCTGTGCGCTTCATGCTGGACCTACTGGAAGAAGTACGGAGGGCTGAAGATGCCCACAAGATTGGATGGAGAGCGGCCTGGACCCAACCGCAGCAGCATGGTACACACACACACACACACACACACACACACACACACACTTTTTTATCCGACACCTCCAAAACTCAAAGACGTTCAGTTTACCATCATACATGACAAAGAAAAGCGTATAATTCTGACATTAAAGAAGCTGGAATCACCAACGTCATTACCAAATGCAGTCGTTTTTGGGTCTATAAATACAGTATTTGTTGGAGGTTAACGTTGGATTATTAACCCTCGACTGTAATACTTTCAACATTTTTTTTTAATGCTTAACCTTAAATTAGTTTCCAGTGTTAACAGTTAATACAGACTCTCAGATCACAGTCCTCACAAGTAACCATGAAGACATGTTACTGTGTAAATACTGTTGATGTGTGCGTACCCATTTGTGTGTACTGTGTCAATAAGCCAGAGGAAGTACCACATATACTCTGAATGGGTATACATATTGTTGAGCAGTGAACTCCAGTAAATGATTAGCTACTACGTGACTTTGCACTAGCTGGTCTGTTGCCAGTGCGCTGAATTGATGCTGCTTTTTTTTGGGAAGCATTCCAGTCGGCTCCACTGTGCCAACTGGTGTCAATAAATCCAAGTGATTGAATCCCTTTCCAATGACAATTTACTCCAAATGTTTTCTTTGCCATCGGGTGATGATGTGACCTGTCCCCAGTCCAGCAGCGTCCATTAGATCGTTGCTCTACATGAATGACGTCTCACTGTTGTGGATCTGTTTGTACCCACAGAGCCCCCACGGCCTGCCCCTGCGGCACAGCGGCAGCCCCAAATTTGCAGTGAAGACGAGACAGGCTTTCTTCCTGCAGAGCACCGGCCTGACGCAGATGGCACGTCGCCTCTGCCACGACATCATCAGGCCGCGGTATCTAGCCAGGCACCCCTACCTCCCCGTCAACACAGCCGCCATAAAGGCAGAGTGTAAGGGCCCTCTTCGTCCTCTCAGGTGGACCGTGTAATCCATTTCTTTCTTTTTTTTTAGTCACCACATATTTTTTTTTGCAATGGATTTCTGCAGGTGCCCTGCGGTTGCCAGATGTGGCAAAAAAGCAGTCGCCACTGAAAGCTGTGGAACGTAAACCTCTGGAGTCCGTGGTTCGGTATTTAGGTAAGAAGAAGCCGCTCACCTGCTGCGTCTCTGACATTCAGTTTCCGTGTTCAGTCTGTTTTTAAATAGGTGCGCTGTTGTAAATAGATAGACTAATATATCTCAACAACAATTGGTCTGGAGTGTCATGACATTTTATACAGACAGTAATGGTCCACAGAGGATGAAGCCTACTGACTTTGGTGATCCTCTGACTTTTCCTTTTGCGGTTAGATGGCTCAACAGCTATTGGATGGACAGCTTTGTGTATTTGGTACACTCATTCACGTTCTCCTCAGGCAGAATTTGAATAACTTTGTTGATTCCTTAACGGTTCCTCTAGCGCCATCGGGTCAAAATGCTGATTTGACCAATTCTTTGGTTTATGACCAAATACCTGCAAAACTAACGACATTCCCATCTGCCTCAGCTATAATACTATTGTTATTTTGACCATGTTAGCATGCCAGTGTTAGCATTTAGCTCAGCCTCAGAGCTGCTAGCATGGCAGTAGACTCTTACGTATTACGTATTATTACGTATTATTAAACGGTGGTTGCTTGGTATTGTTAAAGGGACAGTTCACCCCAAATTCAACAATACATATTTTGGCTTGTGGCCCTTTGAGCTCCGCGAGCTGAGTGCCATGTAGTCCAGTTATATTGGGCGGATATCTCCAGCACTCTGCAAAACGCGCACCAAAACAATCCTGAGTGATAAACGGCACTAGAGGGAAAAACAATGTGATTAACCCTGAGATGAACACACATTCATTCTTAGAAAAGAATATCATTTTGCTCTTCTACAAGGATTAAAGCCACGGTCGCCTCATTGTCAGCACGTCCGAGTGTTTTTAGCGAGACACTGAACTCCAAGTTGGTCCTTGGGTGCTTAGCAGCAGCAGCCCACTTCTCCTAAGATGCTTAGAATGGGTCAAATTTCATGTATGTACCTGTTTGTGTTTGTGAGAACTGTAATGTATTTTCTGAAAGTATCTTCGTAAATATGTATGAAAGTGCAAACATCTTACTTTGAATTATTTTTGGTACCTCAAATATAATACCAACCACGTATGCTAGCTGCTCCGTGTTGTCCTGTTCCTTCACCTCTCTTCACGGCCCCTCTTCTCTCGCTCTCTCTCCCCTGCAGAAGCACACCCCCGTCCAGCCAAACCCGACCCTCCGCCTCGTGGAGCGTCCATCTCCACGGGCAGCCTGACGCCCATTAAGTCCTCCCCCATCCTCAACAACGGCTCCCCCACCATACTGGGCAAACGCAGCTACGAACAGCACAACGGGCTGGATGGTCAGTGAGAGCAGAGACTACGTTGTTGTTGTTGTTGTTGTTGTTGTTTTCTAGTTCTAGGTATTATAGAATATTTGTAAACTTTAAAATGTCTCATTTGATTTAAATCTCTGCTGTAGTGGAAAATGAGCTTGATAAATAATATTTTTTTTTTATTTTCTTAAATCTATTTCTTGGTTGCTATAATGTATATTCTATGACGGAAATGACTTGAAGCTGAAGTTTTTCTATGTTGATTTATGTGCGAATTTGACTCTACTCGACTTTAGGCAGTCGGTCATATGTATGAAATTACTGAAGTGGAATGATGCTATTTTTTTTGATGGCTTTTTTATCATTTCAGTCTAATTTTAATTATTTTAACGGTATTACGACAAACTAAAATGCATCACATTACACATACATGTTAAAGCTTTTAAATGGATTATTGGAACATTTAAAGAGAACGTAAGCTGAGCTCCACCGGCTCACTCAATGGCTACAACACACCGCTGAGATTCTCCGCCGGAGGGTGAAAAAGAGTTTGAGTGGGGTTCTTATTTTTTTGGGTTATGTCCCACTTTTCCCTCTCCCCTGTGGAATGAGAGAGGGGAAGAGACAGACTCAGAGATCAAGAGAGGGAGAGTATGCCAGAGACAGACAGACAGACAGAGAGAGAGGGAGATTGCGGGAGGATCGGATCGGCCTTGCTGCTTCAGCTGGAGGCTACAGTCTTATGTTGTCATGGTAACAAGAGAAGAGGAGGAGGAGGAGGAGGGCTTGGTAAGTGTATCCTGAGGGAGAGCATCTCCACTGGTCTGTGAGCCCACCTCAGGCCCAGGCTGGGATAGCTCACCAGGGGGAGATTACGGTTGGAAGGCAGCCAGGATCAAGTATTAGGGATTAGGTTTAATTTAATTTATTTATTTGTTTTTACCCACAAATTCATCACATTCATCGTTCTTCATGTAGAGGAGAAGCCTCTACATGACATTAACATGTTTCGCGTTATTTAGTTTGTCGCATTAGTTTAATCCAGACGTTGTTGTTTCCATACGAAGCAAATTGATCTCCTTTTTAACTGAAAAATAAAGGACTAGTTCAACATTTTTGGGAAACGAGCACGGTGCCTGTTTAGGTCGGGTTTATTGAAGAAGAGTTTGGTTGTAACTTAGGTTTATCCAGCTTCCTGCAGCAAAAAGGGTACTGCAGTCAACGAGCCACGGTGTGTAAAGGCCCGCTGAAGCCCCGCCCACGTTGCTGCACAGAGCGCTCGTTTATTGATATCGAAAGGGTCGGCATCCAAATTGCACCAACTTCGACGCTGCACGTCCTGGGGTCCACAGCAAAACACCCGCTAAGTGTGAAGTAGCAGGATGAGGGCTCACGATGATAAGAGACAGACAGACAGACAGACAGACTTTCTTGCTGACAGAGGGTGGAGACATCGTTTGTGCCTCAGTATGGAGCTAGACACCAGGAGGCGCTTAGTGTAGCTTAGCATAAAGACTGGAAGCAGGAGGAAACTGCTAGCCTCTCTCTGTTCAGAAATCTACCCACTAGTAACTCTAATTAGTTTCTTGTATATTATCTGTACACAAGCATAAGTCTATAAACAAGCTGCTCTCACCTGCTGTGCTTTGTTTTGGAGCTTCGTCTGCATTTTATTTCATTATAAGCCCCGTTAGGCCTCTCAGGTGCAGCAAAGCACATGGGGTAAAATAATGAGGAATGCTGCTTTAATGTTCAATGATTGTTGTTGGCTGAATGCCATTTTCATTTCTTTTTCTTAATATAGCGTTTACAGAGTCAGATTGTCAATAACGTGAAAATTAATATTTATAAAGATAATTTGCTGAATGGATTGTGAACTGGTCGATGTTAAATATGGTTGTTTCTGTATAAAACAAGTGAAACTGAGAGTATAGTTACTCTTCCTGCTGTTGATAAAGTGTCTCTTTACTCACTGTTCATTGGATATGGTTAGACTCCTCAAAGAATAAGGCAGACACAAATACATAAATACATAAATGAGTACTCTATGGAGCCACCAGGGGGCAGAAGAGTTGATCCTGTAGTGAACTCGGTAGTCGGTGGATTTGTGTGTCATTTCATCTCCGGTTCTCTCCATCCTCTGCAGGCTCTAAATCCAAAATCCTGGCTCCACAGTGGGACATCATGGCCAAGCGTCTGAGCGAAGCCGGGCGGCCCTCAGTCTCCATGCAGGACGAGGTACATGAACTCGACTGAGCGCTCCGTGGGAAGGACCTCTACTACAAACCCCAGTGAGGTGAGTCTTCTTCTGTCAGCTCTGTAGTTGTCTTACGTTTGCCCCGTGGTCTCTAGAACATTTAATTACATAAGACATAGTTTCATATTTTAACTGTACTCAAACTGACTACATTGCCGGCTCATTATCGCGTCCCTCTGTGTCTTTTTTTGGCAGCAGAGGGTGACATGAAATGGAAAGGCACTTTCCAACAAACCATCGGCGAGTGCAGCTGAGGAGACGACGGCGTTGCTCACCTTTGTGGAGTCAGCGTGGGTCTGTCACGCTGCTGAAGACCAACCGGTAGTCGATCACTTTGGCTGTGGTCGACGAGAAGATGAGCCTGACTGTACAGGACTGTGTTTATTACTTACATTTCTCGTTATTACTGTCATTGTAATTATTGTTATTGTTATTATAATTTTTTTTACCAACTATAACTCCGCTTATTGTTTGTCGATCAAACGATGGAACTCGTGAAGTTTCATGAAAACTGCTTGCAGAGCCCTGTGGAGAAGGGTGGAAGGACTGTAACATAAGCCACTTGCATCTTCTATGTTTTTGTTTTTGTTTTTTTTAACAAATTAAATTCAACAAGGAGACAGACTTTTATTTCAGCGCCACAAGTTAACTCCTTGTCTTTTTGTTTTCGATGAATTTGAATGCTTTACGGGAAATCTTCTGTTTTGTGAGCCGGCCCAGCTCTTCGGCCAGAGAGGTTTAACTTATTGAGAAAGACTTGCTGTTTTTTCTACCTTTTTCACAAGTAATGCATCAATGCTTAGATAATGTAATTAAAAAAAGATAATTGATTTCCCCCTCTTCTGTTGGTGTCTGTGCACAGAGGTGAGAGGTGCTTTCTTACTCACACAGGTATGCAGGGTATTATGCAAAATCCCATCCCACGTTGCTTTATGTTTTGAACCTTTTAAAAAAAAAAAAAAAAAAAGACAGATCAGTATTTGAAAATGGACAAACACAGCCATGTTTTGTAAGCAACCCTAAAAAAACCCCAACCAAAAATCAAGAATGTGTTCTGCTTTCATGTCCAGTCATTTTGTCAATGTGTTTATCTTTATTTTATGTTCAGTAGTAGCTTGTCTTGATATAAACATCAGTCATAGGTCAATACAAGAAAATATACAAATATCGAAAAAAAACATCTGCTGACAGTTATTTTTGTTGTATCCATCTCCACTCATTTAGATATAGTTTGACTGTTCATTCTTGACCTGGGAAACAGTCAAACTTTATTTAAAATGTCCTTTTACCTGTGAAAATCAAGATAAAACAATGCAGCACTTTATATTAAGTATAATAAGATATCAACCATAAGATAAGACGGAACAGATAAAACGTATTACTACTTGAAAGATTTTTAAGAAGAGAAGTTTTTAAGAAGTAATATTGAAGATATTTACCCGCTTAGATATGTTTTTGAATGGATTAAAATCCAGAGGACAGTGTGCTGCTTTTAGTTACAAAATATCAACAAATACATGTGATGTCATGTTATAGATCAAGATAATAATATTCACAAGCTACCCAGCAGTTAAACGTATTTTAATTAGTTCAAATTAGCCCCACGTTTAACAGCTGCAACATTACAGTGATTTACACAATGCATCAATGATGGTAATAGTACAATAGCATATATTATTCAGACCTGGGTACTTTTTATATTTTCATACTAATACTTGTGTTCTTTTACTCAAGTAACATTTCCAATGCAAGGCTTTTAATGTATTTTTTACACTGTGGTATTTCTACTACTTGCTATTATTCGTGCGTAAATACTGGATAACAAGGGGAAGTGAAAAGGGATCAACAAAGTTCCCCAAACACCTGTCTCCACTACCTGTAAACTCATGTATATAAAATCCAAATCAATTCATCAATCCAATCCTGCACACATGTCTTTTGGTGGATTCTCTCAGTTACTCTCTAATTGTCTAAAACTGTCACATTGTATGCAAATAATCTGCCTTCTGCTTCTATCTGAATATTTTCTAGTCCAGGCTTAGTTCATCTCTGCTTAAGATTGTTTGTGCTCTGCAGAAACTCTATTTATCGTATCCATTGGTCCTTCATCGATAAATGCTCTCTGCTGTTATTTTCTGTTTCGGTCCACTTATCCGTAGGGCGATGCCGATAGCTAAGCTAGTGATTGTGAGGGAGCTCCCCTCCTGTCTTTATGAGGCTCTGTGGAAAATGGCATCTGTAAGGTATTTGTTTTAGTATCTACCTCTACCGTCCGATGTGGTGAGTGAGTATAGAGATAATGTCATTACAGTGTCCTTAAGAAAATAATCTGAGCGATCACTCATGTCTTGTTGAAAGGGACATTTCCCTTTTGAAGACCGCTTAAAACTGGAATTAATGGAGCGTCATCGGGGTCGATATTTCCGTTACATCCTGTATCACATACGTCATCCGGTTTAATCCTTTCATCCAATGTACTTTTGACTACTGCTTACATCATCAGAATGGGCCGTTAATGTAAATCCCTCCATGGAGCGACTATGAGTCAATCCCTGCAGTAAAGTGGTGGAAAGTAACTAAGTACAATTCTGAGATACTTTTACTTTACTTGAGTATTTCCATTTCCTGCTACTTTATACTTCTATTCCACTACATATCATATGGAAATATTGTACTTTTTACTCCACTACCTTTATCTCACAACTTTAGTTACTCTGCAGACTCAGATTAATAATCCAAAATATAAGCAACTAATACATTATGATATATTATTGGTTAAGACTGCACTAGACTACTCAGTGGCATATAAAGTAATTCAAATTGGCTCCACCTCTGCCAGCTGCAACATCAAAGTGATGAACACATTAATGCATCAATAATTATAATACAATGATATAATACACAATATTATGAACTGGGCCATTCTGCGTAATGAGTACTTTTACTTTTGGTACTTAAAGTATAGATAGATGTACAAGTGATTACAAGGAATCATCTAAAAATAAATGTAAACCAATGTTTAGATCACCAACACTACATATCTGAGTACAGTTTTGTCTCTTAGATTATTAACTGAATAACTCATCAACGCCTTAAAATTTTTTGGACATAATTGACATCCTTTATAACACAAATCATGAAAATGTTTTTGGCGGATTATAAAATGGAACTAGAGACCATCTTGTGATAGGATCACTCTAGCAGGGTGAATCTGACGCTTTTGCTCGGACCACACCAATTTTTGAACTTGTCCTTCATTTTGATCTCAACTACACACCTGGAAAGTATCATAACTGCATCTTGCGTGGTTGTGACACTCTTGCGGTGACAAAATCTGTCCACAGGCAAACGTATGAGCACCTGGCAAAGAAGTCAACCCCTGCTCCTGACATAGTTTCCACTACAGTAGGTGTCTACAGAACCACATTTAGCCATGATGACTCATACACACAGACTCAGAAGGTGAAAACAACATCAGCGTCGAGATGCGGTGGATTGAAAGGAGTCTGACTGTCCACCACTCAAGAAAGAATTAACAGGAAGGAGTTAGGGCGAGTCCTTACCTCAGCATTTGTTTGTAACACACCACACAACTAAAGCACCTGTCCTTGATTTGTTGACGGAAGTAGTTTGAGAGTACATTATGTCACTGACTTTAATGACACTGATAATGACAAATGGGTTTCAGGCTGCTACACCACTCCTAGCTCTTTCTATACAAAGCGAAGGAGACAGTATTTTTGGCGCAGGTGTCACCTCTTCTTGTGTGACTGGATATGTGTGAGGGTTCACACCTCTTCTTCAAACTCTTAAAATATTCATCCCACTGGAAGAAGCCCAGTGAGCATAAACAGGATTACTTCAAAGGTCTGGAACTGTGGGGAAACAACAGGAAGTCTTTGAAAGTGTAAGAACAATAGTCAAAAATGATTTGATTGTGTGAGTTTTCTGTGAATTTAACATATTTTAGCTGGAATTTCAAGTCAGTATCGGCGTCCTTGACAGTGAGGCACACTGTAAGTATACAGCTTGACTGGAGCTTGCGCCTAACAAATTATGTTAATGAGGGCAGTAATTATCTCCTCACCTGTTCTAAAGTTTCAAAGGGGATTTTCAAAACAAAATTCCTCTAGTGCATTTTTAAAATTTCTATTAGGAGGGAAACATTGTCCATCAAGTTTACTGATATTACCATTAGCTGAAACGTTGTCCATCAACTTTAACTATGTGTGAGTGCACCATGCTGGTTGGTTTATAATGCAGAATATAAGGGGAAAATACACTATCAACTAACAAAATAGGTTATTTTTTAAACTACAATTTGTTAATAGTTCCCATTAAAACATTTATATAATTTTACAATATGATACAATTATATATTTAACACATTCGCTAAAAGCAGCTTAACCGCTTATCATGAATTCTACATGGCTAAAGCTGAGATGCTAGGATAGCTTCTGGTTTGGCTGTTTTCCTCATGGTTTACTGGCTTTTGCTACCTTATTTAGTGGGATACCATACTAAATTACAAAGATGTTTGTTCATTATCATTGATATATTTTAATTACAGGAAACCCCAAAGAGGGGATAATGTGCTAATAAGCTTTAGAGGGGCTGCTGGAGGGATTTAGTTACTTTTGGACCACATGGACCGACTGAGGGGACTTCCAGCACAGGGAACTACCCGCGTGGAGGTCGGTGATGAAAGGGTTAACCAAAGATGCAAGACGTGCGTGAGTCCGTCTGAGCGTGAGCTGCTGCTGCTGCTGCTGCTGCGGCAGTGAAGTAAAATGTGTCAATTTCCACCGGACAGCAGAAACACGGTGGAGGAAAGAGACGAGCTGCAGACCGCCACCGTGACATCCAGGACAATTTCCCCGGGTGAGGCGTTTGATCCGCCGGCCTGCATGCTGAGGGAGACACCGCAGAGCTCAATCTGAAGGTAAAAAAATAAAATATAACCTGCACTGAGGATGATTCATGTCCATCTGCTGGAGCCGACATATAAGACAACATGTTAGCATGGCTTTTTATGATAACGTATCTATGAAGCTTTTGTGATTCAAATGTTTGTTCTCTTAATTTACCCAGCCATAGATTAATAATAGCGTTCGGTTATCATTAATGAGTGTTTGCTTGCAAGTTGGCAGCTTTACGAGCGTGCTTTATTTTTATTTTATTTGAACTGTGTCCAAAATTAAATTAATTTGAATGAATGCAAAGTAAATAGCTGCACATTAGTGTTAGAATAAAGGATGCATTCCTCTTCATTTTGTCATGTTTTTAATGCACAGTTGTGCTGTTACTCCTGTTCAAATATGGATAGGACAGGTGATATAAACTCAGAAAGAGGAGTGACTAGCAGTAACCTGTGTGTGTGTGTAATTGTGCCTCCTATATTTCAAAGATGCTTTGTAAGGGATAAACGGGTTTCCAAGTCCCCTGCGTCAAATTTCAGAGGCGAGGAGTCTACCAGGCCCGGGTCTACTACAGTGCTTTTGAATGTGTGTGTGTGTGTGTGTGTGTGTGTGTGTGTTGGGGGGGGGGGGGGGGTACTACAGTAATCAAGTGGCTTTCTACATCTAATGCCACTGTTCCATCATATAAACTGATCTCAATTATTGCATTATTATCAATATTATTATTTAGTGAGTTTTAATGAATTATTGTCAAGGAGAATTAGGCTTCTTGGATGTTTTAGACCGTACAGTCAGTAGCTATTTAATTAATAATAATTTTGGGTGCCATCTTCCCTCTCGCTTTTCTACTCTGTAGAGTGCTACAGGGATGATGTATTTTTGTAGGCCAAACCCGGAAGTTAGCATCGCACAAAAAAAATTCTCCATTAAATCTTGGTTTGCTGCAGAAAATAAGCTCTGCAGCAAACAAACGTTATGATACTTACACGTTTTGTTCAGTAAGATGAACATTACTTTTTGGGATTTTTGAAGTGTGAATGCGTTTGGCAGAAATACAAAGCTAACGTTTGGCTACAGACGAGTGGAGTACACACAACAAGGTTGTAAATGCGGACTAGTCAGCGAGATGACGTTTTGTAGCCTCATTTAGCTGCTTGGCTCACTTTTAAGTCTAACATGTAAAAGTTATCAAATTTACGAAGCCAGTATTTTCTGGCGTATTTTAAATCGTAGAACAAAACGCTAAAATCTCTTAAGCTTATGTTAACCACAGACCTTATTTCAGATATCTAACCAAAACCATTAAAAAAAAACATTGACTTCGATACGAGTGAACCGGAAGTGCAGTCAACTCATTTCCTAGTTTTAGGACTCCTTCCTGCTGCTGTGGGCAGTAAGCAGACCTGTGTGATTTAACAATGAACATATTAGCGTACGACATGCAAGAGAGTCAAGTGAAGGAGAATATAGATCAGTGGTTGTGGTGATTATTAAATTATCACTCGGTCACATCGCTGGTCATATACCTCTGGAACATCTGTGCCAACAACAGTTAAATGTGATGACGAGAGCTCGGCACACTCAAAGCTTTACTTTTCAAGAATAAAACATGATGCTCTACTTTTGCTAAAAAAGAAAGTTGGAATAGAGGCTATGATGAGCCCTGGTAACTGATGTCTTCTTCATAAAACGCAGAATATTGAGTTTGAGTTCCACTTGACCAGTCCGACGTGTGTAGAGGTCTGTATGGTTTTATATATATATATATATATATATATATATATATATATATATACTGTAGCAGCCGGGTGTCATGCCCTCGTGCCCATGCTCAGAACCGGCCTTGATTTGTACTGCACTGCTCAGTGGGAAGGAGGCGTGACGCTGCAGCGGAGTCCCAGCAGCCTGCGCATTGGCCCGTAGTTTCCAGGGACAAAATATGATGACTTTGGCTATCTTGCGTAACTGCAGCCCATGGAGTTTTATCTACAGAGCATTTCCATTGTGATTACATTTCTTTATCACATTTATGGATGCAAAAAAAACTGTGCTATGGGTTTCCAAAGTACCTCTTTGATTTATTCCATATAAGGCCTGCAGTTCACTATCATTTGTGGTGAGATAATCCCTGCTGCTGCTTGCTGCCTTTATTCCCTCTCAGTTTTACACCGACTGTATTATAGACCTATTTATAACTCAAGCACCAGCCTTCACAGCAAGGAATCCCAAAATGACCCCATGACAGAAGCACTGGTGTAAAAAAAACAACAGTCAACCCACCTCAGCTGTGTGGACACTTGGTCTAAGTTATTATAGTATTAATGCACTCATGCAGGTTTTTCAGTTCCTGCTTCTTATAATAACAGGCCGTATAGGGTATGATGGGAATGCACATTTGTACAGCAGGTTAAAGGCACATAAAAGGTAATTGTTGAAGCAGAGGAAAGTTTCCAAACCCAAATCCTCCTGTGTGTGAGTGAGAATATGTGGTAATCACAAATCACTGTGCTGATCCGAACAGTTCAAAGTAGTTTGCTCACTTTTTTGGCATGCGAATTAGCTAATAATTGGCAGGAAATTGCAGTATAGAAATGAGTTATAAGGCATAGAAATTAACCTCAAACCATACTGACATTACATTTTTTTCAAGAGAGGACTGACAAGTTTATTTTTAAACAGAAAAATATTTCTTCTGATTACATATATTGATCACAGCTCTTTAATAACCAAATGGAGTTCTTTATTTATCAAAAAATATATATGTCGTTGCTTTAGAAGAGGTCTCTGCACTTTTAAGCTTTGGACGCACACAAAACAGTAACAGCATGCTAAATATTTCACTTTGTTAAAAGCAGGTGACAAACCCCTTTTGTTTTTGAAATGTCTTTGTTCCTAAAACCTTCGCAGAGCAGCCACCATCAATTATTCATCGTCAACGATTGATTATAAGCTTCTTTGTCTGATAACAGATTAACATGCGCATGCATCCTCCATTAGAGGCATAGATCTCCACTGCAACGCGATGACCAAAATCTCCTGTTTTCTCTGTAGCTGCTCCAAGATTTCTAATCTATGGGGCATGATCCACATGCTATTCAGGACAGAGGGCTTAGCGCCCCTGTTTTAGGGTCTTTCATTAAACTGCAAGGAGATCAAGAGCTGTAATGAATGTGTGGGGGAGTAAAAAACAGGGAGGAGAGAGAGGGAAAGAGAGGACTCTTTCAGAAAAGATTTGAACTTTAAAGGTCAGTTTGTTTAAAGGTAATTTTGTGGGTATTTATTGGGTGATAAAGAGACAGACGGACAGGAAAACTGAGAGTTACAAAGAAGAAATGGTACGGCAGAAGACCCCCCCCCCCCCAACAGCTTCGATAACTAGAAAGAAAAGATTAAAAGTCAGAGTTGATTGCAACACAGTGTTCAACCGGCCCCAGAGATAAAGCACCATGTGGACGGCTCAGTCGATGTGAAGGTCGAAATAACAGAGTTTAGCTTTAGTTCCAACATCAGCAGAAAGGACAAACTGCCAGTATGCTTCATCAGAACTGCATGTTGGGTGGTTTTGTAAGCCTCCTCCCCCCACACATCATACTTGTTTTCTAGTATATTTTGTAGTATATGTTTACACAAGAATTAGAGTTGCTACAAACACACTTTTCCCTCTTCATCCCAACAGCCTAATAGTCAGGGCATGTGAAACCAAACACAGATTATTGTTGGTCATGTACCACCAAACCTATACACTCTTTTATTTATGGTGTTTATACCTTGGGCCAAAGAGAAACAATTTAAACAGATTCAGCAGTCATAAAATCTCCTATCATGGTATATTTTAGTGTATATCACATAGAGGTATATATCTTGATACAATTCAATTTAGAAACTATTTATAGATGAATAACCAGCCGGTAATTAGCACTGGGCGGGACTGTCAAACATTGTGACATCTTAATAACAAACACATTTCAGCACACAACATTATTAATATTGTAAATTGATGATGTGCTATCAGTGCTTTTACACTTTTTTTGTTGAATTCTTTTGCGAAAGTGCTGCCTGTATTATTGATTTAAAACCCAGCTCTTTATTTTATACAGCGACTACATCGTCTGGCAGGTACCTGGTTTATTTGATAAAGTTGGCTACCCGATGCTAACCCGCTATCTTGAATCAGCAACAAGACAGCTCTTTTTAAAGGTCATCACGTCGTATAATAACTTTTACATCTGCTATACGATGTTAAGGACAACGAGTTGTAAGTCTCAGGTAACGGATCAATAGAACCTTTTGGATCTGAAGCCTTCAGAGTGCAGCACCGCTCTGTGCACACAGAGCCCTCCTCCCCCACCACAGCTTGTTTTGTTCAGGCTTTCACCTTGCGCATATAGAAAGGATGCTTAAGTTATGAAGCTATATGAGGCTCTGTTGGCTGTGCTGCGCCCAGGCTTTTAGTCGTAGCCCTCATGGCGTCTCTCCAGCTCTATCAAAAGCCGTACTTGTTTGTAATACTCAAAGTACTTTCTGTGTCTCTGGGGGAATATCTGGATTCAAAGTGCAGGGGAATAAAATAAGTACTTCTTCATAATTTCTTTATCCTTTGTCTAGCACACATATGTTTTTACAATCTAAACACAGAGGTTGTCGTTTTCGGCATTATTATGGCATTATTATGGCATCATACCACCACTTACATGTGACAGCTATTTTTTTACTATTGATGAACTCTGAGATAATCGTCAGGTTTAGTTCGGAAAGGAAAAATTGTATTGGATTGCGAAAACGTAGTTAGATCATTAACAGGTTGGATAGAGTTTAACTTAATCATTAGACCTTATTCACATTCCTCAAAAATGTAAACAAAGTAATGTTCAAACACAAACCTCCTACTATAATATTGAAAAACAAATCAAGGATATTTGGGCCATGAAGGGTATTACATCTTTATTTGCCAAAGACTTGCTCTAGATAGAGCAGACGTGTGATGCTGTTTAGGATTAGAGCCAGCTTGCTGTTTCAGGGGTGATTGATCTGTCTTTGCAATTTATCGGGATCAGTTTATTTTGTGCCGCCTCAGAGAATTCTTCTGCACTCACTTGACGCGCACTTCTCGTCAATCACTCAATCAATTGCTCACCACGCACACAAGGAAGCAAATTGTCTCAGGATCGGGTCATCAGCTTTCAGGTTAGTTTAATACTACATTGATTGATAATTCATTGGGTTTTTTTTCAATAAAGGTATCAAATTATAAAGATTGAGAAAAGCAGTAAATCCTCCATATTTTGGAAGCTGGAACCTTAAAATATTAAGCATTTTTACTTGATAACTCAGGAAAACAAGGTACAAAAACACTCAAATCTGCAGTATTTTCACAAAGACTAGCGACTACAAGGGCGGCTGCTGTTTCCATCATCATGTCACCTTGGTCACTGGCACTTAACCGCATTGGATGCTGCTGGTTTCTATACGTCACGCCCCATCCAACCAAAGTGACCTTCCAAAAGTCTGCGTAGGCCTCAGATCTGCGCCAGCGCCAGAGAGCTGCAGTACATGAACAGGGATTATGGCGTAATGTGAGGTCAGCAGTGGGTCAGGTTTCCGATTTAATCAAGGAGTCACAGTTCACAGCTGTCAGCGTGCTGTCGGCACAGTAAAAGCCCCTCTATGTTGTTGTTGTTGTTTTAATTCAACCTTGGCTGACTCTCATATCGGTGTGTTTCCTTTGCTCGCGTTTGCGTACCTGCTGTCAGAGGAGTGTCTAACTGACAGACCTGTCAGCCTTCTTTTGAACCTCAGCTCAACTGTTGTTGCACACACCCTTTCTCTATGTCGCTCTCTCCCTTTATGTTTCGTTCAAAAACACACACTCAGCTGGTGTCTTCCCTCTGTGTCCTCAGACAAACCCTTGGCGCTCCGCGGTTCGACTTCCCTCCCTTTTCAGTTCAGACAGCACCCTGCCTGCGCTCCGTCTCCCTGTGGTTTACAAAGCAGGCGGCTCTGTCACGGTCGCCATTCTGATGACCATCACACACTGGGATGTCCCGTAGAGGGATTTTCAATAGAGTGCGTTCCTGGCAGGAACCTTGCCGATCAATACACTGGGCCGATGAGCTGGTGGGGTGGCAGGCTAGTGGGCGGTATCCCACAACAGCAACAACAACAACAGAATCAAATAGCACCCAGTGTGTGAACAGTGTCATGCTGAGGCAGCAAGTCGATCGATATGCCTGATTACACACACAGAAAGCACAGGTGGTTTTAAGACGCTGACCGTGTAATAACAGCAACGTGGGTTTGAGTCCGGCCTTTTGTTGTATCTCATCCCTGATAAACATTGGACTGTCCAAATAAATGAAATAAAAAAAATAAAAACATCATGTCCGAACACCAAATTAGATTACATCACTTTAGGATGGACATATGAATGCGTCAGTAAATGGTTTGAGATTATTAAAACGCTAATTTCATTGTTTGTTCCTGGGCTTTAGGATCACATTTCAAACCTCATTCATGTCTCCATCAAGGGACACGTAGCACTGGTTTCAGGTGTCGCTTCACTAAAGTATAAATGTGTTGAAAGAGTGACCATTCAGTCACTCTTTTCATCTGTGTTCACCAGAACCTGTTTGCTCGGTTACAACATGCTCGCTTTCTGTTTCAAGACCCAAACAAATCTGCCTTTGCACACTAAACAATGCGAGGGATTTTTAATGTAATCTGACCGGTTGTGTTGACAATGTCAAAGGCAGTGCAAAGGCTGAGAGGCCTTAAGAAGTCAACACGATATTCCGTTAGAATGGATCTGACATACAGACAAGAAGCAGAAGCAGATGACACAAGTTACTGAGTTATGGAAATTGAACATTTTTAAAGAACAATTTAACCAACAAGTCTTAGCGAGGATGTGAGTGCTGAACAAATGTGTCTGGAAAAAGAGAGCCGATGGGGAATTGAATTGTAAAAAAGAAAGGGAGAAAAGAAGGCATGTGATCCTCAGGGGAGATGTGGGACGAATGAACAAAACACCAAACAAATGTCACATATAGCATGTTAATTAGTGAGCTTTAGAGGCACTGCTCGGTGGATTTTGACCCCTTCTGACAGAGCTAGGCTAGCTGTTTCCAGTCTTTCTGCTAAGCTAATCTAACGGCTATCAATCTTCTCTTCTAATTCAGGACAAAAGTGCATTTCTGAAAATGGTGAACTATTCCTTTTAAAAGGGAAACGTCAGTTTAGCATTATTTACTATAACAGGCAACTAATCTTAGATGTTCTAATGAAGCAAACCTATTTTATTGCATCCAGTTCTCTTCGCAGGATAAAGCATTGTGCTCAAAATATTTTTTTGCAAATAAGTGTTTGACCCAGGCGTTCTTTGATAGATGAGAGGAGTGGGAGAGTTTCTCAGGCAGGCAGTGAAAAGATGGTATGAGGGGTTTAAGGAGGTCAGTTGGTCCGTCGCTGTGGCCCAGTCCCCTCACATGAAACCCTTGTTCCTTGTTTTGGGAGAAATGTGCTAATCCCCCATGGAACCACTCTGGGCCTCAGCCAGCCTTTCAAGACAAAAAGAATCGGGTTTTGTTCTTCAAACAGGCTTTTGTACTCCTAACCTCTCTCTGAGATGTATTTTACAGAGCGGTTATGAGCCATTGTATAATGGTTGCTGTTATGACATGGTTTCCTCTGGAGGCATTGTATAGTAGAAGATATACACTCAGCGGCCTTCTCAACCAATGTGGTCTTTGAACTCCTCGGTATGATTTGCATTCAGTGTTTTTTATTAGACCTGCGAAATGATAAATAGAGTAGAGAAAGAATCCAACCCTGCGTGGGCCTCCTGACACCTGACACCCAAGCCTGTGTGCGGCTTTGGAAAAAGAGCACATGATGTAGGCAGTCAGATGATAAAGCTATACGTTACATAAGAGACCACCTCAGTCAGTCAGTATATAGCATCAAGTGAGGGAAGACGTAGGAAAGTGCTCTGAAGCTCCGCCGTCTCTAATTTCATCTTCTCTCATAATCAAGTGTTTTATTGCCTTGTCCTTAATTGAACTTTGACTATGGTCAAAGCTGAACTATAGCATCATTTGCAATTCAAGTTGTAATCCTTAAGATTTTAGGACTGGTTGATTTGGGGGTCACTGGCCAAGTGCGGTTTAATACTGCAGCAAACAAAAACTTGTTGAACATCTACTTTTAACCGAAGAGCAACTGATATGTCTGTTAACAGTGCAGCCGATTTTTTTTTAATTGCAATATTCAAAACCGAGCTGCTGTCAAAAATACATAAAATTACTTTTATGGTCGCAGTTTTGATGAACAATCATGGTTTACACTAACAAAAACATTGCCTCACGCGGAAATGGCGGACTCCGCCACTTAAAATAAAAACTATTGAAGAGACGAGACATTACTAAGAGTAAACACCTTAAATGTCTCTTGCAGACATGCATACAATTAAAAAAATGAAGTTGGATGGAGTTGACATATTGTACCGTGTTGCCTTTTTGTCACCTTCTTACACCTTTCTTTTGCACCTTTCTCCTCAGACCTGCATCGCATAATCGGAGACGGAAACATCTGTGTGAAAGTAAGAGGAAGGATGGTGACCATGGAAACCCCAGAGGCTCCTGTACCTCTGACAGCGCTGTCCCGCTGGTACCTCTACGCCATCCACGGCTACTTCTGCGAGGTCATGTTCACAGCCGCCTGGGAGTTCGTGGTTAACTGCAACTGGAAATTCCCCGGCGTGACCAGCGTGTGGGCGCTCTTCATCTACGGCACCTGCATCCTCATCGTGGAGCAGATGTACCTGAAGCTGCGTGGCCGCTGTCGCGTGCTGCCGCGTTGCATCATATACACTTTATGGACGTACCTGTGGGAGTTCGGCACAGGGCTGCTGCTGCGCCAGTTCAACGCCTGCCCCTGGGACTACTCCGAGTTCCGCTACAACTTCATGGGACTGATCACGGCCGAGTACGCCGTGCCCTGGTTCTGCGCCTCCTTCATCGTGGAGCGATTGGTCATCCGCAAAACGCTGCGGCTTCGATTCCACAAGGGACCCGAGGACGGTTGGTCAAACCATCGGTTGGATACGGGAGGAACTGTGGGAGGAGGGAGGACCAGAAATGATGCTAACGGCTGCCTTAAAGGAGAATGAAGGAAGGAAGAACACAATCTGAAACCAGCCCAGGCACCCTGCTACACCACCTACACCCTCCTCAGCCACTTTTCATGAACAGTCCTTCCCCATTAACCGTACGGGGTGAAGACAAATGGACAGCTATGTACACTGGGCTGGTGTGCAGAGGTGTACTGAATATCAGAACAGCCAGAAAACCAAACTTAACGGAGGCTTCAAACCCCCAAATCACTCACTGTGCTCCCGGCTGTCGACAGAGGCACATTATGGATCTCATAACGCACCCACCCATTTCCATGTGGGGTTCACCTTAAGGAGATCCAGGTCTTGAATGACCCAGACTCAGTATCTCCTCTCCCCAGGACTGCAAAGACCTCCGAACATAAAAAATAGTGTTGCAAAAATTAGTGTTATCATCCTGTGAAGGAACAAGTTCAAGAACAATATGTCTGTTTTTTCAAGGGCACATCTGAAAGCAGAATGCTTGCTGCATAGAAATCCTGAGAAAAAAAGTAGCTGTTACACGTTCTTTTTAAAAATTAACATATTGTCCTTTAGTATTATTCAAAGTACTGTAGTAATGTAGCCACTAAAAGCTCTTTAAGAACATACCATCCACCCTGGGGCTTTGCGGGTCAGCTTTCATTATGAAGAATGTTTTTAGTGAATACCCACAATGCCTGGTAAAAAAATGCATGAAATAAAGTTGTCTTCCAATATAATATAATTTTTTTACAAATGACAGTAGCTCAGGCAGCAGAGCCGGTCCGCCAGTTATCACGGTCGATTCCCAGTCGACTCCTCCTGACAGCATGTTGAAGTGTCCTTGAGCAAGACACCGAACTCCAAACTGCATGGCAGCTTCTCCACCATCCGTGTATGAATGTGTGTGTGTGTGTATGTAGTCTAATGTGAGAGATTTTTAAGGCGCTAAATAGATGCGGTCCATTTGCCATAATAGCAGGGGCACTTCTCTGTTGGCAAAGGCAATAATTATGAGTGGTGAGCATCAGCATGAAGCACCAAAAATCTCAGATTTAAAAAAATAATAATTTAGAAAAGCTTTTCACGTCTGTGCTGTAATGTCGTGTCAGATCTGCCGGGGTTATAAGCCTCATCAATCAGTCAAATCATACAATTTTCCTGTGAGACAATGGCTTTTTTTCTCCTCATGCCGACTGCCACACAATCAAAAATGTGTTTTTACATTCATGAAGTAGCAATACTGAATTTTGAGTGACACAGAATGGTCAGGTTTCTTGATTTGAGGTTTCTTGAATTAAAAATACATTTTAAGAACAAACGTCACATTGTGAAGAAAGTGTTGTTGGCCATCAGGTTTTCAGCAGAATTTTCATGACCCTTCTCTTTATTAGCATCACAGTTAGTTTAGCAAGTGTGTGAAGGAAATATGCAGCATATTGTGATTATTTAATGAAAGGAAACCCTAACATTTGTCGTGACACAAGTATCAGACTTTGCTGCTCATTTCTTTCCCCCCCTTCGATGATTTTTTTTCGTTTCCTTGGTGAATAATGACCTCCGTGATATTTGACTGACATCTGACACAATCCACAAGTGTAACAGTTCAGGTAGTATTGGATAAACTGTAACTGTATTTTTGAATTGTCTTAACTTCAGACATCTGGTACTCCAAGCAGGTGAAAACATGTTGTAATGCAAATAATGCTCATTTCCTTAATGTTGATCCTGAGACTTCCTTTGCTGCGTGAGTAGAACGATCATGGACTGTTCGCTCACCTTCATGCATACAGGGTCTGATTAATGTTTTCAGATATATCGCTGGTGCTACTGGATCAAGCATAAAACAGGCCGGAGACATCCCTCTTTGCAGTGATTCCAAGGTACCAGAGGATTGACTTAATACATGCAATGGAAACATGGACTGATTCCTCAGGATGACCGTTTATGTTGTTGACTCGATCACAACTTTTTGTGCTGACAATTGTTCAGCTTTTCCCCCATTTTTTAGTGAAATTATGCAACAAAACCCCCCCAAAAAACAGACACATCCTAATCCATGTTTCAACAATACTACTGGACTACATAAAGGTGTGATCTTCATCATTGTTGCTGCGATGGCATGCAGTGTTTCCACCTCACTGCCTCCCCTGCAGGTCCAGAGGGTGGATGGCAGAAAGCTGTTTCATATGACAGATGAATTGCTGCCACCCAGTGGATACATTGAAAACTGCAGCTAGAAAACAGGTTTTATTGAGCTTGGACAACAAACAAGATGCACAAAGGTCAAGAATCCTTTTCAGGATCAAAATCAGCAGGATGTGTTTGTATTTTTTATAATTATTGTGTTTTGATTTCACACATGAATCAACAGGCTTAAAAGCAATAGAGGCTTCTGACCCAGCAATGATTATCAAGCTCAAGGCCGTTAACTTTTCTCTTTAAAAATCTAATAAACTATATTATGAGAACTGGTATGCAGCCGATGTCTTTAATTCATCCTACTACTCTGATGAGACAAATCAAACAACGAACATGCAAAATAAGTTTGGTAAGTGTTCGGGTCAATGAGGAGTTTTAGGTGAGTGTGTATAGTGTGTTTTACAGACACATTTCAGCCAGTTTCTCCCCATTTATTAGTGTCCTATGAAAACTACAGAGCCACTTGCATTACTAAGCAGGGTGCTGATCACTGGTCAGTCTATATAATGACAAAATACTACCTAAATGCTGCGCGACATTCATGGTTTTTGCATTAATTTGATTGGCCGTGACCGTTAATGTTTATTAGTTATTAACATTTTACACAGCTTTTAGAACGTTTTTCACTACACCTTTACAACTTTTCACTGTAAACCTATATATAAACTGTATACATATACATATGTATATATATATATATATATATATATATGTATATATATGTACATGTAAACATATGTGTATATATACTGTATATATATGTATATGTTACCTCAGACAAATTAACATCACTGAATTGATGGCTTTATACTTACACCTATTATGTCTATCTTATTTTATAAAGAAATTATTATTAATAAATTATGAATTATCTTCGGTAATAGCAAACATTTTTAGTTTCAGGGGTAACCAGCAGTTTTTCTAGAAGACATTTAATTCTAAAAATACGTGTTGTTTTTTTTGGTTTTAATGAGTTTCCCAAGTGTACCTTTATTTCCTCATCAAAACAAAGATGGCGGCCCGTCGGCTAACTTGCTTAGAAACAGAGTTGCAATTTGGAAACTGGTAAAAAAAATATAAATATTTTCATCCAAATGGTTCGAAAAGTCTTCAATGATTCTGAAGATACAGTCAGAACAGAGGTAAGTGTTTTAAACAACCTTCTATTTTTATCTTTTAGAGAAACAGATGGTTCCCTCAGGTGTTAGACATTACTCGCTAAGTTGATGAAAATTACAAATGCACACTGAAAACTAACTACTATACTGCTGGTGTGCCCTCGCACTTGTTATTCTGAGCAAACATATTTCGATAGCGTTTGGCTAGCATTCATGCATAATTAATTCATAATTATATACTGCTCCTGCAGACAAACACATGGGCAGTAATATCTCAAGCTGCAGGACTTTAATTTGGCCACATGATGGCTCCTTTTCACCAGAAAAGACAAACCAGCTGTGTTTATACAACACGAGGACACGAGTTGATCCTGAGTCATCAGTCTACATTTACAGATTTATTTGTTAAGTAAGCTGTTTTTATGACTAGGCTTTCTAAGGTGGGACAAAGATTGGACATAAGTATAACGTTATGCTGGCCAGTTGTATGGTTTTATGTGAACCAACATGCCCTCTCATTTTAGTCAATATTTAAAGTTTTGTCATGCAATTATGACAGCATTATACAGCCTAAGCATAATAAAAAAAAGCAACACATTTATTTTGAATATGCTTTGACGACAGATTTCCATTTGTTTTCAGCAGAGGCCTCAAGCAAAACTTTCCACCACCTCCCTGTCTTGCTGCTGCACCTTTCGTCAGGTAGGGAGAATCTCGGTCATTTACGTGTCTCTGCAAATCTTTTAATTGGCTGTGAGTTCCCTGCAGCCCCGGGACGATTCTCAGAAGCGTTGCCTACCTACCTGTGTAAGGGTGTGGCCACTCAACACACTCAGCTGCACTAATGACATGGACCTGCTGTGGCCCTGCCTCATTTGGCATGGTGTCTCCGTCGCGCCTCCTCCAATCAAGTCACTTGTATGGAGACTCGCAACCAGTAATCTGGGCCGTGGAGACGACAAATGTCCTCCCCGAGGCCAATTTTAGGGCCTGTTCTGCAAGTGTCGTGTGTGTTAAGCTATCTTCTGGGTGTGGGGGAAATGTGTGTTAAGCTTAAGTTTCACCAGGCCTTTCTTGTTTGACCCCATTGTTTTCAGTGTCAGGTTTACAGTATCCTTAACAGGAAGTACTAATGTATAGCCGTCCGTGGGTTAAAAGATAAAAAAACAATGGCAGCAAAGGTTGCATATTGAACCACTGCAGGAAGGAGGAGTTGTACACCACCCGAACGACGCCTGCACATGTGTGGCACTGGCATACAGAATGAAAGACGTAATATTATGTCGTTAAACTCTAGTAAAATTTGATGTTTGTATTGTGATACTGAAGTCTGAGTGTGCAGGTGTAAGGGAACGATGTATGTGTTTTTTTAAGTCTGTCGGACAGATGAATATCAGGTTGGCATTGGAGAGTGGTGGGGCGAGTGACAGCGTCATGGTGCATTTGTTGAGCGCTGGTGAGGTGTGTGCGGGGTGGGTGGGGGGGGGGGGGCTGACAAAATGAGTTGTTCCATCAAATCAATGCAAGACCTTAACATTTGCATTTCCACTGAATCGGAGCCAGCGAGGAGAGAGCCCTCCATTGAGGGGAAACTTGCTTGACGTGTGAATGAGCGAATGCGTCAGGCCCTTTGCCGAAACACATTCATGCGTTCTCAGCTTTGGACAGAGTCTGGGTCTTTTGCTGGAAAACACGGGCCTTTTTTCTAGTCACTTTTTCCCCCCATGTAGGCTGCTTGGCAGTCAGGGTTTGAACCAGCAGCGGAGGGAGAGTGGCTCGTTGATCACGCGCTGTTCTTCCTCCTAACCGTACTGTACTGTTTGTGTTTACACGGCTCCGGTGAGGCCCAACAAAACTTCTGAAATAGCCAAATAAGCGCCAAATAGGTTGTTTGATACCCCCTTTGTACCAGGGATGACGAACAAAGTTAAACTCACCTAAATCCCCTTTTGGCAACCTATTTTTCCAGAATGGAGTTAGCTCACTTATTTTTCGTAAATTCATACCAGGCCTACCCATCAAAGTAGCCAGCGTTAGAATGATATAATATAAACAATTTGTTTCTACATGGGCTGAATTAAAATCTCCTTCCACTCAAAAATGCATTTTTGTTTTAGTGACTGTGATGTTTGACTGTGCAGAATATTGTATATGTGCAGAGTTTGACACTAAGGTTTCCACATTTAACTGCAGAAGAGGGAAAGTTTCTCTTGTGTTCTCCTAGAGAAATAACAGAAATCACAGGAAGACATTTGAGGGATAGCTTCCCCGTCCCAGCAGGGTGCCCCATGATGAGCTTCACTTTTTATTTGTTGGTAAGTCCTTTCATGTGACGCTCATTAATTGTATCTTGACATAATTTATACAGTATACATGCCAGTACCTGAAGATACTCAACAGGAAAAACACACACAGGACTAAAGTCAAGTTCCAAGTTCTTTATTATCAAATGCACAACAATTACAGAGAAGCAGTCGTTGACAATGATAATCTTGGATGTCAGGTCTCTCCAACAATGCTCATTAAAAAAACAATAAACAAGTAGAAAATGACCAAAGTAAAAGCAAGCAAAAGAAACAAACTCAAGTCTTTTGAGAAAATAAAAATAAATCTATTACATAAATAATTGTATACGGCTCTCTGCATTGCTTGTGTTACGACAAATTAGAACTGACTTTTTTTACAAACTCAGAAAGCAACCTTTTCTTCTGGCCAGGTCCATATTTTGGATACCTCTCAGTCTGGCTTTCAACCCGCCAGTTAGTAAAATTACACATCTTATCAGGCAGGGCTCTTATGTAAAGCAACACAACAACAGGCAGCAGGTTTGTGCCCATTTTCATGTTGACAGTTTGAACCTGTGGCCAGCTGTGGTGCTCCAGAAAACGGTCACGGCTTATCTCCTGCGAGGCTTTGCATAACGAGAAGGAGCGACACGTTCCCACGCTACTCTACGTGTATTTTGTTTCAGGAGTAATTGTTTGAAATAGAAGTGTGTTGACGCAGGAGCTGTCACAGCTGCCTCTAACGCATCAGTTAAGATAAAGAGTTACCAATCCCTCGATTGAGGTATTATTGAATATTAAGTCTCAGTCTGATTCAGAGGACTTAGGAGGGATAGTGCAGGGATCTGCAACACAAACAACATTACAGCTTCAAAGCCCCCTTTTTTTTTTACAATATCAGTTGAGAGCTCTGGTAAAAAAGTGTTTTCCTAATCATGCGGCATTCAAGCACAACAGATCGCGGCCTGAGGTAAAAATGTAGAACCTGCCAAGGAAAACAAACGTTCCAGCGCCCTGCCCATTTATGTGCTCCCTGTTTTCCATATTCTTTGTTTGCACTGTAAATAATTAAGTTATAACATCCTGTATATTTCAGCCTATCAGATAATAGGCAAATATTTCTGGTGCTTTGCGTTTGTATTTAATTGGCGTCGCCAGCTGTTTATCAACTCACCCAACGACACCAAAGTGGATGGAAAAACAAATTAGTTTGAATTTTTCTTTTGCAGATTTATTTTTTACATAAATAAAGACATTTCCACCATACATTGGTGCATAAAGGGAGGATCCCCTGTCCCCCCACTTAATATTACCCATTAAAATAAAAAATAAAATCTGGACCTCACCCATGCTACCAAACTGATTATAAAGTAGTTAAAACTGGTACTTTTTGTACATTTTGTTGATAATTCTTCTGGACTTTTAAATTGGCGTTACATGCACACAATGGGGGACTTCTACCAGTAACCGAGTATTTTTTTTTTTACATGTAATGTAATGTATTGTAATGATACTTTAAAGGTAAAGGATCCTGGTACTTTTTCCACCACTGATTATCCTTCCTGTCCCCTTCCTTGTGTCGTTTCCTGCCTGAGGTGTCCAGGACTATTAACAGCCGCTCTGCTCTCCAGGTACGCGGTAGAGCGTGAATTACAGTAATGGCTGCTGGCAGGGGAGAAAATAAGAGCAGTTATTAAAATGAATGTGCTGCTTCTCGTCTTGCGGTCCAGGGGTACGGATGCAGGAGGGGCTTGAACTGGGTTTTCTGTGCCCTGGGCCCATTCAACCTCTTTCCTTCCTCTCCTTCAGAGGGCTTCAGTGTGTATGTGAGTGTGTGTGTGTGTGTGTGTGTGTGTGTGTGTGTGTGTGTGTGTGCACATGTGTCATCCCTACTTAATCTCAAGTCCAGCCTCCTTTCCATTTGGCCTTTTCAGATGCAAGTTTTTGGGCAATGATCAGAGTGTCTTATTTATCCAGCGTAGCTGATGCCAGCTTCCCCTCAGTCCATCAGGCCCAAGGGCCCCAGTCTGCGTTGTGTCTTAACATGGTCCGCTAGGCTTCAAACAGACGCCACGCTGTACTGGAGCCCCGTTCCCTACTTTGAAGTCGGAATCCTTGCTCTCAACACATTCTAACGTCATCATAGTTCGGTTTTGATGGGATCCAAATGCCGAAGCTGCCTCTGTTAAACTGGCTCCTTCTGAACTACACATTTTATTCCTGCTGTTTCTCCCCAGTAAACATGACCGTGGACGTTCATTTGACCACCTACGCTGCAGTGACTGGCTTGTGATGCTACCAATGTGTCTTTATGTCTATTCGCATTAACAGCAATTAGTCCTATTTAATTATCTGCTGGCTGAGGTGTGATGTGAACATTTAACAGTATGTAACTCAAACTCAAACTCCACGTTGTATGTGTGTGATTTCATGTCAGCACGTTTTAAAAGTTAGTTTTAAGTTAACATCTAGCACAGAATTTGGTGCCCACATTAATTATTCCCAGATGAAAAAAAACTACTGACTTTTGTGATTATACAATTTCATTTTTTACCACCATGAGGTTGGCACTTTTTGATAACTATTGGATGTGTTGCCTTATTTAATCTGCCCACATTAAGAAAACACTTGTTTATCTCTGTGAGAGAACCTTTACTTTTGGAAAATGAAGAACAAAAGAAATGTAAAGTGATCAATCACATGTTGTAGATGTGGACTGTTTGTCACGGTTATGTGTAAACAATGTTTTAGACTGAATGGAGTTCAACTGATAGCAGCCAGAATGGGCGTTTTTTTCCCCGCTCATTCCTGCCTCTGTGTGTAACTAAGGTCTGTCAGGAGCACTGGGAACAAATAAGCTTCAGCTACAAGCAAACTGTCATCTTTAAGTTATTGCCTAACTGTAGTTAACGGTATTACTGTCACATTGTCTCTCTGTTTACACTGATGACAGCTGCAGGTGTGCAAACGCTCACGTGCATGTATGCACACACAGTATTTCAGAATTCAAACAAGCCCAGATAAGAATCTAACAGCACTACTCACCCCCTTGGGCCGAACTACAGGGATTTCTTGTTGCATAAGCCAACCCCAGTCATCATCTGCTCGTCATGTTTTCCCGACTGTGGGAGAATGACTCGCCTGTAGAGGGAAGTGTTTGTGTTTTCCATGTGAAGCTTCCAAGTGGCCGGCGGTGGTGGCGGTGACCGAGTCTGACACAGGCCTTCTGAGGAACTTCAGGATGCTATTAGGTTGAGTGACTGGCCCTGTGTGTGTGTGTGTGTGTGTGTGTGTGTGTGTGTGTGTGTGTGTGTGTGTGTGTGTGTGTGTGTGTGTGTGTGTTTGAGTCTCTGAGTCTCTGTTTGCTCTTCTTGGCTCATTGCCTCTGTACCTACCAATTTTATGTTACCCAGGTGTAGCAACACCTGATGGCACTTTTGATATAGAAATAGACTTACAGCTCTGTTACTTCAGCTGTGGATACAATATGGGCACAGTGGTGGAGGGTACCTAAGTACATTTCCTCGAGTAAGGTATTTAAAACCTGCTCTTAGTGATTTTATTGACTACTTGGGGGCAGTGACAACAAAGACATGATACCACCCTTTAAGTTTATATGGCAAACTTGTTACTGTACTCATCAAGCAGACACAGAGCAACATTCTCATTCATTTGGAGTCGCGTTTCTATTAGAGCTGGGCGATATGGAGAAAATCAAATATCACAATATTTACGACCAAATACCTCGTTATCGATGTTGTGAAAATATTGTCGGGTTGACAATTGGTGCTTTTACAAAATATTAACACAATGACATTTTTGTCATCAGAATGTGGATATTGTGGGTAAAGGCAAATAATGGAACTAATAATGACTAAAATAATGTAGTAATTTGGAAAATGACATCACAGTACTGTAATACCGCCTTTAAAACCAGGAAAAGACAACACTTAATACCATGTTATGATATTACATATCCAAAATCTAAGACGATATCTAGTCTCATATCACAATATTGATACGATATTTGATATATTGTCCAGTTTCTAGTCACCTGATAAATTGATGTCCAATATGCACTCTCTTTTAGCTCTGTTTTTGGTCTCCACCACCTCCTGTGGGATATATCTGTCTCTTTAGCGGCTAAATGCTTCACTTTGTTCACCAGCTAGTCTACAATTGTTTCTGTCTGCTGTTTGGCACTCAGCAGGTGGCGTACAGTTGGTTTTTTTATATAATTTTTTCTGAAGTCAGCTGCCTGCTGTAGCCCAAAACGATACTATAAGAGTGAACCAAAACATTCAAGTTTTGGGCTGGACAGAAAAAAATATTGGTTATAGCTTTAAAGTATCAAAAGTAAAATTCATTGCCCTAAGTAGTCTTGTGGTATTGGTACTTTTGACTTAAGCAACCGGTCTGAATGTGTTTTTCACCACTGAGCACACGTGTAGTCTTATGTCTGAGACTTTACATCAACATCTCAACCACACCACTCCAGCCTTTTCAGCCCATACCTTTAACTCGGTGGGTGAGCGTTGCACCTCGTAGCCGGGCCAACTGCTTCTTTTAGTTTTCAGTGTTTAAACTTCAGTTTTATATGCGAACCGTGCGTTAGCCCAAACACGGTGCGGCCCGCTGCACGAACCGCCGAGGGGCTCGTTGCCGTGTGCATGGCGGGCCGCTGTACAGGAGGCTACAGTGCGGCTGCTGTTTGTGCAGGTGGGCTGCAGTATGACGTCTTATTATGAAATATGCTGGACCTTCGTAGCCTTTGTTTTTCCAACCATTTGGTGTGTTAAAAAAAAAAATGCCCCCATTTGAGAGTCAAGAAAAACAGTGTGATTTCCGGCTGTGGTTTAGCCCCCCTGACCACTCCGCCTCCCTCAGCCTCTCAAGCTGGTGAAGCAGAAAGCATAAGGGGCACACTCAGCGTTTATTTATAGAGAGGCTACTTTGATGTGTGGACTGACAGCTGATATTTACAACATTAAGCTGTGGGCCACCTCTGAACTCTGCAGTGAGCCACCTGTGAGCTCTGCCTGGTTATTCCTGCTCTCTCAGCTTGTACTGTAGCTGGCACCAGGCCAGTACTGAGCTGTCACTCTTCATGTTCGTCATAGAGGGAGACGTCTTTGTTTGACATGTAACGCTGTGGGGTATAATGCTTTGTGTAACCCCTTTCATACAGCCTGTGGTGAGCCGTTAAGGCCTTTACACACCGGGGGCGTTTTCTCATAAATTCGCATGTGAATTAATTTTTTCTTTTGCTTTTGTCATGAGAAGGTTCACACAGAATGCAAATATTACGTGGAAGAAATCCGGCGTGATTTTTTTTTTTCCTGGAATTTCCACAAAGTAAATGCATCAACCAATGACGTTGTGAGAAACCTATTTGAAATGTACACTGAGGTTGTACAAATGTACACGGAGGCTTCGTAGTCCAAACCAAGACTGCAAACTTTGTTACTTTCAACCAAGTTCTTACCTTTCACAATAAGAGCCCTAGACATGTACTCTTAAGTAACTGTTTACCAGAAGGAACTCAAATTCAATTGCTAAAAGGAAACTCAATGAAATAGCTGACAGGCTATACAACAGTTTACCTCAGACAGACGCTGACGGACACAGAGGTTCCTGGTAGTTTGTCCTCTCGCTGCACAGAAATCTAGAAAGTGGATCTTTCCTCAAGCTTTTAATTTTTTTTAAATCATATTCATTACCTTTGTCATCATTATCATCAAATATGATTACAGACATGTTATTCTTTCATTAGTCATTTATTAACTGTTCATACGATAATTAATAGGGATGTCCCCTCTGAGTCAATTAGGCTTTTTTTAATGCTTTTTTCATGCTGAATGACTTCAAGAAAAAAGATTTAAAATGGTGATCTTCTGTGATTCTTTTTTTTTTACAGATCCGTCGATTAAATCAACTGATCGATTAGTTAACAAAATCATATGAGTGTTAGCCGACTAAGAATTTCTTTGATCGATGACAGCCTTGATAATTAATTAAGCAATACTTCCTGGCTTCATTGGGGTCGTCCAGTCTGATTGTCGAGGTTTCCTTGAGCAAGCTATTTATTCAATATTTTTATACTGCTTATAAATGCTAAATAGGGGGTTTAACGTATTACTATTAGCATCAATTTCAGGGTAAAAATGGTTGGACACGGTTGCCCGTTTACAAAAAGGGTCAAGTAGCAAAACAAAAAAACTTAATTTGGCAGCAACACAAACAACATCTGCTCGGTTGTGTCATGTTGCTTTTGGCGCCGAGCTCAGCGTGGTTTGTGTAGTCCGACTGTGGTCCTCATGGGAGCTTCTCCTTCCTCTTACCCCCTTCCTCGCCTGCCTCCCTCCTCCCCCGTTGCACTTTATGAAGCAGTTAAGTTATTTTACATCATGTCTGCTCCCCACAACAACCTCCCCCCTTTCTACAAATCTCTCTAGTCATTATGAAAATAGTGCTCTGCTGCAGCTTTGCACGCCAGCGTCTGGCGATAGAATGGCCCCTCTGTGGACGGGGAGTTTGCTACGGTGTGTTCAGAAGTGTGCGTAAAGGTGTGTGTTTCATGGAACAGGGGAAGGGAAATGAGTGATCGCTCGCAGGTGACTGCAGCACGAGTTGCTGGATAGTTTTGAGTTTGACAGGAAAAGTTTCCATCGTCATGTGTAATTATGACAAACGGCCGGTGTCATAGATCAGCTGTGCTTGAAAAAAGCCCCGAAAAGGGGCGTACAAAATCAATTATTTTTTGTTGTTTTCTTCATTAGGTGCTAGATTAACTATCCTGACGTGGCGTTCTACTTTCCCCAAATAATCGGGCAATCCTTTATGCTGAGCCCTGATAATAGATTTGTTCATATCCATTCCCACAGTGTCGGCGCTTGTTAGTATCAAGCTTGCAGAGTTCGTCAAGACTCCCTGCTGCAGTTTGGATAATGGATAGATGTATTTTAGTACCCTGATTTAATGATAATATGATAATAATTATGGTATTGTCTCCTGGTCGTTTCTTATTTCTGCTAATGTCATGATACGAGATACACATGACTTGATTATTTTGTGTAAAAATGATACATCCATAGCATCAACACAAATATCCCAATAGCATAACAGTAAAACACTCATTGATTGATATGAATTATCAGCTTTATGAAGCCTATAGCTTGATATAGCTTTAACTTGATACCCACAGATCCTGTTAAAATTCCCTGAACTTTTGTACCCTGAATGTAGCTCCAAACGTAATACTCGAAAACTTAAGTTTGATATATTTAGTGGTCCAGAACCGGGGATACCGAGGCAAGGCAACACTTAAACTCACAACTTTATGACTCATTCCTGTATTTTATCTGTGTCACATTCTCTCATGATGCGCAGTACGACTGGAAAATGCCGTGAAATCTCAAAGCTCACAGGAGACAGAAGTAGCAAAGGCATGATCTAACCTGTTAGGTGAGCGTGTGTGGTGTGTTTTTTTTTTTTTTTCTTTCTCTGAATCAGTGCCAGTTCCTAATAGTCTTTAATGCTCATCCATCATCTTGGCAGGCCCTTCCTTCCCTCCTGCTCACCGATTGGCTGAGAGCCAGTGGCCAGACAGCACACAGAGTTCACAGCCATTGTGATGTAACAGTGGAAACGCTACCTGAGGGCTTCCCTTTTGTCTCTCCTGAGCTGCTTTTGACCTCTCTTAGTCAGCATGCTTTACGTTTAGTGATTGATTTCTTCTGTACACACACACACACACACACACACACACACACACACACACACACACACACACACACACACACACACACACACACACACACACACACAAACACACACCCTTCAAACCTTTCATTAGCGCTCTCAAGTCTCCTTTAAAGTTTGCTCTGGCTGTTCTGACATGCCAATCACGCAAGCAACACACACACACAAACACACACACACACACACACACACACACACACACACACACACACACACGCGCATAGACTTTGACAAGTGACAGAGTTGGAAAAGAGGTTGAGCAAACTGGAATTGCAGGTTTTCAACAAAAGCGGCAGTGAGTTGTGTGAAAGGCCGTCCGAGGGTTGGATGACGATGAGTAAGGAGGCTTGTGTCATTGTCTGCGAGTTCATCAGTGAGCTCATTCTTTAATTTCCCTGAAAAACAACTTGGTCACATGGCTCACATGGAACCAAGATTACCAGGTCTAGACAATGACTGTGAAACCAGCAGGGCCGAGTGGAAATGCTGATTGGACAGAATCCTGTTCTCGTGTCAGCCTCTAATTTTGATTTACATAAAGTGTTTATTCTATTCTATTGTAAAGAATTAAAGGAAATCAGTGGAGCTGTAGTGGAATACAAACTTCCACTGCAAGTCCACAGCAGGTTAAGTAAGATCTACCGTGGTTTTCATGATACAACTTAAAATGTAATGAAATGAAATATGTTTAAACATTTCCAATTTAATTGATTTAATAAAAAGTAGGAGAAAGCTGGAACTTTTGTGACTAACTTGTGTTTGGTGATTTTTGGAGTTGCATTTCTAAAAATTTTTTCAAAAATGTAATTTGGTGGCACATATAGTAAGCAGTTTACAATGATAACTGTGGCACGCTGCATGTCATGTGATGAGGAACGACCAATTACAGTTTGTAGATATTGTTTCTGTTTTCCGTATCGGTCGACGGTAAATATATAGAGAAGTTAATAATCTCAGTGCAGGACTGACCGGAGCTTCACCATCCCACCACACAGCAGCTTGTAGGCCCTGAATTGTGCTCTGTCTCCATTGCTTGCCCCCCCCCCCTCCTGTAACTGTGGAGGGACAGGGCCAGACTGGAACTACAAGGGTCAGGGGGTCAGGGGTTCACACACACTCCTCACCCTCCCTCCCAGTCCCATCCAGCAGGTGCCACAATGTGGCCTTGACTGGGGATGCTGGGAATGTGAATGTATACGAGCACTGGTCCTCCGGGACAACGCGAGGCGGATCTGTGACAGCGCGGCTGTGATCTCGGCAGGCCGGGGGGGTACTGAGGGTGACAGACTGAGCCAGACCGGACCACGGGTCACTTTCCACCACACGCCTGACACCTTTTGATGTCTGCTCATCGCTGCCCGCCGACAGTTGGTGCCTTTCTACATCCTCGCCGGTCCCACAATACACTGGCAGACCACCCATATCTGAAAAAATGTTCCGCCAGGTTTAGGTTTTCTCAAGAATGCGGCCCATCTGAGCGTCCCCCAGCCCATCTGGACCCCTCCTAACCTGGGAAACCCTGCGATGATTGCAGTCTATGCGTTTTGGGTGTGTGGCCCCGTCATTGGGGACAGTTCGAGAGCCTCTGTAAGCTAATTCCAAAGTCTCAATAACGTCTAAATAAATTCACATGTGCTCACTATGAAGTCGATAAATGCTTCGGAGATTGATTTACATTTGTCTAGTATGACAAGGAATTCATGCAACTCAAGATACATGCTCACTACGATAAGATCAAAGATTTTTTCCCCCATGATTCATATTTGGCACACAACAGAAGAATATGTTGTTGATAGATTAGTTTCAGCAGGTTAAAGGTACTTTCCCTGGATTTTTCCTGGGACTTAGTTTCGAGTACTTTAACCTCAGTTCACCGTTACTCATTCAGACCAAAGTCTTCTTGCTCTGTTGTTTATTCAGACTAACGGCGGGTGATTGTCTTTGATATGGAACGCATTTGATAGCATTTATGGGAGTTTGTCGGAGCAGATGTGAAATGTTAAGAGCTGTTAAACACGTAGATAAAAGATAAAGGATAAGCAGATAAGGCAGAGAGGATGGCGGGGAGACAGTTTTCTGACATAACCAACCTGACTGTTTAGGTCGTGCACCTGTCTGTGTCAGTGTGTCGTGTGTGTGTGTACGGTGTGTATGTGTGAGACTACGAGCAGGACGTAACATGACAGTTCTTGTGAGGTTGACTGGAAGTTTGCAAAGTCCATTCATTGCTTTCAATAGCGGCACATCACAGAGCACATTATAGCGCTTACACCATAGGACAGAAAAAAGGGAGGCAGTGTTGACTACATCTATTTGATCTTTTTTTGTGGTTTAACCCGCGCAACTAAAGATCGTTAGTGACTAATGTGGGACCAATTATGTGTTTAATCTTTAATTAAGCAGGAAATTGTGAAAAGTCCAAACGTTTTTTTGGCCACATTAGTGGTGTGGTTTACCTCCTAGTCTGAAGTTTCCATGAAATTTTGTACCAATATTCATGTTCCCTAGAAGATGAACCATGATGACTAATGCTGTATTCACACTACTAGCGACACAGCAACAGGCTTCAAGTCATTTTCAATGGAGGCCGGTGACATGAAGCTTGAACTGACGACCGACACTTGTCGCTTTTATGACAAATCAAAGTCAAGCTGGTCTCAACATTTGTGTGAACACATAGTGATGAATCCATGATGTTGACTTTTGTGGTTTAATACAAAATGCCTCAAAAACTATAGAATTGTTTTCCATGAAATTTTTATCAGACATTCATGTCCACCACAGGATGAAGTGTAGGACTTTTGGCGACCCATTAACTCCAAATTTTTATTCATCCAATACTTTGGTTTATGACCGATTGCCTGCACAACTAATGAAATTCTCATCATAGAATGGAGGGGTCTACTTGATGTATTAAAGAGCTAAAAAGTATTTTTTTCTTTATAATTGATCTGTAAAGCATGAGTAAGTTATTGTTTAACCGCTTGTAAAGCAACAAGGTTACATTATGTAAACCCTTCATATATGGTTGACTCATTCTAAAGTGGTCGTGTTTGATATGTGTCAATTCACCCTGTGCTAAGCCCCACCGCCTGCTACTACTCCGTTAAACTGTCAGAGCTACCATGTGTACACCACACTGTCACTAAATGCTAACTTTTGGAAAAACAAAAAAGAGATTTCTGAGAGAAGCAGAAAGAAGGGTCTACAATATGTGTTTGAAGGATGTATCCAGGACGTCAAACTTATTCAGCAGCGAAAACAAGTTGAACATGTAAAGATAGAGGCTAAAGCTTACAGATCAGTGTAAAAGTGAACCACCACATCACCTGGAAATCTTTATCAGCTTATATTTGGCGGGCCCTGCCGCGTGCCGCCAAACACATCCTTGTCAATTCTAGGAAGAACACTAAGACAGTGTATTCTCTCACTCACATAAACTAATGTACTAGACATTTTATGAGTGTGTGTTGATATGAGTCAGAGGTCATTGTCTGTGAGACTCTGACTGCCACTACATTTTTTTTGTGGTTGTGCTTTGTGCGTCATCTGGTTCATTTGGTGGCATCGCTGGCACATGTTGGATTTTGATTAACAGATCCGTGAGTTTGAAGTGAAGAAAACACGGCAGTGGTTTGTAATCTTATGAGGCAGGATTTTACAACTCTGGAAAGTTATCATGGCATTTTAATCTTTCATTGAGGTGATTGCCAGGTAAACACTAGAAACACGGCATGCAAGAAAACAAATAATCTACCAGGAATGTGTGCTTAGATGCATTTTATTGGCCAGTGCTGCACTTTGCCAGGAGAAAATGTGACCATGTGCTGCGTCGAACGTTGAGCCAGGTCACTAGGTGTTCAGACTGTAAAAAAAAAAGTCCCAGGGTAATAAAAGATACATGGGGCTGATGTTCGCAGAGGTGTGTTGTTTCAGGTACTTGTGAAATGGTTAGAAATGTAATCCAGACAGTCTAGTTTGAGTCAATGAGATTCAAGGCTTATCACATGGGAAAACACTGAACAGCTGTTCATAAGAAATACAAGGACGGATTTTATGACTGTCTTTGATTGACAGCACAGATATGAAAGATTAAAGAAGTAATGTACCAGGAATGTGCGCTTGCACAGTTTGCCACCTTGTTGGAAGACGTCGCATTGCGTTGTGACAAAAGTTCAGCGAGGTTCAAAGCTTTCGCCATATGAACCTGTGAATTTTTTATTCATTTGTTTTTGCCTTGTCAACTCCATTGTGTCAATGTCTTTGTTTGGCATAGCGAATCATTTATTTCACCCAATTAGTTTGTTTCTTTTTGTTTCTCTTCCTGTTCTCCTCTTCTTATACCTAAGAAATTTCACCACTAGGGGGGGAACGGACGGGAGAAATCGAGTCGGAAGAGTAATGTACACTTGAAATCACTTGACGATGAGGAATGAAGATTGCACTGCTCGTTAGCCTTCAGCTGACCGGCAGCTGTTGTCCTCGGGTGTGTTGTTCAAGTGCAACCTTTAATAAAAACGTTGAATAATTTCGAAAATAATTTACAACCAGCTATCATAGATTTGCTGCACAAACCGGTATTAAAACATATATGCATGTCACTGTTTATGTAATGTGCATACACATACAAATACACCCAGTAGAGTGCTACAAGAATGAGTCCTAAAACCAAGATGCATTAGCATTTTTTGCATTTCAGCTTCGCTCGTCTCAAAGTCATGGTTTTTTTAATGGCTTTTTGATTAGATGCCTGAAACAAGTTCTGTGGTTAACACAAGCTTAGGATATTTTTTCTACAACATACGTAAAACACGTCAGTAAATAACCCTCTTGTGAATTTAAAGCTATTACCTGTCTTAAAAAAAGCGGTTGCTAACAAGTGGCTAAATGAGACTACAAAATGTCCGACTAGTCCGCCTTTACAGCCTCGTGTTTGTTAGCTTTTGCCTTCTGGCAATTGACTATACTCTTCAAAAATCATAAAAAAGTGGTGTTCATTTGTGAAGATTATCTTGCTGAACAAAACGCACCGTATCATAAACCGCTTTGCTGCAATAATTCAAAATCCAATAGAACCAGTGCGATGCTAACTTCCTGGTTGGCCTATAAGAACACGTCATCCCTGCAGCAGTCGATATGTGACTATGCGCTGCAGCAACATAATGGAACCACCATGGATGTGTGTTTCTCTGACCTCTGCATAGTCCTGAGAGTTACATCAGCAGCAACCAATTAAACAAGCAACTGCACAGGGAATACAAACTGTAATTCCTCATTACGTTTTCCATTAAGCCTGTTAGCAAAATGTTTCTTTTGTCTTGGTTTTATAAAACAAGTGAATTACCCCATAATATATTCCAAGCTTTTTCCAGTGTTTTTTCTTTTTCTCAGAAAAGGTGTAAAAACAAACACCCTCCTTTACAAATCCCTCATCACCACCACACACACACACACACACACACACCTAATAGCGGTTTTAAAAGCCTTTTTACAATAATGCTCACTCCGCAGCTCACTCACAAAGCTGGCAGGCTGGCAGGTCAGAGCTTGGGATTGAGTCAATAAGACCACTATGTTCCCCCAACAGCAGCCAGAGCTGGTAACCTCCTCAACCCACAGTGCTTATGGGCCCATAGGAAAGGCAGAGGAAGCACACACACTTGTTTAAGCACACCAGCATTGGCACCTATGAGATACACCTACTGTACGTAGACGGACACACTTTACACACGCACACCAAGTTTCAAAGTTTTGTGTCAAAAAGTGTATAGTAATGTATAGTAAGGCTGTTGATGGTCGCTACAGACAAGATAAAGAATTGGTTAGGTGAAAACTAGTTGGACAAATTTCCAAGTTTGATTTTTACCACCAGTGGGGCGACAAATGTAAATTCTGGCCTGAGGGTGGCACCAAAGGAAAAGACAGAGGTCTATGCTTTGTACACACTCATCCACTGCACTCAATTTCCATTAAAACATCGTCTCTTCTTTTTTATCTGAGGTTGGGAAGTTGACCAGACGTACTTTTTGCCAAACCGACCGGTTTTGGACAAGCCGCACAAAGATGAAAACCATGCCTTGTTGGACGTGTTTTTAATCAGCGTGTTTTGGTTTTGCAAGAGTGAAGGCTTCAAAGAGGAGGACTAACTGGTTGGTTTGGCAAACGTACATCTGGTTAACTTTTCTGCCTCAGCACACACTCGCTTTCCTAGGATTTTTAAAGCCTCAAGCTAGATTTAAGCTTGACGCAGATTGATGTTGATTCCTGATTCATAGTTCAGCCTCAGGTTGCACCACTGCACCAAAACACCAAGGCAAGTTCCTTGTATGTGCAAACCAATACACCTGATTCTGCACCGCCAAACAAATCAGACTGCATCATTGCATCATGCTCCTCATAGTCACTGTGTTTACATGCGCTGAGCAAACAGTTTAAAGTGGACGTAACTTTGCTTAATGTTTAATACCTAAAAGGAGAACATAACTGAACTGTATTTACTTCAATCTCTACCGGCATCGAAAACACAAGCAGCTCATACCGACCAAAAACAGTTTTTGCAGCCCCTTGTTGGGACGGCAGCTGTGTTTAGACTTTTGAGCTTAATGCTAACATGCTCACAGCTAACATGTGAATAAGCTAACATTCAAGTCATAAGGTATCGATTGTCAGCAGGAGATCAGCATTAGGATCCATCCTCTGGGCAGCAAGAATGTCTAAGAAATTCAATTACAATCGATTCAATAGTTGACAACATATTTAACTCTGGACAAGTGTTGCTCTGCGTTGCTATCTCTACAGCAACACCACTAGCCTGTAGCTGAAAAATAAGCTAACCAAATGGAACAGAGAGATATGATGTTGGGTTCTGCCACAGTTAAGTAAAAGATAAAGTGAAGTTCAGGTTTGTGACGGTCAAAGAATGTCTTCAGTGGAAGGATTTATAAAGACATACTTTCAACCATTCCCAGTGAGAATCCTTTACAAAATTGCAGGTAATGTTTGGAGATACATTTACATTATATCCCGTTATAATACACCACTGCAAATACTTCTCACATATTTACATCTAAGACACACACTCCAGTGACTGTACAACACACGCACACCCACACCCATGGCACAATGGCAGGCCCCAGGGCCCCAGACCCCAGCACAGTCTCAGGTAGATTGGGTGTCATTTTTTCTCTGCCTCCACATTCATTGCATCTTCTAATCAGGTCGTAACCTAGTTGATGTCTTTATGAAACAATCTGCTGCACTGCAGGCGAGAACACGTGAAGCGTATAGAGTGGCAGGGTGTGGAAACCCTTCGTCGTCGTCGCGCTCGGGACACTGCAGCTCCTGCGACTCGAACCTGAGCGTGGGCGAGTTGTCTCTTTGTGTAAAGGATACACATTAGCGTCTATGTAATTACAGAGCGAGTGCGGTGTATAATTTGAGTCATCACAGAGAGAGTGAATGAAGGAGAGCATGGTGTTACTGTAGTGTGGGAAAGAGGTGTGTTTAAAGGGGGGTCATTGTGGGGAGGATTGTTGTTGTGCACCACTAGGGGGCAGTAGAATAGTTCCCACAGGAACTGGGGGGCTTCACTGTCAGGATGCAAGTCACACTCTAGTTATCTTCCTTGTTTCCTTCTCTTTTTTCATCTATCTTTTGCTTTTTATTCCTCTCATCTCGTTTTCTCTAATCCTCCTCACCCTCCCTTCTTTCTCTTCACTCCCCTCTTTCCCATTTTCCATTCTCAAAGCTCCGACAGCTAGCTCGCTCAGTTGAGTTATTTTCAGCGCCGACACCTCCAGAGTCCTCCGCTGCTCACCAATTTACTGTACGTGTTTGCGGGCCCACTCGCAGAGAGAGGTGTGGGGTCAGAGGCGGCGGATGGAAGAAGTGAGTTGAGTACAATATAAGGTGGGAGGAGTGAATCAAACAAGATGCACCGGAGAGGATCTGCTGCATTTGGTGGGAGAGTGTGTGTGGGTTGTAGGTGAAGCGGCCTCCACATTGTGTTGACTTTGAAACACAAGATCACATGCTGAGGGGAAACGGCCAGAACCAATGTCTGGCCAAAGTTGTCGTTTTCTCCATGAGCGCTGCTGCGGTTTAGGGGGGAAGCTGAAAAGTGTGATGGGGGAGGAATTTGTCTCTTGTTCAGTTGTGGTCATTCAAGAGGAGAAGGGTGTGAGTGTTTGTGGCTCTTTGTATGAGTGTGTTTAATGTGCACTATTAAACCCTGAGATTGGATGTCAGCAGTATAGTGGCAGAAGCACTTAAATGCTTTTATTAAGTGAAAGTACCAATACAACAAATTTAAAAAAAACAAACTGAATTACAAGTAAGAGTCCTCCATTCAAAAATCCTACTGAAGTAAAAGTAAAAAAAATAAGATCAGCAAAATGTACTTAAAGTATCAAAATCAAAGTATTCACTGCTTAGTAAAATGGACCCTGTGTGTGATATATTGTTATATATTACATTATCAGATCGTTAACACTGATGCAACAATCGGTAAGCAGCATTTTTGAGCTGTAGTTGGAGCTAGTTTTTAGTCTAGACTAGTGGTTCCCAAACTAGGAGTTAGGCCAATCCAAATCTGCAGGGTCACGAGATGATTAGTCAGACAGGAAAGAAGAAATAACAAGTTCTGCAACACTGTTTTAAACTGAAGACGGCTGAAACAACTAAACACAGCTTTTAGTTTGAAGTCCCCAGTTTTGTTGGAAACCACCAGTTTAATCTTTTACAATGTGTTGTTTGTTTATTTTGTTTCTCATGCACAGTAACAAGTAATTGCAGCTGTCAGATAGATGTAGCTGAGTAAAAAGTACAACATTTCCCTCTGAAATGTAGTGAAGTACAAGTAGTGTCATAGAAAGTAAATACTTGAGTAAATGTACTCAGTTACTTTACACCACTGTGTGTCAGTCAGTCTGTGTGGGCACGAACTGTTGGCCTGAGGAGGTTTTGGAGGGCAATTTTTTTAAATGCCAGTGGTGGTGTGTTTGTGTCTGAGTAGGTGGGTGGGTGTGGGTGTTTTTTTTTTGGGAGGGGGGGAATCTTGCATCCATTCCATGCTGGATGGTGAAAAGTGCAGCGCAGCAGAAATGCATTCCAAGGTGGGGGGAGAGCTGCATGGGTTCCACGACTATCAGGTTCTTTGGCTGGGCTGCGGGTTTGGCTCCATTGCTGCTAAATGGCAGGAAAAGAGGGGAGAGTGTATAGATGATTAGTAGTGAAGGGGCCAAACCAGAGAGAAATGTTTTAGCCCCAACCTTTTATTGTTTATAGATAAAACGCTTTGCCAGAGCCATAAAGAAGAAAAAAAAACGAGCCAAGGGGAGAAAAATCACGGCCTTGGACCATTAAGAACAAAAACTGATTCTTTAAGAAGAAAAAGCTGCTTGTTATGTGATGTTCGGTGTGTCTTTGCATGCTGATATGTATGTATGTGTGTGTGTGTGTGTGGCTTGGAGAAGCCTGCAGCGGGCCCTCTAGCCGGTCTGACTGCTAATGAACTTGGATCGGCGTCCGTGAGCGTTGGGGCTGAAAGGGCTCTTTCTCCCGCTCGGCCACAGCCACTCAGCTGTCACTCGCTGACCTACAGCTCTCTGATTATGTCACTGTCGCTGAGAAGGCTCCGCATTCATCCATCATTAGGCTACAAGTCTGGACACCCCAATCAAACGCCCTATTAAAACCTTCTACTGGTCTCTTTCAGTTTGTTCGCTGGTTGCAGCTGCTGCTCTGCACCAAGACAACCAGTGTGCTAAAACATCTCTTTCTCATGGATCAAATGAAGGTGAAGTGTAGAAATGTACAGAACAAGTGCTTCTAAGTGATGAAACTAGGAGTTGAGTGTCACATTTTTACTATTCCGCCAAACTACAGTTTGGCATTACGTATTTCCACTCCATGCCACTTTTACTCTATTATAAAATATTGTACATTTATCTGACAGCCGGAGTTACGTTGAATACAACGTAACGTTTAAAGAAACGTAAAATACATCAACCGTTAACGGTGTTAAGACACAACAATCTCAAGTTGTAGTGAGGGTACAAGATTTCTTATCCCACGAATCATCTCACAACACCCCAGATTTAACCTGTTAAAGGGTGAACAACCCCTAGTTTGAGAACCACTGGACTATTCCCAACCAGCTCCAACATTAAAATGCTGCTCATGCATTAGAGTTCATTACCTACTAATGCAATATATAAATAAGCATAAATTACAGCTGGGGCTGGGTATCGTTTATAAAACTAAGATACTAGTACCAGTGCCCTTAAAGTGATATTGATACCGACAGAGTATTTAATTTGTGTGTCCCACTGGGGAGCTCATCGACGCTCTAAGCTTTTCTGCAGAACTTAAGAAGTTACTTTTGACACTTTGTGTACATTTCGCTGATAATACTTTTTAGATTTTGAACACAGAACACAGGATTTCTAAAATGTTGGGTCAGTACTTTAATTTGAATAAAGAATCTTCTTTCAGCACTGCATGCTGTGCGTTTTCGGCCTCTTGGATCTGGAGGAATTCATTGAGCGCCGGTCGCCAGGAGCAACAGGCCTTCGGGAGGAGGAGGAGGAGGAGGAGGAGGAGGAGGGGTCTGGTGTCCACCCGTCCACACCTCTCTCTCTCTCTCTCTCTCTCTCTCTCTCTCTCTCTCTCTCTGCCATCCTTTCCTCCCCTCCCTCCCCTCACATGGGCTTTGCCTTTGGCTGAACGCTGGGATTCTTTCACAGAGGCTGCCGGTTGCCAAGAGCGAGAGAGCCACAGAAAAGCTGGGCAAATGTATGTGGGTCACTGCGAGTCAGAAGGGGGCTTTTCATTCTCCCCTTCCCTCCTTTTTTTCTCCTCCTTTTTGTTCCTTTGTTCTTTTTTTGGCTCTTTTGGCTCGCTCCTTCCACCCCCACGAGTGAAAAGATAACATTGATTTGTGTCAGTCCCGTTTATTATTTGTCCTGGACGAGCCGCTAAGACAATCCCCAATACGATATGAAGCGGTGTCCTATTGACTTCTTAACTTCTCGCTGGGTGTACACACATCTCTGAGCGTCCCTTTGTGTTTGTGTTTGTTTGTTGGCTTGTGTTCCTGAACCCATGGACAAACAGAAGGGGACGAACTGCACTAAAAAGGATCTGGAGCAGATGCTCCGTTGGCCTCAGTCTCACTTCCTTTCAGCAGCTCTCGACTTCTTCTTTCCCTTCCTCTTTCTCTCTGATGGATGCTGAGTGGTTTGTGCTCTTTTTTTGTTTTTTTGTTGGTCTGGCTGACTGCAGGGACGCGGGAAAGTGATCCAGGCTGTTGACACTGCAGGGACGGATCAGGAGGACAGCTTGTGTTGTTGGCTTTACCTTATATGTTTCTCTCTCTCTGCCCCCCCCCCCCCCCCCCCCTCTCTCTCCCTCTGTCTGTGGCTGTTTACATTTATATTAGTTATCAACAGACAATCTGAGCTACTGTTCCTCCCGGGAAAGGGTTGCCCGCACCGGGACCTGTCCATCACCATTGATGATACCGTGGTGACGCCAACTTGGACTGCGAAGAACCTGGGTGTGACCCTGGATGACCAACTGTCATTCTCAGCAAACATTTCATCCGTTACACGCTCCTGCAGATTCCTGCTCTACAACATCAGGAGGATTCGTCCCTTCCTGACTGACGAGACGGCGCAGGTTCTCATCCAGGCTCTTGTCATCTCCCGCCTGGACTACTGCAACTCTCTACTCGCCGGAGCCCCGGCGTCGGCCATCAGACCTCTGGAGCTTGTCCAGAAAGCTGCAGCTCGCCTGGTGTTCAATCGCCCCAAGTTCTCCCACACAACTTCCTTTCTCCGTTCTCTACACTGGCTCCCTGTAAGAGCTCGCATCCAGTTTAAGACTCTGGTGCTAGCCTACAGGGCAGTGAAAGGAACAGCTCCTTCCTATCTCCAGGCCATGGTCAAGCCTTACACCCCCGCCCGACCACTTCGCTCTGCTGCCTCGGGGCGATTGGTTGCCCCGTCACTCAGAGGTCCTGGCGGCCGATCGACCCGGTCACGGCTGTTTTCTGTCCTGGCCCCACAGTGGTGGAATGAACTTCCCACTGACGTCAGGACAGCGGAATCGCTGCCCATCTTTCGGCGCAGGCTGAAAACCCACCTCTTCAGGAAGTGCTACCCTGAGCCTTCCACTTAGCGCTTATTGTTTTCATACTAGCTTGTTGCACTTATTGTATTCGTATTACTTATAGCACTAACTGTTTTTCTTGGTTCTGCACTGTACTTTGGCTCTGAGTTATGCTCTGCTTCATGCTCTTAGATGCTTGTTTGGAAAAGGAAATGTACTTATGACTTCTGGTGACTAGTAGTTCTTTTGATTACCAATGTTGAATGCACTTATTGTAAGTCGCTTTGGATAAAAGCGTCTGCTAAATGACTGTAATGTAATGTAATGTAACAATCAGAAAAACAACCCCCAGGAAGAGTGACATTTGGGCCCGCAAAGTTCATCAGTGCCACTTAGATCAGACCTTTGAAACCTCTATCTGTGGTCACATCTACAGAAGTTTCAGGGGATTTTTTATTTTTTTTTAATGTTTTGACATGTCATTTGTTTTTTGAGGCAGTGAGAGTGAGTCTGACTCCATTGCATCGTTTCACTATTTCACCCTCTTTGTGTCTCTACGCTTCCCAAGGTTGTGAAAGACTGTGTCAATGGGGTATTAAGTCTAGATATCCCAGATATCTACATCAGAGCACGCTATTATTTCATTAGATTGATATCAGGTTGTCTGACACCACCCTCTTTCTCCCCCGTTCGTCCTTCTGCGGCAGAGTTTCTCATTTCAGGAAAGACAATGGCCTGTCTATCCTGCAGTACTAAGTAAATGTCAGGTACTGTCTACCCTCCTCCTCATCTATTCACTGAAATGCTCTGGGGGCTGAGGGCTAGATATCCATCTAGCAGGGTCTGTATACATGTGTGCTACATGGTACAACTCCAGTCAGGTTACTGGATCGGGTTTCTCCACATGTATATAGTTTACAAGAACTCACACAAGCTCTAGGACAGATTTCAGGCATCTTTTATTCGATTTTATCAGTGAGGTTTTCAGCTGTGTGAGCTGAATAAGCAGGGTTTGTAGAGGCTTTTTTCGGGCCCAAAAGTATTGCTTTATTGGTCAATTATCAGACAAACCCAGAGTGAAATTTTGAGCCCGGGGCTTGACATGGCTGCCCCAAGTAAAGTCCTGTTTAGAGTTGAAATAATTAGCTGATTTTTAATATATACCCTTTATTTAGAGAGGTAATCTCATTGAGACCCTTGGTCTCATTCTCAAAAGTAATCAATTAGTTGAGTTGAAATGCCAAAACTTCACACGCGATGCCCTCCGTTCTGGTTCCAATTTTGAAACTTAGCTGGTTTTCATGATCTTCTATAATAATATACTGACTATGTTTGGGTTTGGGCTGCTGGTCAGACAAAACAAGACATTTCCAGATGTCACCGTAGACTAAAACTGTGATTTCATATTTTCTGACATTTTCTAAGCCAAACGATCAATCAAGAAATCAAGTATATAATTGGAAGATTAATTGGTAATGAAAGTAATCATTAATTTAAGCTCATCCTATGTGTGCCTATTAGGAGGATCATGCAGTTTGCAAGTTTCAGTCGTACCTAAATCAGAGATGTGGCATTTAAAGCGGCAACAATCAATATTTAAAACAGTGTGTCAAATCACTGTGCGTGACGAAACTACAGAGAGTTATCAGCTGACTGCAGTTCCCCTTTGCTCTTTGTTTTGTTTTTTACTGGCTGCAATATTGCATTCATATCTATCTAATTTACAATTTTAACAAATTTACATAGTTAACCACACTATGGTAGTAAATGTGTTGTATTTTTATGGAATGCAGCACCTTACCATGCAAACGCATTACATTTGCTGTCATCTACAACAATTACTGGTCTGACTTGCACTATTTTTTTTGATACATCTATCTCTATCCCTCTCACTATATCCCTCAATCTCTCTCTAACACTCTATATCTCTGTATGGCTGTAAACTTTGTGTTGAAAATACTACTTTGTATATGGAAAAATTAGATTAAAAAGTTATCTTTTTGTACTTTCAGGTACAGACCGACGGTCCTGGTTGGAAAAGGAAAATACTCGTCATCATCCTCCTCCTCCTCCTCCTCCTCCTCCTCCTCCTCCTCCTCCTCCTCCTCCTCCTGCTTTCTCAAAAAGGGTCAGCTAAATGAAAGGTACGTGGCTCTAATATAGATCGGGGTTTGTTACTCCTGGAGGGACTGACGGCATGTGTTATGTTATATCATTAGGATAATAATTCCTCCGATATAAGACACCTCTGGCAGTCTTCAGCCCTTTCATATCCCCCCTTTTTGCTTCGGACATCTGGCAGACATACGCCTCAGGCTCATGGCGAAGCGAGGATGTGGGGGCAGGGATCGATTCCATAACTCGACGGACTGTTGACTGAGAGCTTCAGTAAAGAGAGATACGTCTCTTTCAGGTGTGAGCGTGAGCTTTCTGGTGCCGTTTTGTTCGGAACTAATAACCTCAAATCTCGAAGCCAGAGTCTTTTTCTACTGTAACATTATGAGAGAGGCAAAAAACAATAAAGCTCCAGTCACCTGATTTCCTGCCTCTCATCTGAGGGTTTTTCTTTTCACATCCTGCTCGGCTGGTATTTCTACAAGCCTTAGTCTTAGTGGTGATGACAACAACATGTGTGCCGCAAACTTAATTTAGGCTTCAGCGTGAAGCGAACAATAGATCATATGTGTTGTGACTGACTTTTTTTATAAAGTCCTCTGAAGCCTAATTGCTATCAGACATTATCCAGGGCCTACTTGCAAGAACTATGGAGATCATTGGGGGGTGCGTTATGAAAGAGATATGGGATTTGGAATTCCTGCATGATTTATAAGAAGAGATAAATGTTATTAAACTCACCAGAAGGAAACTCGGAGAGCCACATCACACGCAAAATATGGAACAGTGAAAATAAGATGAATATCAGAGGCAAGATTATCTCCACAGCTATAGCGAATAACTGAAACGGCAATACATCATCACAACTTGGCACGATCTTAACCTCCCTCTCAGCATCCCTCTGTGGCCTACGCAGGAAGCTCTTCCACCTCCAGTCGAGCTCCATTCACCTCCCCGTTTATTTTCTTTCCACTGCGCGTGTCCAGTGAGAGCTTTGCAAATGACCTAGTTTTTTTGTCAAGACTCAATAGGGATGGTTGTGCCAAGCACTCCTGATGCCAGACAGGTCTGGGGACACGCCACGCCAGTTAGCGTGAGAGTGGAGAATCTCTCGGTGTCTAGATCCTTTACCTAAATGAAAGTACTAATTACTCTAAAAGTAAAAGTCCTGCATTTACGTGTACTTAAGATAATAACAGTAAAAGTACTCAATGCAGAAGAACGGCTTATGTGAGTGTTGGATCATTACTCATACGTTCAAGCAGCATTTTATTGTTGTTGTTTGTTCAGGTGCAGCTAATTTTTAATTGTTTTTATGGATGCAACTCTTTCATTCGGATTCCAAAGTGACACCTTCAAATTGCTTGGTTTGTTTGACCAACAGTCAAACCTCAAAGTTATTTAAAAAACAAACCAAATTTAAGACACAGAAAAACAACAAATCTTCACTTTTGAGAAGCTGGAACATGACATTTCTGGGAATTTGTATATGGAAAATGTCTAGTTTTACTTTTCGGCCTATTGAGTTTTGATTCAGCTCTAATTCTATTCAAGGGTTGTGTAATTTGATTTGTAAAAATACATCATATTTTTAAGCTCTTTTTTTGTTTTGTATGCAAAATCTTGACTAACTATAGCTAACAATGTCAAATGGTCTGGATGACCAGAGATAAAAAAAAATAATTAAAAAAATCAGTGTCTGTATTTGTGTCTTACTGCTATGCGGAGCAGCTGTGCAACAACAACAGTTGTCCGTGGTCTGCATCAAGCTCTTTGTTAGTCAAATTAGAAATATATGGTGCACAAAAATTGAGGGTGGAAAAAAACGAGATCTTTGGATCATAGCGGGGTCTATTTTGGTCGTTATGGTATTTAAATGTCGCCATTCTCATCAGTTATGTTCAGCCGGCCTCTATGGGCTCTTAATGCCGGAGGATACGCAGCAACCTACCTCATGGAAAATGTGCATCATTACCACACTCGGCCTGGCGCACAACAAACATGCCGACACACAGGGACACACATTCAAGCAAACACACACACATAGGATTTGTCAGCAAAGCCAGACGTGGAATAAAGTAACTTTGTTTATTGCTAGCATACAATTTTTCAAATGTGTGATCCATCACTTCCTGTTCCAGTAAGTGTGGAGGCGATGGGTGCTGGTGGTAGGGGGAGGTGGGCGTTTTTCTGGGCAGCTCCGTCTAATGAGCAACTCTTTCACCGAACCAGACAGTTTATGGGGTGGCTGCCAGCCTCATTAAGAGCAGCTCTTAATTGCCCTTTTCTAGCCAAAACCCAAAAGCTGAAACATCTGCTGGCCCATGAACCCTGTTCCTCCTCCCCTGAACCCTCTTCCGCCCTCCACTCTGCTCTGGCACTTGTTGATCACTTGCTACCCCCACTGAGGTCCATAACAACAACAGCAACAGCATCCAGGCAGCAAACCCCCCCCTAGAGCTGAACAATGAACCTTCAATATTTCAACTCAAGTGGATGAATGTGTTTGCGTCCACGTGTTTGCGTTGGGCCTCGCCAAAACTTTTTGGGTGTTTGGTGTGAACACGCTATTGGAAACTTGTGAACACAGTGGAGCATTTATCAGCTAAAATGCCAGATATTTCACTTAGGGGTTGTTAGGGAGACCAAAACAAAGTTGAAAGGAGAGTGAATATTGGACTAATATTCATCAGTTGGGCCCAAAAACAACTCCAAATGAATGACTGCTGGATGTGTAAAAAGACATTTTATATGCCTTTTATTTTTGCCATAACAACTTGTTCTGCTAATAATATCTCTTCATTGTGTTTACAGCTTTCAGTGCCAAAAAAATCTTTAAATGCAGGTTTAAACTCTGCACATGTGTCCTGCACCTCTGTGATGTTTAGTTTGAAGGAAAGTACAGACTGTACTCGGCCAGACTAAAATACCATCTGTATTTACAAGACGGAAAAAATACAGGTGTACAGTTCTCTTATGTGAGAAGTGTAGGAAGATAAATAGCGTACTATAGTGTAAATAAAGTCTACTCTGTTTGATCTACAGCACCATGAATTCAAGATTCCAGAACACTGTCAGAGGAGGAGAGTACGAGGCTGTGGGAGAGTTAGCCTGTTGATAAGTGTCCCAGATACAGGCTACTAGACTGCTAGAGGGGACTGATAAGACGAGCAAGTTTAGACAACTCCTCATTGTCCGGTGCCCAAGGTCACTAATTCCCTGTGTGTGACCGAGGCGTCGATAGTGAGTCACTGTGCGGTCAGAGTGGCCTTCCTTATATTCATCAGTTGGGTCCATCAGTTGGTGCGAGATACAGAAAAGAAAAGAGAGTAGCTTGGGCCATTGCTTTTAAAAAAAACTGAACTGACATTCATTCAGGGGGGTGTCCGACAAATTACAAAGAAAAGTATTGAAACAGATGTTTCACAGAAGTTGGTTTCTTCATTTAGGCTTGAATAAACTGTTGCGTCAAGTTTGAAAATCCAAGAAGTCTGTTACCACCCCTAAATGGATGGTTTGACCCATTTCAAACACTCAACTCTGCAATATTTATTTGTATTGCATATTATGGGTCTAGTCCTTTAGGTGTCGTTTTGTGTGTCCAATGTAAAATCAGTTACATGGAAAATTAAGACGATATGTCATCACTTGAACTTGAAAATAAATGTTCTTTTTGTAATGATTACATTGAAGGTACATCAACTTTTTAGTTTTTGTTTGACCTTCTTATCAGTGTTTTCCAGCTGTGGAGTGAGAACAAGCAAAGGAACATGAAACATACAACCGGGGACATGGTTTTTCCAGCCAAGTGACAGATTTGTTTGTGGGCCCTCTGTCACAACAGCTCGTCCTAATGCCTCTCAATGCTATGTTGTGTTTGGGTATGCGTATCCCATTGATTACCTGAGACAGGAGGGGAAGGGTGGGAGAGTGGCTCTGGGAGAGCGTGTGCGGCGGAGGTTTTTTCTCGGCAGTCTGTGGACAGCTGGACCACCGGTTCGAGTTTCTCCTCACAGCGAGGCTGAAATTTCAGCCCCTGAAAATGGAGGGAAATAAACGATTGGGGCTCTCAAAACAACCTCTCCGTGTGGTTTCTTTTCCCGCCCTTTCCTTATTTTTCCTGTACCAATTCCTTCGCCCCGGCCTCAGCTCGGCTCCGGCGGGCGCTGGTATGATGGCAAATGTGATTATGTCAAAATATTTTACTCCAAACATAGTCAAATGGTAAAAAAAATAAAAAAATCCCTCCATAGCATTAGTATTATGTTGAATCAGCGGGGCTCACAGCTGTTCTAGGCACAGCGTGGTTCACGTGGTTGGGATTATTCCTTGACCGCAAAAGCTTGTGCTCTTCCTGATCCGAAGTCAGCCATCCAGCCGTGTTTTTCAAACTTTTGAGGAAGTGAGAAGTGCTGATGAGACAGTTGTGTGTAGCAGCACTGGTGCAACCGAAGTGAGTAACGACAGGATGAAGCAAGGCTCTGGCGTGGCCTCGGATATGACTGGGGAAGTGGGAGCAGAGTGGAGATGCAGCTCAGGCTGATTCACAGCGACAGTAAAGATATAGTCAGCCTGGTTTAGTCATCCTCCACTTGTGTGCATTGACAGTTTACTATCTGCAATAGCACAGCTGTATTGTCTTCATTGTTGTGTGTGTGTGTGTGTGTGTGTGTGTGTGTGTGTGTGTGTGTGTCATTGTGGCAAAATGTTGTCCTGGATACACCTACTGTATTTGGAATGACCACAGAAGCTGTTTTGAGTACTTTGCCAGGTGTCAGGTGACATGTCTGTCTGTCTGTGGACAGATTTTGTCATTGCGTACATGTTGTGGAACACTTTACGCCCATTAAACCGATTTGGCTTTGCGGCTGGTGTGATCCCATCGCAAGAAGATCTCTGGTTTTGTATGTTCTGGTTGCACAATAACGTGGAACAAACCCTAACAGATCATGACTACTTTCTGATGATAACAGCTGTAAGAGAGACGGTAAAGAAGACTACATGGTTCCCGTAAGTACCCAGATGGTCCATGTATGTCACGTTAGCATGACTCCATAACCAGACGTTACTCAGACCTCACAAATTCCTGTTTCTGTTGATTCTGGGGCATTTTCTTTAACACATACAGCTGAAGTTTGATTTGTCATTTAATTGATATGGGGATTGACAAAAAAAATAATAAACAAGTTAAATGATGAAGTCATTTATCAAGCAAATATTGCCAAATATTTACAGGTTCCATCTTCTCAAATGTGAGAATTTGAACAAGTCGTCATCTTGGGGTCGGGGTTAGTTTACATTTTATAGATTGAACAATTAATCAACGGCTGTTAAAAGGGAGATAATTGACGGATTAATAGATAATGAAATAATCTATTAATCTTGTAATAATCTTCAATTATAATCAACAATTAGAACAGACTGTCTCAAAACACACTTCCATAAAAGTTTGATTTGAAGATCAACATTACTCCCATATCGTTGTGTTGACGGCGCTCCGTAGAGTTCCTGACAGCTAGCGTTATGGAGTAGTGTTTTTATGACTTGTGCCCCCATTTTGTTTGTTTTGTTTGTGTCGTACGTGCATGAAGAGGCACACATATGCACATGAACATTGGTGAAGCGATACACAATCTCGCCATTGATTTCACACTGTGCCAAGAAACGCAGCAATGCTTCAACAAAGAAGAAGACTGCCAATGAGGAAACATGGATGTAAACAATGCAGGTGCCCACAATGTGTGTGGTGAGTAACACTGAATGTATGCAGAACATTTACAAGAAATCCCCACAGGGCATGTTTTAGATATGGAGGCGGAGCTTGGAGGCAACTACGAGACTGGCTCTGGCTAGCAACCTCACTGTAATAACGAGACTCCAGGAAGTCACTGCACCCAAAATTGTTCCAGCAAATAACTCCTAAAACCCAAACTATATGTGATCACTAATAATGTGATTATTTGTGAGATTTAAAGATACATTACATTACAGTCATTTAGCAGATGCTTTTATCCAAAGCGACTTACAATTCAGTATCTAACTACACACCGTAGACACAGCTATGGGAGCAATTTAGGGGTTAAGTGTCTTGCTCAAGGACACATTGACATGAGAGCCGGGGATCGAACTGCCGACCCTCTGATTGAAAGGCGGCCCTGCTCTCCACTTAGCCACGGTCACCCGTGGCTAAGTGTTGGTTGGCATATTGTTTGAACTTTAAACTAAGCCAGGCTAGCTGTTCCCCCTGCTTCCAGTCTTTGTGCTAAGCTAAGCTAATTGCTTACAAGTTATAGTTTTGTACTTTGTTCACCGACATGACAGTGGTCTTGATCTTCTAATCTAACTCTAAGAAACGAAATGAGCGTGTTTCCCAGATAAATTATATTCAAAAGAAATAAACTAAATTGTTGTTGCATGTGTGAATCACCCTGAATAGTGTTCTACATCTGAAAACGACACATCCTCACTGAGAGGGTTCAACTGAAATGACTCGAAACAATGCTGCTGGAAATCTAGGGTGATTTTGTACAAAACGGTCACATGAATGAGGCATAAGCAGTCAATCAGTCGAGCAAAGGTTTCACAGCCCAGCTGTCAGAAAGCTGAGCTTTCCTCTCTCCTTACTCAGCAGAGCAGAAAAAAAACACACACTCTTGTCTCTTCATTTCCTCGCTCTTTCTTTGCGCCACCCCCCCCGCGCCCCGCACCCCGCTCCCTCTCCTCTGTGATGAATGGAAGGTATGAATTCTCCGCGGCCTCCCCGGGTTTCTCTCTGAGGCCCTCAGCAGCTGAACAAACAACACGCTCCCAACTTAAAGGCGCAATCAGGAATTTATTTGAACCATGTACGTTTTGGGTATATTTGTGTATAGCCCTGAAGCACTGGAGTAGAAACATGGAAAAAAGATTTTTGTAGAGCTGTCATAACTCAAACCCTGGATTTTTTTTTTTTCTTTCACTGCAGTTGTAAACAAACCTTTCACGAGCTCAGTCTAAGCAGTTGAACGCTCATTTATCAAAACTACGGGTAATGTATTTTAATGAATATAAAAGGCAAATAAATAATTACGTAAACAGAGCCAGTAATGGGGAAAACTTCCCTCAGTTCTGTCTTTTCAAACATGTGGGCACAGACCCAGAGAAGTGGAGGTGGTGGTGGTGGGGAAGAAGAGGGAGTGGTGTTGGTCAGGTCTGGAGGGGTGGTCCTGTTCAGGAGTCAGACCCAGCTGTTGTGGCCTATTTATCCATTCCACAGCACCAGAGGTTGCGGTGGAGTGTTGGATGAGTTAGAGAGGCAGAGCATGAAACAGAGAGAGGGAGAAAGAGTCTGTATGACAGGGGGTGGAAGGGGGGGTGGAAGAGGAGATGGATGAGGATGATGAGAAGCAGATGGAAGGCGTTTTTTTTCTTTTTTCTTACTATCTGCCTGTGACGCAGGTTGAGCTCTCCAGGTGCATTGTGGGTAGCTTGTATGAATACATGCCCAGCTTCTTGCGGCTTCAAATTGATTGAGGAGGACTGGCTGCGGTGATGCAGCTGTCTGCTGAAGTATATGCAGATCTTTCACTTTGGTAAAAAATACCGAAATCCTACGTAAAGAGAATAACAGATGTATTATCAGCAAAATATACTTAAAGTATCAAAAGTAGAAGTACTCAGTAAAATGTCCCCTGTGAGTGGTATATTACTATTTCCGCCATTTTTAGATTAACTCTGAATACGATACATCAATGTAAATTTTACTGATGTTGCTGCTCGTGGTGGAGCTAGTTTGAACTACTTTAAATAGAACTCAGTTAGTTCAGTGGTTCCCATCCTATGGGCCGGACCCCCAGCAGAGGGTCACCAGACACATCTGAGGGGTCGTGGGATGATTAATGGAGTTCTACACAAATTCGTACACATTTTTGTAGGTATTTTTACTACTCCTTTGGTACCAGTTATGTAAATTAAACCATTTGAAAAGTTTTTAGATGAAATGTCTCTTTGGTGAAACTGCTCAAAACTCGTTGTACAAAGTAAAATGTCAACCTCATGGTAATGCTAGGTAAGAGGATCATCCTCTGGAGACCATGACCTTTCTTAGAAAATCGCAGTTTAATCCATCCGGCAGTTGTTGAGATATTTCAGTCTGGACAAAAGTGGTGGACAGGGCGACTGCGATCCCTAGATCAGCAACACTAGCATGGCTAAAAAAGTGCGATATTTTCCTCTGAAATGTAGTAAAGGAGTATGAAATAGATACTTGACTACAGTACTTGGGTACATGTGCTTAGTTTCTTTCCACCGCTTCCAGGCAGAAAGGTGAGGCTGGAGCCGCTCGGCGAGATGATGTGAAATACACAGTAGAACGCTGGCGGCTTGACAGCTCTTTAACGATCTGCAGGCTGTGTTATTCGACTGGTCTTCACTCCCCCCACCCACCCACCCATCCATCCACCCACCTCTGCACGCTGCAGCAGCCAGAACATTCCTCACACATCTGGCCCCCGAGTCTTTCCCAAACGCTCCCTTCTCCTACCACTCTGCGCCGTAATTACCCACAAGCCCTGTGTTCTCCTTTTCTCTTTTCTTTTTATGATCCTCAGCCCCCTCCCCGGCTGAAATCATAAAAGCGTGGAGCACACAAACGTCATTTATAGTCATGATTTAAAAGGAAGGAGGCTTTCTGGTGTCCACAGAGATGTGCCATCCAGAAATATGCTTTTTCCTCAGCCAAGTGTGTGTTGCCAGAACTTATAAAAGCAAGACAAACATAATGAATCAGTTACCCAGTTTGAGCCGTAATTTCTTCTCTAGATTGTTGTTTGCCCCCTTGAGATGTTTGTGCTGTTTTGAAGCAGCTGAGTAAAGCAGGATTCAATGAGTGGGAGTGGGAATGAGGACAATTTCCGATGATATAGATGTCTCGTGGGAATGTTTGTGTTTGTTTTCCAGCTGTGGAAAATAACTAGGTACATTTACTCTAGTTCAAATTTGAGGTACTTGTACTTAACTTTAATAGTTCCATTTTATGCTACTTTATACTTCTGTTCTACTACATGTCAAAGACAAGTATTGCACCTTTTACTCTACATTATTCTGACAGCTACAGAAACTACTTCGATTGCTTCTCAACGGCTCTCAACATGTCGACAAAAAGCCGGCACCTCATAGCTAACGATGGTAACAGCGCTAACAATGCAAACTACAGCAGAAGTGCTTAAAGAGCTCACAGGGTTTACCTGACTAGGAACCGGAGGGTTGGTGCTATGCTTTCGGTCAGAGCGACGTTATCACCTTTAAACCGCAGTATTGGAGCAGTGTACAAATATTTGTTTGCTGCTGTGTTAATGTACAGAATGTCTGATACAGCCTCGATGAAGTTAAGATTGTATTCTTGAGAAGCTGATAAGCAGTGTCTAGCTGGAGCTCCTTGTCATGTTTCAGATGTCTATGAGCTTTGAATATCTTTTTTGAGTCTCAAAATTTTTTAATTATCTGGTATTTTACTAAAAAAAGCAAGATATTTTTGTGATTTTTCTTCTAAACTCTCCCGTTAATCATCTCATGAATCTCACACATTCCTAGGAGATGGGTTGATGTGATAATATAACACTCCCAGGGGGCGTTTTTCTGCAGAACAAGCTGTATTGCTAAAGGATCTGAATGCTTCTTCCACCCAGCGTGGTGTGAGAGCGAGACACCCAGGGGTCAGAGGTCGGATGGCATGTGGGGTCGGTCAGCATTGATGCGTCTGCGGCGAGCCACATGTCGAAGCATCCACAGGAAGTGAGGCTGCATGCAAGTGGGCTTGCATACAGGAAGGCGCTTTGTTGACGCTCCCTGGCAGGAAAGAACTATTGTTAAAAGTACCCAACGGTGTTTTTTATCTGAAGGCACTGTTTACTCCTGCTTTGTCTGTAATCTCAGGCCCCTCGCTCCTGTACCTCCCCCGGCTGGCACTCGGCCACACATTTGTCTTGCCCCTCTTGTGTTTTTCAGATAGTGGCTTACTTTCACACTGTGGGAACAATTGTTGCGACACTTGAGTGCCTGCTATCTGAATTGGATTAAAGGTTTGTTTGGAGCTGGATAACACCCACTAGAACTGATATGGTGGGAATACATATGAGTAAAAGCTGCCGATGACAACACCTGTAAGTTGGAAGGTGGAAAGAGAGGCAGACGATAAAGGGAAGAATTGAAAACAAAAGTTCTTTCAAGCATACGTTCTCAGATCCTTAAAAGCAGTGGTTTAAAGCAGTGTCCTTGGCAATGAAGTTGTACTTATATCTTGTTTTTGTTCTGATTAACCAAATCGTCCCGTGAGGAAAAAAATCAGACACTTTTCATTGTCCTTTACTGAGAAACACAGCAACCCTCTCTCTACACTTGAAAACAAAAGTTCCCTGGCTAACTGGTGCTAAACAGATTTATGACTACCAAATGAAGGATTGGTTCAACACCTACATGGTTCATTTGTTTTATTTGAGGAACATTTCATTGTTCCATGTGGCTTCTGTTAGTCTGAAAATACTTTGACCAGTTTGGTGTTGTAGTGTTACAAGTGTATGCTTTTGCAACAAGCCAGTATCATTGATCCTGTCTGCGAGTATATTTTAATCATAGTTTGTGTCTTTACTGTTTAATTTAGAGACATTTCACTGTGTTTTGGCAAACACAAAGATAAAAGACCATCTGTTTAGTAAAAAAAAAAAACGATACTTTTGTACCCAATGGCTACTTTTCCAAAAACATTTCTTGCTAGCAGTGTGTTTTCTCCTCTGAGATCCTCCCTGATGACATTCTTTCTCTTTACCATCGGACTTTACGCTCAACGGCCCTGCAGCCCTGCTCTCCATGCTCAAATCCCCCCTCAGTCTGCCTTCAATAGAAATGGAAATTTGAGGCCCTCCCCTCCCGCGGCTCCCCCGTCTCCTTGCTCCACTCCCCCAGAATGAGCCAGGATGTTTTGAGAAGTGGGATATTGCTCCTAATGGATTCCAAACACCACAAAAGTTTATTAGGAAGCAGGGCCTCATAAAAGTAGGAGGTGGGGGTGGAGGGTAAGTAGGAGAGGAGAAGTGCGTATAATGTGTTGGAGTGTGGGTAGTTTCTGTTTTGTTTTAGCAGAACATATATTTTCACTTCTCTCTGCTGTATGAAATGAACATTAACCAGTGATGTTGCAACATCACAACATTAACCTGCTTGGTCTACATGGCTGGGACTGTGTTTTTTGTTCAGCCAGATGCTTCTTTTAGTCTTCTTCTTTTTTCTCTGACACAGTTTCACTGGCATGACGGATGCAAATCAAATGACAACATCAGCCTTGTTAAACATAGGTGTAACCTCACTAACTGTGTGAAGTGGAGATAGACGCTGTTTCATATAGACTACATAATGTAGCGATGTCCTTGATGACAAAAAAACAATGAAAAGGTGGAATGTCCCAATTCTTTAGTGTCTAAATTTGTCTATGTTGCAGCATTTCTCACAAAATGATCTTCATTGCCATGTAATTGAATAAAGGGAAGTATGCAGCAGAGTTCAGTATACCCACATTACTGATGAATATTTATCAAAAGTCGTATGTAAATATTTTGTGAAAACACTAATAGTCAACCCTGCAACATTGTCGCAATATTGATATTGAGGTATTTGTTTTTCTGCATTACTTCATATACAGTAGTTTATTGCTTTGTGTGAGCTCCATTGTTGGCCAGAAACTATTACATTTGTATCAATCCTCAGCTGAAAATAGTGTTTGAGTAATGTTTTAGGAAAATTACTGAGCGTATAAAAAGATGTTGAACTATTCCTTTAACAAAGTGATGAGTGATTTATGACTCATGTATGTATCATTATCCATCTTTCAGACATTATGCACACTGCATAGTTGTGCCTGTATACGTCCAATGAAAGCGAACGGAAAATGTGGAATTAGATTGAATGCCTTCACAGTGTGTTGGCTTGTGTGTTGGAGAAGTTTTCCTGTGCGTGTGCGTGTGCGTGTGCGTGTGCGTGTGCGTGTGTGTGTGCGTGTGTGTGTGTGTGTGTGTGTATTCATGGCCTCCTCTTGGCTGGGTCCATCCTTGCATCAGAGGTCCTAATCTTGTCCTCTCCTCACAAAGCCTCTCTTTGATGTGTTGCTGCTGCTTCCTGCCATGTTCGAATACAGCTTCACAATCAAATTGAGTCTGCCTCCACTGCATGCATTAGTGTTTAAAAGCGTTATTGATCAGGAAAGAATAACTCTACAAGACCCTCTCTCGTTTCATCCCCCGCCTCGGCCTTGTAAGCGCTGCCTCAGAAGTGAAGCAGTGAGTTGAGGAGTCCTGGAAGGAACAAATACCCACCAATGACTTTCCCTCTCAATGGGTGATACAAGGCTCATGAGAGAAAGGATGGGATTGCATTTGTGATTTCCTGCTTGATCCTTTAATCCTTTAGTCTCTTTTCTTTGACAACGAAACCTAATTTCACTCCTCAAATCCTTATTTTGCCCAGCCAGTATTGTCACTTGTTGTTTTTCCGATGGCATCTTAACTAGGCAGTTAGACGACTACTTCGACATTTTTAGGAATATGCTTATTTGGTCTTTGGCTGAGCGTTAGATGAGAAGATTGATATCACTATGTCTTTCCAAAAATATGCAGCTAGAGCCAGGGGCTCTTTAGTTTAGCATAAAGACTGGAAACAGGGGGAGAAGGCTAGCTTGGGTCTGCCCAAAGGTAACAAAACTACCTCCAACACCTCTAAAGCTCACAAATTAACACATTATTTTTTGTTTGTATAGTGAAAATGTGTAGTAATCAAGAGGCTTTTTATGTAGATTATTTCTTGGCCGATACCAGTAACTTCCTGGCAGAGATGGGCAGTATTTCTATAACTTGTATTTGAAATACGTATTTCAATTACTTTTGAGTAATTTGTAATTTGTATTTGATAGGGCCGATAAAAAATCAAACGTAATTTGTAACAAAATACTTTAAAGTGGAGTCATTTTGTATTTAAAATACTCAACATACTTTCTCCATGGATCAAAAAACAGTTCACGAGTTCAGTCTTCAGATCTTCAAGTTCAACGGATTGTCTGTCAAGGTCAATATTTTATCTGACTGTGACAGATGTCAACTAGCTTGATGTATAATTTATGTCTGGGTCTGGCTACATAGCCTATTGTATTTACATGGTGATGGTTATAATATCAAGCCAGCGATCGATGCTAACATGCTAATGACGCTAGCATGCTGTCTAGGCTAGTGCATAGCCAGTGTTTAGCAAGTTAGCTTATCAGTCGAGTAGCTAGCTATAGGAAGAGGGAGATTGGGAGCTTGTATGTTCATGATAACCTTATCAAGAGACGTCTGACCATCTAATCTTGCACTGTATTACAAGTTATGCTGTATCTTCTCAATGCCATAATGTCAATTATGACTCAATGTCATAATGCCATATCAATTACTGGCAGATAATATAGTTCACAGTTAGCCAGGCTATGACAGTAGATGTCCATTTGTTAAAAAAAACAAAAAAACATCCAATTTATTTTATTTAAAAGGCATATTATGAAAGTATTCTTAGTTTTATTATTTCATACATTCTACAGTTGGCCAGGTGGACAACATGTCTCAGTACAGTAATTTATTTAGGCTCTTTACCTGTGTACAACTGGTTTTAATTCTATATTTTGCTTTTGTAGTATACATAGGCCTAATATGTGATGCTATTCATATGTGATGAATATTTTCTTGTTGATACAAAGCCAAAGTTTATGGGCTATTAAGTCCCATTAATACAAATATATATATATATATATATATATATATATATATATATATATATATATATATATATATATATATATATATATATACACACACACAGTTGTTGTCTTTTAATAGCTTTGCTTAGTTACACTGACATTCTGTGACTTCCTGTGTTCTTCCTTCTTGTGGGGTTCACCAGAGCTTTGAGATTTTGATGTATTTTTGCCCATCTGTTTCCTGGAGTCTCTGTAGCACATTTTGATAGCTGTGATTGCATAAACTTTAGTGTGTAGGTTGGCCTGTAGAACACTTACACCTGACAAAATGAATCCATCCATTCATACCTCCATCCATCCATCCATCTCATTCATTCATCCATCCATTCACCTCATTCATTCATCTTATTCATTAATTCTCTACTGCTTATCCGGGGCCCGGGTCTTGAAGGCAACATGTTAAGCAGGGTATTTCTGAGGTCCCTCAGCTGGCTCAGCTCTCTCTTGGTACAACGGCCTGGTACAATGCCCGCAGCACTGCTGATGCTGCACCAGACCGCCTGTCCATCTCAAGCTCCATTTTAATCTAATTTATGAACAAGACTGCAAGAAACTTGAACTCGCTGACTTGGAGCAGTGACTCACTCCCAATTAGGAGAGCATAATCCAAAAAACGTTTTCTGGCAGATAACTGTAGCCTCAGACATGGAGTATCTGATTCTCATCCCAACCACTTCACGTCACATCTGCTGCAAACTGCCCCAGTGGGTGCTGAAGGTCACAATCTGATGGAGCCAATAGAACCACATCATCTGCAAGGAGCAGAGACGGAACTCTGAGGTCCCCAAACCGGACACTTTCCTTGAAAATCACAAAGAGAAAGCGTGACAATTGACAACCCTGGAGGAGGCCAACACCCACTGGAAACGTGTTTGACTATGTGCCTAGCATACAGACATAGCTCTCAGTTTGGTTATACAGATGGCTCGTAGCAACAACCCCGGTATGCCATATTACCACAGTACCCCCCACAAGACTCCCTGGGGGAAATGGTCATAATGCTTCTCCAAGTCCACAAAACACATACTGGATGGGCAAACTCCCATGACCCATCCAGAGTAGAGCTGGTCCACTGTTCCATGGCCAGGATGGAGTCCACATTGCTCCTCCTGTATCTGAGGTTGGACTTTCAGTCCGAGCCTTCTTTCCAGTACCCTAGAATATACTTTATTGAGGAGGCTGAGCATGTGATAGCCCAAAAACTGGAGCACATCCTTCGATCCCACTTTTTATAAAAGGGAACCACTACCCCGGTCTGCGTACATGAAAGCCGTATCAAAGTTCTCATCTAACCCTGAGCAACAAAGTGAATAAGCGTATTTCCCAAAAATGTCAAACTGTTGCTTTAAGTAATTTTTCCCCCACAGATTATTCGCCATGTGTCTACAAGAGAGTTGGCATCTCTGTTCCTCATCAGTGGACTCCTGACAGACGTGCTCTCCGGCCCCAATGATCAACCCCCAAAAAATGAGGGGAGATGTTTTCTCTCGGCTGCTAAGTGGAAACAGAAAAGCGCAGTGGGAAGGGGAGGGGGGGCGGGGGGGTTAGTCAGCTGAAGATTGGAATTCTCTGAGACGTGTTTGGCCCTCACCTCCTTGGGCCCTCCCGAGCCAAGTTAGCCGTTAAATCCCCCTTTCTTCTTACTGATGACCCGTGAGTGATGTGGGGGAGGGGTCACAGGGTCAGTGAAGAGTGTAGTGGGGAGGAAGGGGTGTGGAGGGATGGTGATGATGATGATGATGATGGTGGTAGTTGTAGTGCAGGGGAGGGGGGTAAAAAACGAAGACGAGGCAAAGCCTGGCGAGGAGGCGCACTTGTCTTTCCACTCCTGTAATCCCTCCAATTTGGATTATTAAATCTAAATCTGTGTTCCGGATTCATCAGAGCCCACATTGCTCGCAAATTACTCCCAGGTGTGTCAAGGACATTGCTGCGCATGGAGATGAGAACACGAACTAGCAGCATGGCCGCTTATGGATGCAATCACACACTTTGGTGCAGCCTGGAAAGTCTGAAGTAGTTAGTTATGAATAATGTTGCTGCCGGGCAAAACTCCAGCTTGATGATTTCTCTTTTTTTGCTCCCTGATCTATTGAGAAACTTCTGGGTTGGGTGGAGTTTGTGAACCCTTTTTAGATGAGCTTATAAAACAAAACAAACAGTTATATAAACTCATACATTTGTCATGCAGTTGTCAGGCAGCTGTCAGCACCTGCAGAGCTGATTGTATAAGACGGCATACTGATATTGCTCATGATGTGGTAGTTCTCACTGGGTACAACATGTTCCAATGTGATGTGGTATTTTTGAAAAGGTGTCATGTGAAACTCGGAGATTAGAAAAGGACAAAACGAGTGGGAGTAGTTGTGTATTCACTGCCTTCTCGAAATGCTGTGGGACTGAATATAACCTTTATTTAATCGAGTTCAAGATCACTGTTGCATGAGAAACCTGAGTAAAGCAGAGAGAACAAAAAACCCACACAAACAGACATAGCACAAGGACAAATACATACAATAAAATATGAAATCATTGGCTTTTGATAAAACTGAATTTGAAACTGTTATCTTAAAAAGTTTTGTATGGCTTACATGTTAGCGAATAGATGTCTATTTACACATCCAGCCGACACAGAGCAACATTATCATTCATTTGAGCCATGTTTCTGTCCACCTGATGAACATAAGTCCAATATTCACTCTCTTTTAGCTCTGTGTTTGGTCTCCACCAACTCCTCCAAATATATCAGAATCAGCTTTATTGGCCATGTATGCGTACACATACAAAGAATTTGCCTCCGGTTTTCCGTTGCTTTCCACGTACATAGAATATACAAATAAACAAGAAAAATATCAAAATAAAAGTACAACAAGGACAACAAAAAAGTAGAACAGATGTAAGCATAAACATTTAACGACTATGTACAATATAAATATAAATATATGTCCAAAAAGGTAGAAGCTGTTCCTGTGTCTGGTGGTTTTGGCGTACAGTGCTCTGTAGCGCCTACCAGAGGGGAGAAGTTGGAACAGATTGTGTCCTGGGTGTGAAGGGTCTGCAGTGATCTTTCCTGCCCGTTTCTTGACTCTGGAGGTGTACACGTCCAGGATGGAGGGCAGACTGGCACCAATGATTCTCTCTGCAGACCTGACTGTCCGTTGTAGTCCTGTTTCTGTCCCGTTTGGTGGCCGATCCAAACCACACAGTGATAGAGGAGCAGAGAACAGACGGGATGATAGAGGAGTTAAACAGGATCAGCAGCTCCTGAGGCAGGTTGAACTTCCTGAGCTGGCGCAGGAAGACCAACCTCTGCTGGGCCTTTTTTCTGATGGTGTTGATGTTGGAGGCCCACTTTATGGCTCTTTAGCTGCTAAATTCACAAGTGAATTTGGTCTGCTGTTTGGTGCTGAGCAGGTAGTGCACAGTGGGATTTTAGAGCCTTTATGCTGAAAATGAGACTGAGTGAACCAAAAAAGCAAAGTTACTGCCTATCAAATCAGAACAATGAGCTGAAACGTGTAACTATGGGTTCATCAACACTTTTATATAGTTGTCATTTGAATCTTGTTAATTCATAAATATTGATTATAGCTGCTATAACCTGATTTATAATGAGGCAGCTTATTATGATGATGAATTTATCGGTAAACGATAACCTATTTACACATCAAGCAGACATGGAGCAGCTTTAGGATTCTTTTGCAGCTGTTTCTGGCCTCCTGTTGAATGTGGTTTATGGGGCCGTTATCGAAGCAAAACAATTCCCAAAACTGTGTGGAGATTTGTCTAACTGTAGCTCATCCATGTGGGCGTAATCAGATTTATAAATGTGTTAAAGAATCTTTAAATGTGTTCTGAGATCTGTGAATATTATGTTCAGGAATAATAATACAAAAAAAGCAACTTAGTTTCAGAAAAGTCCTGAGTTTGACCCATTCATCCACCACAACCTACTCTTTATATCTATTTTTTCACTCTGCTATTACTACTAAATCTTAAAAGCATTTTGGCTGGTTAACTATTGCTATATTAAGTAACATATTGAACTTGGCAGGGTGTAAATAGCTGAAGAGCTGCCATGTGACTATTCTCATCAGATGCAAATCACACTCTATCTAGCACACTATAATTATATTGCCATTACTGGAGAAAAACAATACGCGGTGTCTGTGGTGAATTAAGGGCCTCAGGCTTAATGTGAACTCTGAATCCGCCCTTTGACGTCCTACCCATCGTACCATCCAGGGGATTGGCATACCTCAGCCAATTGCATCAAAGCCACAGTGAAATGCGCCACACCCAGAATGCACTTTAGTATTTATTGAGATGAGTATCTATTATTAGATCTTGCTGAGCACCAGAGCTAACCTCCAGGTCTTACTGTTGCTTAGATGTTTTCCCCTTTTAGCTAAAATGTCCACAACATTACACAAGGATAGCTAGAAAAAAATCAATGATTCATTTCCATGTTGCTTTGCTTTCCGCTAAATTGAATTCATGTGGCTCTTTTATCTTTTTGGAAGGGGACAATTTGTATTTTAGGCTATAGTTACAAAGAAGAGCTATGAGTCTTATGTTACGAAGACTTCTGATTTATCTGAGCATTGACAAACCCCATTTTGCTCTGTTAGTAAATCCTCCGCCGCACTCTATTTCTTTGTCATTAACACTGTGATCAGTGTAGCTGTGGTTAATAAACAAAGAGTCCAACTGCTGAATCACTGTCAGGCAAATAAACAACAACAATACAACTGTTTTTTATTGAAGATTCCAGACTTCTATGTAATTTTGAGTTACCCTTCGTCATGCTTGTTTGTTGTGGTAAACTGCTCTGGTGGAAACATGCAAAGTAAGTCTTTCCAATCAGTTATTATAAACAAGAAGGAGAAAAAAAAGTTAATAACACCTTTCCAGCTAATAATAATTATAACTGACAGGCGTATAATCAGTGCCATATCGAAACTGTGTTTTGCCCGGAGGCAAAATCAAAATGATGCCAAACAAACACATTTCAGTATGAGCGATAGCTTTGCTTTAAATACACTGTAAATACTGAGACAAAGGAGAGAAACGGAAGTGGTGGAAGTGACAGACGAAGGGGACGGAGAAGTCTTGTACACAGCGGGGTGTTTCATATTTGAGTGTCCTGGTGTATTGAGGCCAGTATCTCGAGTGCGAGCGCAGCAATACCGAGGTCAACACTTCTCTGCTTTGACTGAAGGAGCATGAAAACTGGACTGAGTGCAACCGTATCTCCCAAATTCTACTATTGTTTAAATAGAGAGGTGGTTGTGGGGGTGTATTCAAGATTGGCACCAAGAAGACATAAAATAGATCTTTTTAAAAATACAGAGAGGGCTGGGGCTAAGTTTAGTTCGTGACAAAGGCATAAAGAGGCTATGTCAAAACAACAAAAACAATATTGTATATCAAGGCAACTAACTTTATGTCTCTGCGCGGTGGTTTGAGATTTAATAAACATTAAATAAACATGTATTCCCTCCTAGCAACACATTCACATAAACACAGCCTCTAGTATAAGTTTGCTGCACTGGTGTTCTCAGTGCATAGTCCCCTTTCATCTGAGTTTTATATTCACAAAATATATGTGCATGATATATTAACAATGGCCAAATATGTGTAATGGGAAAGGTGTCACTCGTGGGGAGAATTGTTGCCTGACTCTGCGTTTTTTTATCAGCACTAGAATCTTTTAGCGTCTTTTATGCAAGATCTGCTAATAAGAGTTAGCTAATATGCAGAATAAAATTCCCTTCCCAAACTCAAACGTTGTTGCTTGGCTAGCTTAATTATTTTTCTATCTTAAATTGTTGCCAGAATAGTAAAGCTGTTTATCCTACGTTAAGACTCTGTATGCTGCTACAATATAAAAAGTGTATATAAACTTACTTACACATTACTTTAATGGCCTTTCCTTTTTTTAAATCACAAAATCTAAAATAAAGTACAATTCCTGGGTGTAACTTCATCTAACAGTTGTGTGGTGTCTCTTAGATGTCACTGTGTCTCATCTCTGTTTTATCTTTCACATTCTCTTTTGTGTCATCTCCTGTGTGTCTTTTTTCTGACCACATCACGCTAGCCGACCACAGCGCGCTGTACCCGATGCGTCTCGGCTATTCTGGCCCCTCTATGTCTTCCAGAGGAAGTTCTTTGAAGGTCCCGCTCCCCAGCTGTCGATATGGAAACCTACGTCTTTAGCCATGACCGTCGGCCTCTCAGAGATGTTCTCCATTTGTGGTTTGACCTTTTCAGACTTGCCCGACACCTCTTCACCCACAGACAACAGGGCACAGCGTGATGATGTGTGGGGGGCCTATAAATAACTGTACATTTAACACAAAGGACTCTCATTTTTTGCTACAAATTCAAATCTACTCGTTTTAAGTAAGTCAACTTTATTTATATGCCACCTTTTTTAACACAACTGCTTTACATTAACATCAGTACAGAAAACACAAATACTATGTGCAAATGGCATATAAGAAAAAACAATAATCAAAAATACATACAAATGCAACGCACTGAAGCACACACAAATAATACTGTAACCAGTTACCACACAGATCAACCCTTGAACTTTTGAAATGAAAGTAAAGCCAACTTAAAGAAATGTTTTTTTAGGTGTGTTTTGAAACATTCAACCCGAGGGTCGTGTTTATTAATGGTAATTAATTCTGAGAAGTAAGTTGTTTTTACATACTTCATTTCCTGATTGAGTCAAAAGCTCTTTCATGTTCAGAAACAAGTTGTATCAATAAGAGGGAGTTTATATTCAGACCTAAAGTCAATACGAGGTCAAAGGTGTTACCTCAGTTATGAGTTGAACCAGAGACTTACTGCACCAGGTTGAAGGAATCAGTGATGTTTAGGAATTTCGTGGCATAATGGTTGGATGGGTCAACAGCAACAGCGAGGCCTCCACCCTGCACCTCGGGGAGTTAAAACACTGTAACCCGAAGAACAGAGTTTGACTGAGTGGCAGCAGTCCCCAGTCAGAATTAAAAAAAAAATGATGGGAAGTGATCTAATCATTCAGTGAGTCAATCCCCATAGACCTCCGTGTTAAAATGCCTCCACCTTGCCTCCACCTTTGTGCTTCAGAAACCCATGGGTGACGTCATGAAGACTGCGTCCATATCTTATACAGTCTTTTGGTGGAACCATAGAAGAAGAAGAGGAGATTTCTGATGTGCTTGAAGGAGATGTAAACAGACAATGTGGATGTGATATCACCGCGTGCTGCATGTTAGCAGTCAGCATCTGAGAACCTGAGTTGTGTGGGTGGGTGGATGCACTCCCTGTTAAAAAGAGACAGGCGATTCCAGAGCCGGTTCAAATTGTCAATAAAAGCCACATTATGAGCTCTACAGATTGACTGCAGCCAAGTATGAAGCTGAAACAACTTGTACAGCGGCCAACTGTGGGAATGGTACCTGAGATAAAAATAGACTTTCCAGAGAGCTTTGGGAAATAAAAAAACAATCGTTAAAATCGTATTTGGTCAACTCAAACTGTTAAAAAGCTGTGTCAGTTGTTCTCAGGTGGACTATTACTCGCCTAATGGAGGACGGAAACCCAACAACCAGATATGAGGAGGAGAAAATTGGCGGAGGCGCTGAAGGCTGGACTCTGTCATGAAAAAAACAAAGCACCCTGTGGGCCACTGTAGAAGAATCTATGGCCAGAAGATTATTTTGAGAGCAAATTTTCACCAGAATACACTGAGCATGCAACAACACCAGTAAATGTTGTCTCTGAGCAACCGGCAGTGGAACAAAATAGACCAACACCCACCGAAACCTCTGCAACAATACTATCCAGCAGTAGTCACAACAAACACATTCAGCACATAACAAGAACACAAAATTAATAGCCTGATGTTATTTTCTTGAAGCTAAAAGCTGTTATGTCATATGAACAAATATGTTATCATTATATCCACCTGCATGGAGGACATTGTGTATTTATTGCGGTTGCTGTTGAGCAATGTCGATCAGGTTTGTCGGGTTACGCCCATTTGTTTAACAATACCAATACAGTTTAACTTCAATAGACTGCAATATATACATGATTCACTACTTGGATATTCTATGACATTTATACCTCAGCAACAACAACGAAACTATGATGTCTTTGTTTATTCTATTTTTAATTTAGTTTGACCTCGAAATTGATTGAGATGCATTGGCTGCCTTAAATGCCTGATGGGAACGCAGAGATTCCAAATAAGTTTTATCTCAAATCGTAATTTGTTCCAAACCTAGAACACATAACTAAAATACAGTTTACAAGCGTTTTACAAAGGTAGACAGTATGTTTATGAAGAATGGCCTTTAGGATAAAAAAGGTATTCTAGTAAGGTCCATCTAGGGCTGTCTTGCACCAACAAGGAATACTTATTTTTTTTTTTAATTCTCAAAAATTAATCTGTGTTGGTGCAACTCAGACATACAGCTATGCTAGCAGCACTGTGAGGCTGTACTTTGGCACTGTGGCAATTATGATGCTTACATGCTGATATTAGCAGGTATACAATTAACCACGTTCACCATATTAGGTTTGCGTTTTAGCTAATGATAATGTTTGTTAACTAGCACTAAACACTTATCAACAAATTGAAATGTTGTCCAAAAAAATAACAAAGTAATTCTGTGGGAACCAGATTTCATCTTAATCCATTCAATATCTGTGGAGATTTTGTAAGCAAGAACATCCGAATTGTATTTCTTACATCCGTTTGCCAATAAATACACGCGCACACAGCATGGTGGTTGGTTAGAGAATCACCTGGATACATACCATGTGTTAGCAAGCTACTGCCCTGCTCTTGGGCCCTTGAGCAAGTTCCATCTGGGCACCAAGATGCTCTGTAGCTGAACTTGACCTCTGACACAAAAAAATGCCATGTGCTTATTTTTTATTGTAAACTAATCTAATTTGTAGTTTATTTTTTATTTTTATATTACAACCACCGGATACTGGTTTTACTGTTGCTGGACGCTTGAACATGGGAAGGGTGTCCGAGGAGGTGAAGGAGGAGGGAGATGTGGGGGTAAGCGGTCTGGACAGGGTTACAGTTGGGGGAGGGGGGGGGGTCATATGAGTGGATGACAATGGTCCTGCTGTGTGAGCGGTGGAGAAAGGTGTGGGTGGGATGGGAGAGTGGTTGGTGGTTGGTGGAGAGGTTTGGGAGGATAAGGAAGGTGGGGTGGAGGAGGATGAGGAGGAGGTGGGGGGGGTTGGTGGAGGAGGGTGGCAGGCAGGGTCAGGAGGAGCCCATGGAAATGCAGATTGCCTCTTTGAATTGCATTGCCGGGCTCAGCTTTGATGTAAAGTGAAAAAAAGAGGGATTTCATACAGACTAACTTTCACCATGCCTCCCCTCCTGCCTCCCTCCCGCCTTTAGTCCCCCACTGCTCCTCTCTCCCTCCCTCACTTTCTCCTCTCCCTTCAACTGACAAAACAGACCCTCGGGCACCCTGAGCTGCCTCCTCCAAGACCAGTCCATGCTAATCAGTAAAGCCTAGATTATAAAATGGAATTCATTGCACATATTTTTCAAGCTACAACATTCGTCATTTGGTAAAAAAAAAAAAATCTTTTCTCACGCTCTCCTGTGGCCATTCAGGTACAAACTGTTGTCTGTCCAATGTGGAGGTAACATGATGTGGTTTTAGCACCGTAAAGTCCATTATGAGATTTAGGGGACAGATCTATGAGTTTCAAAGCTTATCAGATGCCAACAAGCCATTCGTAATATTTTGAGGAAGAGTTTTACAAGTGTGGGAACTTTCCATGACAGCAATAGTTTTATCATTTGTCACAATGATCGCGAGTTAGATACAGTGCTAATGTCGGTCTGAATGCAGTCTTGGGGTGGAGGTAAGGATGGATGACTGGGCGTTCAATAAGTCTGACTTTGTCATCATTCACATCTCCTTTCCCACCAATATTCAAGGTTTCACAGTATTTCCTTAACCTTAACCAAACCCATATGGGTCCTATTAGAAGAAAACGTCTGTTGGTGTAACTCGTTGTAATTTTCAACGACATTTTACTTCAACACTGAACAACCAAAACTATAAGTTAACACTTTAAACTCTACTTCTGGGCATGTGCAAACTACTTGAGCCAGAAGGTTTACAGAAAATTGTATGCAAATCATAACGTCAGTGGGTCAGTAAGAGTACTCCACAGATTTAGCATTGCACTCCACATCGTCAAACTCACGATGGACCAAAAAATGGATACAAATTGATGCAGCAGAACCAGAGATATCGTCTTTTTTCCAACATTTTCAAATGTATTCACTCTGGATGACATTCTTGCATGAACATCTGCTTTTAGTGATGAAAACCAGTAGCTTCATGCGGATAGAACAGCAACAAATTTAGAGAAACAGATGCAGTTTATCAGCATCACTCGGGCACACCCAAAGTACACAAGCTACACAAGTACACACTTGCACACAGAAATTTGCTTAGTCGCCTTACTACACACATAAGCTCCTCATGTGGTTCTTCATGCACTCAAGACCTGTTGATTGGGCGCTTAATCCAAGCTGAATATAAAACCGTGTATTGTTTTTGATGGACAATACACTGTAACACCCCTCACCCTCCTTCCCGATTCGAAACGCTTTCCCTCCTCGCTCATCTCACCCTTCTAGCCCTTCCTTTCACCACAGACCTGCATTTCTGATTAGGGAAAAGAAAAGAACACGCACAAAAAAACCCAACAGAGTTCAGGTTTTGAGGTGGTCTGGAAAATGCAGAATGGGCATATTGAAATACAGATAAAAGAAAAAAAGGAGATTGAATAGTGAGCCATGCAGAAACGGTTGGCTAATTAAATCTTTATACCGTCTTTCTGAGGAGAAGCTAATCTGGTGGGTGGGAGCTGGCCTGTCCTGCTTTTATGAGTTTTCAAAAACTTTTCTTTTCTTGTTTCATGCATTCGGTTTCTGAGCCCACCCCTGGGTTTCTTTAACCTCAGGGAGATATTTTTTTTCCACTGCGTTTGATGGAGGATTGAGAGCGATGCGGACAATGCAGAGCCTCATTACTGGAACTGAGGGGAGATGTTGAGAGAGAAAGTAAATCACTCAGCAAGGAGGAGGATTTAGTGCAATGCGGAGAGTTTTATCTTACATTTGAATATATGAATACAGTGGGTGGTAGGTGTGGGGGAGTCGGGTGAGGGGTGGAATAACAAAAGAAAAAGGAGAGGAAGTGTGCTGTAAAAGAAGTAGTTAGTGGCCAGTCTCATGTAAGGAGGACACTCTGAGACTGCACTTTTGTCTCCATCCCAAGGAGACGGAGAGGGAGGAGGGGAGCCGATGATCTGAGATCAGATGTTTCCTCCTGATAACAAGCAGCTGTGATGATCACTTCCAGACACAGGCCGGGGTTTTTTCAACAGCGAGGCCAGAGGTTGACGGTCCATGTGCCTTGACCTCCTCCATCCTCCTCATCTCTCCATCTTTGCTTACCCTCCCTTTTAGTTCACCTCTCCAGCAGTCCTTTTTGACTTGTCAAGTCAGGAGACTGTGAGGCCCAAATGTTTTTTTGCTAAATTAGATAATGAAGGCTGTCTACAAATCTGTAATGGCACTCTAGTTGGTAAACAATGCTGTGGTGCTTTTGGGGCAGTTGTTTTTCAGGCGATTTGATGGTCTATCTACCTTCTTATCTATCTAAATCTTTATTTAGACAGTGTTTAAGCAGCTGGAGGCAGCTTTTTGTAAAAACAATGTGTGACAGTTTAGCGTTTTGCACGATCCTTTTGCGTTTCCGAGCCCCTCGCATTTTTAAAGGAGCGACCTGAACACCTCGACCTGAAAAACATTCAACTCAGAGTGGAGAAGCGTGCAGCGTCATTCACGTTTTTTTCTCATTATGGTGACTTTTGCTGGAGTTGTATGACTTTACCAACCATAGTTACCATGATCTGAACAGAAAACAGCAGGGGGCCATGAGTGCGGTAATTGAGATTTTGGGTTCATTTAAAGCTGCGTAATACGAGATTGGGAGCGTTTCTTTTGTCTTCCAACGGCTCTCAACATGGCAATGCCTGAGCCGGCAGCAACATAGTCTCACTTTTTACATCTACCTGTATTCATCTGTTTGAGCGCAAAAAGCTCTGATAAACCGACTGTAAACTAGACATACAACAGCTGTCGAACATAATGGAGCATTTAACAGCTGAAGAGACCGATATTTCCTTCAGGAGTTGGTGGAGACCAAAATAGAGCCAAAAGTAGAGTGACTATCAGACCAGAAACATTAATATTAATGTCCGTATTAGTCCGTATCTGTTGCAGGTTTTGTGCTTCGTTGCAAATGTGTTACATTTGTTAGACTTCATACACCAATACACAGATTGTGTTTTGGTGAATAACTTTGAAGTCAACTTAACTTTTGTTTATTTACAAAGAACTCCACAGGGCCCCGTTAAGTAGATGTAAGGCTGTAAATATCATATTTCACTCTTTCAGTGTAAAATATCGACTTGTTGAGTCCATGTATTTTATGGCTGCACCATTCCAGCAAATGGAAATATTATAGATGTGTTGTCCATTACTTTATACGCATTTTCAAAAACATCTGAATACTGTATTGCAGTATTGATACAGTATGGAAACTTTTGGGATCTCCAAGAGAATTTGAAATTCAGTTATGTGACTTTCAACAATGATTCAACAATGTTTGGCTGCACTGACAGAGTTTGTAATCATTGGCCCACAGGCAGACCAGTGAGCTAGACTGCACAGAAAATTAACTGTACTGTACAAATTCTAAGCTGACTGGGTACAACTCATTAAAATACTGAAAGAAGAACGTGAGAGGGAGAACAGAGGCAGGTAGAGAGCAGGGGAATGCACAGAGAGGGAAGAGTTAAATCCATTTCCTGAGTATAAATTAAAAGCGTCTTGTAATCACATTGCAGGAATGCAGTCGGTGTACACTGTTAAACACTCCCTAAGCCCTGGCTCCAGTTCACTCTCTCAGCACTGCACACAAAGGAGCCTTTGTTCTCTCTGCTCTTGAAAAGCAATGCTCAGTCACTCCCTCCTCCTCCTTCTCTCCCCTCTCTCTGCTCTCTCGCTCTTGTGCTGTTTCTGTCATTCCCCCCCACACACACTCTCTCTTTCTCTCTTTCTCTCTCTCTCTCGCTCTCTCTCTCTCACTCTTCTTCTCTTGCTATCTGTTTCTTTCATTCACAGCCTCATTTTTGGCCTTCCATCCCCCCTCCCACTCTATTGCTCTTTCTTTTTGTCTCAGAGGAACAGCGGTTGACTTTTGACTGCTGAGCTTGTGTGTAGCCAGAGGGAACACATAAATGCCCAAACTCAATAATGATAATCATTAAGTCACCGGCTCGGTCTAAACAAATCCACAATGCCCTCAACATCACCAAAAAACAGGATTTCTCAAAGTGCACTTCCCTCAAGATTTGCTCTGCCCCCACCAACAGCTTTTTCTGGTTAACCACACATTTACGGTAAGAAACTGGAATGGGGTGTGGAAGCAGTGGGAGTGGGGGGGGGGGTCCTGGTCTTTCTCTCTCTGCTCCTAACCCCTCCACCCTGACTGAAAATATCCAGATAGATACACAACACACACCACCTACCAGATGTAGCTCACACACACACACACACACACACACACACACACACACACACACACACACCTGATACAAAGAGAGCCCTTGGGTGTGGAAACTCTTATTTTGTTTAGCAATCAGGTCATATGTGACAAGCTTATGAAGTCTCCCCGTTGAAACACGTTCTCCTGGGAGAAACCCTCGCAGGCTCCTCCTCCTCCTAAAAAACCTGGCGACCTTCACCTGCTGATTGATTTTTCTATTATGTCAAAATAAAGGAAGCGCACACAGGCATGTTGCTGCACTGAAACCGCTTACACGTAATGGACTAAGTTGTCTTTGCTTTAGAAAGTGCAACTCAAGAACAAACATGAAACAAATATCACTCAACGTAAATGTCTTGGAGCTACTGCTTTAAAATGAATCACGTCGGCCTAGTTCTTTAATGAGAAAAGAAGCTGACACTGGTCTTTGCCGTGTCGTACACAAACCGCCCTTGCGTACATATTTTCACAATCAAACAATCTTGATGATAAGAGTTTGCACAATTATAGCTTCAGATGTTAAAACATAATTAATTTGGGATTATTAACCCACTAATGAACTAATTAATGTAGTAAATTAATGACAAAGTGTTAACTTTTAGTCTGCAGGCATGCTAGCAGCTAGTGCTTCTTTGAGCTAAATGCTAACATCAGCGTGCTAACAGTAACAACGCTAACATGCTGATGTTTAGCAGGTAAGATGTTTACTAACTTCACCATCTTAGTTTAGAATGTTACAAATACAAAAGTCATATAATCAAAACTGGCAACTAAAGCAGATTTAACTTGATTACTTTATCATGTTGATTATTGTATCTCTGAATTTTTCATGGGGAAACAGAAGTGCACATGATGTTGTTTTCTAACGAGTAACAGTGTTGAATTACAAATAAATAGATGATACAAATAGATCAATTCCTGCTGGTTTGCACTTAAACTCAGCCGTGAACTTCTTAAGACAGCTGCAATGTTGGATGACCCTGTTTTCCGACCATTCGGGGGCTAATAATCAGTTTTGTATACTCTTACATATCCTAGCCAGTGTGTATAATGACCGTTAAAGTAATTATCGTGTTTGTTTTCTTGAGTGTTCAGCGTGTCTGGTCCTGCCTGACTCTAGCCCTGCCGCATTGAGAGGACCTGAGGCATGAAGTGCAATCACGTCAATCAACTCTTATCAAACCTGTCAAAGGGTGTGTGACGCAAGGCTGCCTTGCACAATCACCTCCTGACAGATGAGTTCAGGAAAGTTTAACCCTGACAGTATATCATTATTATTAGGTTATTCACAGAGATTCTTATCAGTTGCTTCTGAAACGTTAAGATTTTGTGTTGAACACTTACTGTCCCGACACTATTGGTATTCTTCTCTTTAATTTGATCTACCTGGGCAAACTCCATCTGCTGAGGAAGATCTCGTGACACAGTCGAAAGCTCCTGAACTGCTACTAAATGGACCTTTACAGCAAGATTGTTTGGAGATCTTAAAGTGCCTTTCATTGTTTTTAGGAGAAGTGACTCTGTCTCTCATCAGTGAGTCATCTTCTGAATGTTGAGAGAAATTCTTCAAATGAATTAAGTGATACTAGAACAAGAAAACACACCTCTCCAGACTCCTTTCCATGTAAATCATTTTTTTTTGACTGCTATATTTGACTGTATTCCTGTAAGAGTCACGGAGATCTCGTCAGTTAGAACAAGCAATGAGGAAACATGTCACACCAGTTTGAACATATTTACAATATTCTGCCTTTGTATTTTTGTAGAGATTTACAAGATAATACTGATTACCTTTAAAGCGTGCCTGGTCCTTGGATATATTTCTGATCTTTTAACCCCTTTATGAGCTGAGTTTAGCTGTAGTCCCTGGACCTTTAAGGCCAGGTCACACCGGCATATAACACAGCCAGCTTTTTGCGGTTATACACACACTCGTAGTGCCAAAGTAAATCTGTCTCAATTGTTGTTTTTGCAAAGTTCAACTGTGGTGAACTTGGACCTGCGGATTTGTGCTGTTGACCAATAGCAAGCTGTCTAAATAGTGCTGTTCGTTGAGGAAATGAAGAGTTGAAGAGTCCAAAATGGAGGGAGCTATTGCAGCTTATTAGCCTTGTTGTACAGAGAAAAAAGAAAAGCTTTCAAAGATCTATTGTGACTGACCAGTGCTAGCCTGGCTGTTTAGCGTGTTAGCAATTAGCTCACCAGCTACAGCAGTTAACCAACTAGTCCAACGAGTAGTTACTTACTTTTACGAGAATTCTTTTCTTTTACGATGTGTTGATACATTCTCTTTTAACCTACAGTGTTTGTATTGATTGTGGTTTTACTTTATTGTTTGTGTATCATAATTGGGTCATTTTTTGTCCTTTACATTATTATATCAATCAATGCACTTTTTTTATTAAATAAAAATACTTTTCTATTCTGAAAGGTGTTATATACGGATTATTTTACAGCATTACTATTACTATACTAACAGAACACTGCAGATACCAGCAGCATGCAGCAACCCGTTTGGCCTTTCTAGCAGATCTGTCTCGCTCTCTGCAAACACACAATGGAACACACACACACACACACACACACACACACGGAGGCAGGAGTCTCTCCACGTCTGCCCATCCTGATTCCAGATGCAGACCTGTAGCAGCCTGTCTGAAACCAAACCACCTTTACAGGGCAAGAGAAATAGCTCCGGGTGTATATATGCGCTGCAGGCAGGGCTGGGCCCATCTCAACCTCAGTTAAACAGCTCTGGTGTCTTTGATGGCAGCTATGCAGATCAGAAGAGTGATAGATGACACTGATCTGAGGTGTTGTCGAGAAGAACACCCCACAGGCAGATTCCACCTCGCGCTCACTTCCTGTTATACTATTTCAGAGCCGAGAACATTGAAAAGCTTATGTGGGAAACACTGTCATGGCGCAAAATCAGTGGTGTCAAGGTTTGAAATGCAAACACACACAGAGATTGCAGCCTTGACTCACTGCCTGGCTGCAAGTCCTGGACACAATGTTCTTCTGCGCAAATGCAAACACACACACACACACACACACACACACACACACACACACACACACACACACACACACACACACACACACACACACACACACACACACACACACACAGATATAGACACACACTCCTGCATCTCACTCAGAGGCTGGTCACACCTGGTTTTCTTTGCAAGTCAAACCGTCCTGTCTTGCGGTTGTTAGCGTTGTTTACACATCTTACTTCATAAGAGCTGATGTCAAGTTGAATTGCATTTGTTTATCATTTCTAGTGTCTTCTTTTGATTTTAATCTTTTTCTTTTGATTTGTTTACATTCTACTCAGAGGGTTTGTTTTGAGACAGGGAGTCAGTGGTGAGGCATTCTCTGGAAAAGAACATTTTGAAAGCTGTACTTATTCAGTAGTGATTAATTCATAACTATCTATGCCTGAGGTCAAACATAGTTTATTTTGATCGTAGCGTGGGATATCTGTGATTGTTTCATTTAAAGATGTTTCGAGGTCTAGTAAGGTGAAAGACCTTTGCACGATTAATCAGAAATATGTATTTTTTATTTCTGAGACCTTTAATCACAATGGCACCCTTAACATTAATCTATATCTTGACCACCAACCTTTACTTTATCTATTATGCTGTATAATACAATGTATTTCCGTATGAATTAATTCCAGAAGCAACAAACGGTTTCAGATATGATGATAAAAGTTAGTTAAGATTTACTGGAAGTCAGGTTTACACACTGCTAGACACCTAGCCATTAATCAATTTCCTCCATTACTTCCAGTGGGACATGTCAGGCTGTCTCATGATGGCACATGTTTCCTATCATATAATCATATCTAAACTGTTGGATGTGCGATTCTTATGGTATTTGTTACTTTTGTTCTATTTATTCCATGCCCCAGTTTGGTGTATCCTGTTCTGCTCCACACCCTGCCTTCCTGTGCCATGTCCATTTCATCAGTTCTTGATGTTGAATCACTGTAATCACATTAGTAGTCCTCTAAACTTGTTTTTTTACTCCTTTTTAGCTATTGTAACCATTCTGAAATGTAGGTTCCCTGCAGTTCCCTTTATTGGCCAATCACTGCATGACCTCTGACCCTGTGTTCACGCTTTAAGGCTTTTGGTTGATGGGTTGCTCTGTTGTGACCACATGTGGATGGTGGATGAGAGGCTCCAGTATTGCATCTGTGGAACAACATAGTTATATTTAAAATAAATGTATAATATACTACCTGGAGCGTTTAAATATAGCTTAGTTTGTTGCCAGAGCATCTTTTTTACCAGCTTTGTCTGTGGGGACATAGTACTATATCTTATACTTCTGATATAATGTTTGATCAATCTCTGGCACGATAATTCCCTTCGGGATTCTTTAAGTTCTATCTAACTTATCTTAAAGTCAGTTTAAAGAAAGTGACAATGTTGAACCTTAAAGAAAGGTAGCATGAAGACACAACAAAGAAAGAGCTAGCCTAGCTCTCTCCAAATCCACCAAAGAAATCCACCTACCAGAACTTCTAAAACTCAATAATTAACACATTGTATCTCATAATTGAGTCCAAACACAAATAGAAATGCAGAAATAGACAATTTTGGTTTTAGAGCAAGTTAAACGCTAACCGCTCTCACAGTTGTGGTTTCAAACTGTTCGCAAAAAAAAAGTAAGATACTTTATAACTTTTGATCAACCACAATAACTGATGTCAGTGCATGCTCGTTCCTGTAGTCTGTGAAAAGTAACAGTTGTAGCCAACACTTAATTAAATCAATGTAATTGCAAGGTGTGACCAAATGTTCATGGCCAAGAAGCTCTCTGACACGACAGGTCTCTAACAAGCTGCCAGTGACTTGTTGAAAGTGTTGCTCATACTTTAAACTGTCAGTTACACCAAACGGGAGGGTCACGGCTTGTGTATGTTTGTTTACATACATACACAGTGTTGGCCGGCAAGCATGTCTTAAAATTGACTTAGGTGTATCAGCTTGAGTGTTCAAATGGTTACACATATGGAAAGTCTAGATGCGGTACCAGGAAGTGGATGGGGTGAAGAGGGGACATGAGCACAGCCCATATAAAAGCTAGTACTCCTGTGTACCCCTGTGGACATCATTGACTCTCAGCATGTCTACTGAACCCCCAGGGTAAGGGGTTATAGGTCATGGGTTGTGGAGGTTATGACCGATCCTCCCAGTCCCCCCCCCCGGAGGGACAGGCCCAACATAACACAGCTCTATTTATAACTGTTATAACTTGCTTTGCTAGGGACTTGCGTATTACTGCAATTATCTGGAACTCGCTGGCTATGGCAGCTGGAGGCCGACTGTGTTTGGAGTATGTATGGCTGTGAAACGTGTTTCTGTGTGTCCCTAATGACAGATAATAGCAGTTTTGAGTTTGGCACTGTGTTTGTGAGTGATTACACCTTTGTGTGTTTGTTTGGGTGTGAGAGAGAGATGGAAAAAAAAAAGTGTGCAGTGTGATAAAGTGACTTTCTAATTGCAGAGAGCCTCGCAGAGAGCCTCGCTGTGTGGCACGTCAGATTGTTCTTCCCCTGTGGCCTGAGGTCTCCTGCAGGGGGAATCTGTGTGTGTGTGTGTGTGTGATGGATTTCAACTGCCTTCTTCAAGTCTTGGCAGGCTGCCTGAACACCAGAGACCCAGTCAACCATATTTCATGCTCACTCAAAAAAAAAACACACCATACATTTTTACCTTTATGTGGTTCGCTCAACTCTGTAGTCCATTACACCACTTTTGTGTGTGTGTGTGTGTGTGTGTGTGTGTGTGTGTGTATGCTGAATGAGAGCGTTTGAGAGAGATGATGGAGAAAAACTGCACAGACTCCATGCTCTCTGTGCCACAATGGCTTTCATTGTTCTGGGGCTATAATCAGAGCGGACGTGGCCTGGAGACCAAGAGGTCTCTGCCGCCCTGGACACAGGTGCTGGAGCTCAGATTCTCACCAAATCCTGGGCTGGAAAGTGAACACAGAGGGTAGAGGTGGCGAAGGGTTTTAATGGTTAGTTTTTGTTTAGTCTTTAGTTTGAACTGTAGTTTGGTGTAAAGTCAAACCTGGTCCAGGTTTACCCAAATTCCCCAAAACAGTTGTCTGAGAATACTACGTCTTCTGTCCTAACACAAAAGAGGTGAATATAATATTTTTGTTTTGTTGATTCGATACGTCACGATGCGGTACGATATACATAATTGTCCCCTTACGGAAATTTGGATTGGGCTCATGGCATTGAAAAATTACATAAAAAAAATTCTACTTGTCTTTCCAGAAACAGTGTCCCATCAGTCTGTCATGGCCCTACCATGATGTTTTTCCTAAACTTAACTAAGTGGTTTTGTTTCCTAAACCTAACAACAATGTTTCACTGTAACAACGTTGCGTAAAATGACACTGGAAAAGCCTAAAATGTGTTGAAAATGTGTCAACGTCTCATGTTGGGAGGTGGAGTTTTGAACTTTGTGAAGACCCAAGCCAGCTGTTTCTCGACTATCTGCTAAGCTAGGCTAATCGCCTCCCAGCTCCATACTTGATGCATAGACTTGAAAGTGGTATAGATCCTCTCATCTGAGTCTTAGAAAGAAAATAAATGATCATATTTTCCAAAATGTATCTTTGTGATCCTGCAAAGCCCTTTCCAGTGCAGCCATTCTCATTTCGCGACCGTTGCTCTGACACTAAGTTGAAAAGAAAATGTAAACTTGGTTGGATATATATGATGATGTTTGAAGTTTATGGCAATGTATTGGCTTGAATCATACTTGAGCCAAAAGGGCCCATTTGCAGAGGAAAACAATGCTGAATTGTCGTCGAGTTTCACCAGCCCCCTCTACAAGCTGTCAGCAGATGATCTAAAATGTCACATGATTAGAGGGCAACACAGTCACACCGCCTGTACTTCTTTGCCTTTGTTTACATCTGGATGCTAACATCAGCACTTTCAAATTGTTTGTTTGCTCTAGAGGATCTCTGCTATATCTTATTTGCTTTGCTCTGAACTTTTTTAAGCAGTCGGGTGGTTAAATTCTCATATTTTCTGAGGTGCCTCTTTCACCACAACTACTGCTGTTGTTGTTACTCTCTGACTTTCTTTGTCACTGCTGTTTCCTGTTTCCATAGTTTGGGCAAAAAAATTGTTCAACAAGCATGATGATGAGATGAATTTGTTAGTCTCTGGTTTAGGGTAAACTTACCTGGTTAAAATTCCCCTAACCCAAGGCACCAAGACAGAGGCCTCTGACCTGAAAAGTAAATACACAAATGATATGAAACAACGTGATCTACACACAAATTTGTGAACTGTGATGTTTAGTTTGGGTACTTCACTTTAAGTGCTGTTGCATATAGGCTGGGCCCTATTCATATGACTTCAGGTTTGAGCAAGGTTGGGCTGATGAAAGATTTAGCTTTCATCAATGGCACTGAACAGTGTGAAAAAACCTGTGTCACTCTAACGACACCTCAACACCTCTTCGCCCCGCGCTTTTACACCATAATTCAGTTGGGACTCCGTCAGAGCGGCATTTCGTGAGCCTGAAGTATAACAAGTCCATTTACTACACTTCAGCACCCAGAAACAGAACTGTAACTAATAAGCCTGTAGTAGAGAGCGGGTGTTCAAAGTTTTATAAGATTAGACCACAAGTTCTCTGAGGAGCGTCGTCTAATAAGAGGCTTATGATGGGCCAACAGTCTCCCAGGGGTCCAACCATGTTAATGATACAGCTGTCTGTCTCTCTCTCTTTTATATATGGTAGATTAGGAGCTGCGGTGCAGTGCTGCGTGATTTTTAGTTAAATTTCTGTAAGGTGTGAGATTCATTTCTCCGGACTGGTTTTCTCGCGTGTTAATTTGAGCTCTGTTATGTTTTGTGCTGTAACAATAAAGGTTTTAGAAATAAAATATAGTTTTTTTCCTCCTGTGAGCCAGCTGTGAGGAGGTAGAGTTGAGTTAAGTCCCCTGGCTGGTGAGTCAGTGTTTCCACAGAGCTGCTGCTGGTCCTTCTGGTTCTGACTAGACCTGGCCAGGAGCCTCTCTTATACACTAGCCAGACTGAGTCAGCAGGAGAGCCAGCGTACACTGTGTGTTTATGTGTATACAGATTAAAGAAAAAGTTTGACATTTTGGGAAATACGCTCATTCGCTTTCTTTCTGAGAGTTGGATGAAAAGATCAATACCAGTCTTGTATCTCTACGCCATGTATCAGTTACAACCAGCAGCTGGTTAGCTTAGCTTACCACAAAGACTGGAAACAGGGGGGAAAGCTAGCCTGGCTCTGTCCACTATTACAAATTCTGCCAACCATTTCCGCTAAAGCTCACTAATAAACACATACAAACTGAAATGTAAAAAACGGCACATTTTGATTGGGGGTTATGTCCCAGATTATTTCATCGCCGGAAGTCTTGTCACCAATTTGAGATTGCTGGGAAACCAGCAGAGACTCCAGAAAGTCACTGCTCCCAACCAAGAAATAGTCTGGTACAAAACCCCCCAAAAACAACAACTTGGCCTTTTCCCGCAACGGCCTATAATAAACTAGGTATTTAGCGTTAATTAGTTAGCATTAGCAGTGCATTTTGTTACCTTTAAACACAGCCAGGCTAGGTGTTTCCCCCTGTTTCCAGTCTTTACAGTAAGCTAGGCTAACTGCCTGCTGGCTGTAACCTTATTCTTAATAGACAAAATGAAAGCGATATCGATCTTCTCATCTAACCCATAGCAAGAAAGCAAATAAGCGTACTTCCTAAAATTTCAATTCCCTTTTGAACTTTAGCTCCTTCATCAGAAGGAAGTGTTTGGAAAATTCCCCTTTTCAAGCTTTGGAAAAATACAAGGAAAAGTCCTGTATGTGTCAAGTTATGCTTGATTCCACTGAGCAACTTCCAGGGAATGATCATCAGGATTACTAATGCATGTTATATAAAGGATGCATGAAAAAGGACTTTGTCAGTGGCAGCTGCTGTTATGTCTCTTGTGTGTCTGATCACTTATGTTACAGATGCAACAGACTTCATTCTTGACACACTTGTCAGCGCTGTGTTAAGCTGTAATTGTCGCACCATAACTTCTCAAAATTGATTTGATTCTGGGTTGTGTTTGTCTTGGCCGGGGTCCCTGTCCTTGTGGTTGTGGTCTCAGAGTGGAAAGCAGAGGGCAGAGAGAGTGGAGGAGGGGATGTTGGAAAGACTGGATGGAGAGAGGGTGGTATTCAGTGCATTATGTAAGACATCAAACAGGTCCATGCTGGCGAGGAGTGTTGATGTGAGAGTTGTGGGCCCCTTGGGTCAGGTGGCCTCTCACATAGCCTCCCATATGGTCTGCATTTCCACTCACTGCCTCCGCCCTTCGTCTAATTGCCAGGTAATGTATCGTCGCTCTGGCCCATCTTCCCCTCCGTCACTGTTATTCTCCTCCGTTATTAATGCACGGCGCAGCGGTGTGGTGGTGATGGTGGTAGAGGTGATAGTGGCTCCGGGGCTTGGCGCCGTGCCACAGAGAGGCCCCCGGCGCTGACACTTTATACAGCGGCAGGTTTTACCAAGGTGTTCATTTCAGGAGCGTCTCCTCCGCTTCTGCTTCTTCTCTTTCTTCTCCCCTCGGCCGTGGAAGGTAAATCAGAGCTAGAGCTGATACTGGACACCTTATTCAATCTGTGGTCACAACCGACAGTTGTTACATTACATGCAGATGGACACGGACACACACACACACATGCGTACATACACATGACTACAGGCTTGATTGCCTCCACACACTTACTGTATTATGTGTGTTGTCTACCAGTCATCACGCCTCCTCTCACCATGTTATCCTACAGTGCAGGCTTTTCTATCCCTCTCCCGCTCATAACCAGTCGGGCAGCTTATTTTACTGCCTCTCTGCTGAAGGCACTGCTAAGAATAACAATACACCAGCAGACATATGTTTGTCATAAACTGCAAGGCTCGAAATTACATTACAATCGTTTACACTTTGAACAAGGTTCAAACAGAATCATTGTACACCACATTTAATCATGCGCTGCACTTAATGTTCATAATTCTCTTGTACTTTTCCACTGCTGCCGGTCAGTGGAAGCCTGACTACAGCAAAATAACACGGACCAATCAACCTAAGTAGGTCTGTTAGTAGCAGTAAATGCCAAACCCTGTTTGTTATGCCTCTCAGGCCAAGTCTCTCGCTGCAGCGACTCCATGTATGGGCCTGGAGCTCCACTATATCCAGATTCTAGCTTAGCAAGATGCTACAGACGTGACAGTAGCGGCATCAGCCCAGCCGAGTTCATCAGGCCTTTTGTAAAGGAACATAAATGTCCATAGGATTGCGCTAACATCCTGTGCTGCGGATCAAGCCAACATTACCGTCTGGTGCACATGGAAGAGCTCAATTACATAACTTAAGACTTTCATTAGCCTCTCCGCTCCATTGAGTTCCCTGGGAAAGGTCCAGATGTGACTTCATGAAGGGCCCTCTCTATGCCGAGCCTGTTCGCTCTGTTCCGCTATGCCCCCCCCTTCTCCATCCCTGCAGCTGTAAGCACTCAGAGGAAAAGCAGGGAGAGAGGGGAGGGAGTGCTTTATTAAAAAAAAATCAGACACCCCATAGACCCCCCAATCTCCCTTCAAAACAGTTCCAGCCCCACCCAGAGCAGGCCTACGGTTCCCCCTCCCTCCCATAGGTCTTCTAAAGTAGGCCAATAAGTCTTTTAGCATGTGGTCTCCCTGTCAGCCCGAGGTGGCTGACTAGACAGGCTGCTGCTCCAGGCACAGGGGCAGGAAGTGGGAGTCGGCCAGGAGACACTCTCTGAGAGGCTTCCCAAGTCAACAACCCTCCCCCCTTCAGTACACATGCTCATACACATTCGTATGTGTTTGTATGCTCATTCACATTCGGATGTGTTTACGCGGCGGACTTGTACACACACACACACACACACACACACACACACACACACACACACACACACACACACACACACACACATTTGATGCGTCACCTCCAGAAACACTGACAGCCTTTTTACTGGGAAATACTACAAATCCGGATGGGACCGTCTTACTGTTAATATCATGGTGGTATATGGATGACGTACATTTATTTCAGGCTTTTGGTTTGGCCAAGACCACAATGCCCTTTTAAGACTGAAATTTGGAAATTGTGGAGAGCCTTCTAATCAAATTAATGGCTGTGTTGTTTGATCACGTGTGTGCAAAGCATGAATTTGCACAGCTGTGTGTGTGCCACTGTGGAACATGATGCCAAAATCCTATGTCAAAACAACAATTTCTGCCTTAAAGGGGTAGTTTGTTCTACACACTGCCGGCGTTTGATATCCCGAACTCTTGATTGTGTGATTTTGTGTCTGAGCATTGCAGTCATGATGGTTTTCCAGGGCAGGCCAGCTGTTTGTATGACTCTGTGTTTCTGGGAAGACAGCGGACACAGGTGGGGAATCAGTTAGGGTTGAGATTTATAGAAATCTGCTTTGACTCGCATTGTGCTGCGGCCTTCCTCTGGGCCACAGTCCGCTCTCTCACATCACGTTTGCTTGTTATTCCCTGTCTCCGATAACAATGATGTCTGATTCACAGAGTAGAAAATCCCTGATGAGTTCCCTCTAAGAACAAATGTTTTATTTCCTGCAAAGAGCTAATGTGTAGGTGGTTTAGGTTTCTTCAGACCCAAGCAAAGATGTTAACAAGTCTTTTGGGGCAAGTAGAAGTCTCAAACCTTGTCAAAACCAATCTCAAATCATCTCTCCAGTCCCTGAGGACACGCTCAAGTCAAGTTTTCAAAAGCAAAGGGCAATTAAATTACAAGTCTGTCAGGTTTAAATACTGACTAGTGAAATTAAATGTTAAAATATTATTTGAATAGTTTCTTTTCAATGCTGTGCATCGGCCTAGTAGTTAAATAGCCTTCCCAAGGCCACCATGCAAAGCCTTCCTAATGCTGTCTTGTTTGTTTTTAATTGTTCTGGGATTTTTAAAAAGTTGAAAATCCAGACTTAAAACTAGAGTCTTTTGCTTTTGAGTCACACTGAAGCAGCGATTAGAGTGTCTTTAGCTCCGTAACGTGGCATATTTCAGAGTGTGACCTGCATCGTCAGCTAACATGCTCTATTAGCCTCCATAAGCTAGCTAGCAGCCATACCAGACCATCTGAGGCTGTAGGAGCAAAACATATTAGAATAATATTTATTATATTATTATATCATATCTCTCTGCCCAATGTTATGTTCTGTAAAAGAAAATCAAATATTTAAATCACAAATTAAACAAAAAAAACCACATCTGAAACTATTGAATTGAGCAATTGTATTTTTTTTGTGGAGCAAAAGTTCTTCTTCTTTTACTTATGTAATAATAAGAGTAATGTTTAGAGTATACATAATATATATAAAAAGTAAGGATATATGTGAAGATGATAAGCTATGAACAGTATGAACATGAGCAGCAGTTACCAAAATAGGTAACAGGTATATGTGTATGTACAGTTGTGTGGCAGTAGTAAGTCAGCAACCAGTAAGATGAATGACTGAGTGTTATTTAGTCATTTAAATATTACATAGTCTCATGTTTTTGCTTCAAAGTCTCAAGTCCAGGCAAGTCTAAAGTCCTCATTTTTGTGGTTTAAATCTGACACAAATCTTAGGTTTCAACTCTCAAGTCACTTCGCTGGTCTAATAATAATAATCTTAACTGGAGTCAACTGTCTGTCACCCTCTTGATAAAGTTAAAAAAAAGTCTCAGATAGAAACAGTTCACTGTGGGCACACCGGGTTTGTGATTCTAAACTTACTAATACCCTGACACCACCATCACTGAAGGTCTTTGTGTAAAAGTTACGCTCTAATCCTTTTTTTCCTGCCTACCGGTGCGAGTGCATGTCGCAGCAGGTTAGCAGGTGAGGCTCGAGGGTGAGTGTAGGACAGGTTTCAGGCCGGGCCTTATCTCCATGGAAGACTTCTCCTGAGAAATCTCAGTCAGACATGTTTTTTATGGCTAAATTCATCAATCATGCGAAGCCCCACATACGTCCCTGAGGGAACCCAATATCCACTATTAAAGGTGCCTTTCCACGAGGACTGCTGCTTTGTGCGCTCAGACTCTCATACGAGTTGGAGCATGCACGCATGTGTATGTGTGTGTGTGTGTGTGTGTGTGCGTGTACTTGCGTGTTCCTGTGTGTGCTTTTATGTGTGTGTTTCGGTGTGCTTTTTCTTAGTGAGTGGGTGTGAGATCTGCGGTTTCTCACAGTCAGTTCTTATCTTCGTCTCTCTGAGCCTCAGCCAGCAGATCATTGTGAAATACACACACACACACACACACACACACACACACACACACACACACACACACACACACACACACAGAAAGAGAGACAGAGATACAGAGTTCACTTTACTATTCCCTAACCTCCCAAGGCCAGATATCTAGGCCTTGTTTACAACTCAAACAAAAAAATGATACAGCCATGGTTGTATTAGCAGCAGGGTGACATGAGTCCAGTGATCCTCTCAGGCTGCCTGTCTTTCAAGCACCTGCTGTCACTCCTTTTTGTACTTTATCAACATTTTGTCATTTTAGTTTTCATCAACATCATGTGACTGCGTTGAGTGTTAGATCGCTGATACAAGATACAATCATCTGTGCTTAGTGCAGACTTGGCCTCGGTACAAGATGGAGCAAGGACTTCCTGTAAAACTGCTATTGATGTCATCTTCTTTCTGCTTATACCTCTAAAAGGCCTGAGTGACTCAAAGCGGCTGGTTAATCAACCAAAGAGGTCTACCATGGTCCAGTGCATATCTGTAGGCGGGTAGGGGAGTAGGAGTGTATTTATTTCTAGGAGTGTGATGTCTGTCTGTGTGTGTGTGTGTGTGTGTGTGTGTGTGTGTGTGTGTGTGTGTGTGTGTGTGTGTGTGTGTGTGTGTGTGTGTGTGTGTGTGTACAGGTTGAGGTCATATAAATCAGTATTGAAATTGGGAGAAACTGAAAACTGTGTTTCAGAAGTGAGAAAGAGGTTGTTTTCCACCAGAGGAAACAGATGCTGCAAAATCATGTGGGAGGAAATGCTGTTTTTAGCTTTAGTATGGTTCAGTGGCTTCATGCTAACCTCTTTCACTATCATGCATCACACACGAGGGACTTAAGCAAGGAGCTGTTAAGCTGTGTCCTGGTGTTTCAGTCATGCTGTGTATGTGAAAAGCTTAGAAACACACAAAAAACGTTCACAATGTTAGTCATATTTTTGCTGAAAATTAAAAGAGGAGCAAGAAACACCATCAGCTTTATGGTACCAATACAGCTTTTAAACTCACCTCCAGGTAAGAAGAGAAAACAAGGGCGAAAAGTAAAACTATCTGTGTAAATGTCTGTCATGGTTTACAGACCAACTTCATGGTTCAACTCTGACCTGCCATACTGTTTTAACCTCCAAATATAGTGGTTTAGGTAGCAGTCTTGACCCCAGCAAGGGTTACGAGGTGATTATCAGGGTAGAAAATCAGAAAAAAACTAAATTCTGTTACACAAAGTGATTCTGTCTCTAAAGGTACAGTTCACCCCAAAATTAAAATACTCTTCTTACCTGTTGTTGCTGTTTGTCGATCTAGATTGTTTTAGTGTGAGTTGCCTAGTTTTGGAGATAACGGCCGTAGAGATGTTTTCTTCATGTTGGAACTATGGTTGAAAGAAAATAGTTCCTACATGAAACTGCTCACAACAAGGTCTGTGGATTATCTTGAGTAACACTATCATGATTTCTGGAAAGAGACATTGCTATTGAGTTCTTCAAAAGTATATTAGTGACATATCGTTCCATTATATTGAAGAGAGGGTAGACATCTCTACGGTACTTATCTCCAAAACTACACAACTCACACCAAAACAGTCTAGACTGATAAATAGTCACTACAGGTAAGAGGGAAATATGTATTTTTTATTTTGGGGTGAACTGTCCCTTTAATATTTGCCTTTGTTATTGAAACTCCTGTCTAGTTAACCTCCCCAGGCCTCTAAAATGTATTAACAGATGGAAAATCACTCTTTTGGGTGCACTGCTTGTAACTCCTCCTGAAGATAAACACGCTGTGACAAGCAACGAGGCAATGCTTTGTATTAAGGGGTCAGGAGGTTTTGATAATATGGATAAACTGTCGTCTAATGTGTTTCTTGTATGTCATACTGTGTTATCATGATGTTCCCAGATCTCTACAATTGTTATTATAAGCCATGGAAATTGTGGCCAAAACTAGACAAAAAACTTGTTATAAACTGGAATTACCCTGTAAGGTCCCAATTAGAGCAGGAGTGGGTCAAAATGCACAGCAGGTGTTCTAATCTCTGCTGAGGGAGCCCACTTTCCTCCCATCGGGCCACGGTGTTGGGAGTCATGAGACAGGAAGAGTTAAGTGGTTCAGTACTCAGGAGAGCAGAGGGAGAGACTCACTCGGCCCAGTGGACCAGAAACCCAAAGCACAACAGTGTCGGATTCAGTACGGGCTCTCCCATTGGTCGGTCCTCGTCTCCCGTTTCCGCCGTGCCAGCGCGTCTCGTTTGGAAAAAGTCATCGCTTGTCCATTAGCGCGGGGCTCAGCCAGAGTTTAGTGGCTCTGTGTTTGTTTTTCTGTCACAGTAAGGAGTGGAAGGGTGTGTTTCCACAACCTGTAAGACGGCCATCACCGGAGCTCTCCTCGGAAGACTCCTCACCTCTCTGCTCCTCTGCTCAACACATATGTGTTTTCTCTTCCTTTCTTTTACAGGTCAGGGGTTGCCACTTAGCCCGGGGGGGAAGAAAAGCACATGTGACACTGGATCCTGGAAGGGCTAATGGTCATTACTCGGTAAGCAGTGTGTCATGGCCTCAGTCGCCTAGATAATAGGGCTGCGGAGTGCCTGGGTTAAACCCACAGGATCAGGGAGTGGTTGTGACTGTTGTCTTTGTTGATCTGCAATCAGTCTCACTGTGACACATATGGCCATAGACCTACAAAGATAAAGCCTTCCATTTTACTGCAGGCTGCGGAGAAATCTGCATGACTGGAGAGTAAAGTGTTAATAATATGACTGTGAAGCCTGGGAGTTACTGCTTAAACAGCAGGTTTATAATAGAACAATACTCAAAATGGAAAAGCACAACTACAATACAATAGATTGCATATTTAATTATATTCTGTTTTGAAGGCAAAGTTATCAAAACGTAAATTAAAGTGGCCACACTTTTGGGGGTAATCCACTTTTCTCTGTCACTCATCTCTATTGTTTTGTATCCAGACGGTGAACCACCCATATACACACTCTACAGGCAGATAATAGTCAGGAAGGAATTAGAGATGGGATGAGGAGGCCCCTTGTTAACACAAATTATAAAACACATCCCAATAATTAAGTTAAGAATTTCAATATTTGGGAAAACAAGACTCTAACTCTCCACAATCCCACCCGTGAAGCCACAGACAAGTCAACCACAGAGAGTAAAAGGGAGACAGAGATGACAAAGCTGTACTTTCACTATATGTAAGCAAGACGGGGCCCTTCAGAGGCACTGGCAGGTTAAGGGGACCGTCCCCTAACAGCAAGGGCAAAGGTTTGAGCATTTTAGCAAGACACTGAAGCCATACCTGCATAGCGATGATATGTTGCTGTCAATTAATCAAGTTAACTGTCAAACATGGGACTTCATTTTTCATTGTTGCGGTTTGTTTGTCACAGCTTAACATTTGACTCACCATGCTGTGTTTTTTGCACGTATTTGCTTTCTTGCAAACTTGAAACTTTTGTTTTAAGATAGACCACTATGCACTTGTGTTCCATGTGGGCTTATGCTATCACCATGGGTCGCTACATAAAGGAACATCTAATCTAACCACTGACATTAAAAGTGCAGTTTTTACTTTAATGCACTCTAATGCAAGTTTGCGAGCTCTGGTATGTGTCTGAAGGAGGCTAATCATACTTCTCTGTTTTCTACAGACAAAGCAGCCTCTGAATAGCCTCATCACTCAGTGTCGACCTCAGCCCTTGTTTGGTGATTAAGTATCCCTCCCACATCACCTATCCCACTGCAGCCATGCAGACACATGCACACATGCATGCACGCAGGGCTGCAGCTACCCTGCTCTCAGCTGTGAGTGTAGATAGGGGAAATAGCACAGTTAGCACATCCAGAAGTATTTGCTCACCTCTTTCTCAGACAAAGAGGTGAACCTGCCTCTGATAACACAACTACAAAGTGTACATGCCGCCACATTCTCTTGCTCAACTGTGCGGGTTAAAGGTGAATGAAGATACTGAGAGTAAAGCTGCACACCTGCTCTATCCTGTTGTGCAGGAAGCAATGAATGAACCACATACTTGATCTGTGTCACCGTACTCTTTCCATATTGGAAAGCAACCTACTGTAAAATGTGATGAAGTAATGGAAGTTTTTTTTTGTTCTTTTTTTTGTGTTCCTGCCACATATCAAAAGAACAGACGACCCCCTCCCTCCCCCTCCGCCACCCTTCAGACCTGCTGCTGGAGGTTCAGAAACCCACTTCCTGGTGCTTCGTCTCAAGGTGTCTCTATACGCACACACACGCGCACACCACACAAACAGGAAACGGCCCTCTTTCATGTCCCTCAAACTGCATGCAGTTGAAGTTCTTCTTGAAGGGTGCAGCAAGAAAAAAAAAGATGTTCTCAAGTTATATCCACCTGGTTTGGTTTGAGATACGAAAAACTTTCTTTTATTATATTTATGTTATGAAAACACAATATGTGGAAAATTGATTCCCTTAGCCACGAACTAGGCATTTTGATGGAGGTAACAAAATATTAACATAACCGCCGTTAATACAACAAATAAGGAAATGTGTCTTTTATATAGATTTATATAGTTATATGCTCTATGCATGAACAAATATATATTTATTCTGTTTGCCAAAAACTCATTCACAGACCAAGAAATGTACTTAGTCTATATAGTGATGTTACTTATGTATTGAGGCCAATTAGATCAAACTCCCTGTTCCTCCAGTGAAGAATAACAGAAATCTGAAATTATTTGGGTTTTAGGAGGGGTGCTGCCTACAAAGTACTGTCAACACCAACCACAGATGTTTAGCAAAATGAATTGTATTTACCAGTAACTGTTTTACTGTCATTGTCGTGCTATGTAGCACACTTCTGCAACATGTCATCAATTAAAAGTCCTGTTAATAAGCAACTCTCATAAAAGTCATGACGTATAAAGGTGGTAAAGCAATGTGTATTCTTTAAACTGTTAAAGGTGGCCTGTGGCCTCCAGGACTCCAAACAGAGCATCCGTACATGTCCAATGCTCCAGTGAACCCATTGCAATACGGCAATTTCTGTAATCACTTCCCTTCAATAGCATTAAAAATGTCAGTATTTAAAAGTAACTCCTTTGACTACCTCCGTGTTGTTGCATTGTGGCTTCTTCTTCCAAGTTTGTTGTTGATCACTGCTTGAAAATGAGGATTTTATTAGCGGTACATCATAAATACTCTTAGGTATTCCATTTGTCGACCACATGTTGTGGTATTTTTAGCTTTCTCTGCTTTTAAAAGAATGTGTGACACAAAACGAAACAATATGTACGAGTGAGTAATCAACTGTGAGTATCAAAAAAAGCTATGTTTGGAAGGCCTGTTTGGAAGCCCTGTTTAACTTGCTGGTATGCAGAGAGGCTCTCAGCAGGCGGTTGGGTCAATGAGGGGGGGAGTAAAGGAACAAGACAGGAATCCACCGGGCCCAGGTTCTCTGGAGTAAAGCAACAACAAGGCCTCCACGGGTCAGCTGTGACGGGTCAGCACCCACCATTGTATGGAGGGGACTTCCTGTTCCGGCTCGTTTTTTGCAATCTGAGAGAATATAAACATGGACAGACGGAAGTGTCCAGAGAGAGCGAGCAAAAGCAGAAGCAGTGTGGATGTAAAGTGTATGAAGGGGGAAGCTGTCTGTGTGTCGTTACTGAAATCAAATACCACTCTGCTTCATTAATGGTGAAATAGTGATCGTTATCTACATGTATTTGTCAAATTGACCACATGGGGTACTGTGCTATATATTTTGAATAAACCTACAACCTATGACTCAATTGTTTATCCACACATGTATCGATCAGTTTGCTTGTAACCTCAGGGTCATTGATCAGGTGATAACCTCAGCAAATCATTTTTATTTTTTTATTCTCGGAAACGTACCGGTTACAGCCCCCGGATCAATACTTCTGCTGAAACCAGCAGTGCCTCGTCTTTGCGTAACCAAAACCTGCTCGGTTTGATCATCCCCAGGTCAATACCCCTGACTGCTCCTCTGTGCAGCTCACCAATCAACTTCCACCACAGTGAAACTCCCTTTAGTTCTGCTTTATTTACAGACAAGCACGGTCACTTCTATTTCCCATTTTTACCTTTTTAAAATAGAACATTTGTAAACATTCTGTCCCTTTATGTAAAGCAGTCTGACATTGAAGTACTATGTTGCCTTAGTTAGCTGTGGGCCAAAACATGAGCCATGTTTTATTTTTTTAAGCCTATATTTTATTACATTTTGGTAAATTGGCATAATTAAAAATATGCCCAGTTAGCAGTTTGTGTTTGTGGTGTACCCATGGATGTGTAGACAACTATCACTGGAATACTTTGATACTGAAGAAAACTTTGAATTTGTGTTGATTCTCAGGCAGGTTGTGGAGATATAAGGGAGTGTCCCGTTTCTATGATTTCAAAGTAGATTTATGAGGTTTGAAAACCTCTGATGTAAAACTTTGACACAACTTCCCTGAAGTCCTGTATTATACAAATATTAAAATAACCACCCAAAATAAGGTCTACAAGGATTATTAACTACCCTGATCAAATGTAATCTTCATTGTACAGATAAGAAAAGACTGTCTGACCTCAATATTGAACAGATTTTGTAGCATCATGCGTGTGCTGCACATCTTTAACTGCATTATGGTGTAAGAGCATCTTTCAACAAAAGTACACAACTCATTACACAGTTTAACTTTTCAAAAAATACGGGGTTTATTGACTTAACTGCAATCAATACTTACAAAAGAGAAAAAAAAAAACTGGTTTTCATATAAACTCACAGAAATTACTGTAGTGAAAAAAACATGGCTGAAAAAATACATTCAACGGTTTTACTTTCTTTGTGTCAAAATCTGTTCACCTCTTCCAAACACGTGAAGGAAACCGAGAACAAGTGACTTAAGAAAAAACTTAATTGTCCTCAATTTATCAAATATAAAAGGCAGAGAAGCCTTAGCTACCTGGAATGTATTCAAAGAGGCACTTCCAATGGTCAAGAGGGGGCCAAGCAAGTGCATCAAGCATCCAATCAAATTAAAAGGAAAACAAAATGAACTTTCCTCAACCCATTTGGTCACAGCTATTGCTTGGAACAACAGACAGGGAGTAAGAACTTTACTGACAGAAGACTTTTCAACAAAACCAGTCCTCTGACTCGGAGACCCCCCTTAACCAGTGAGACGTCTCCCAGCACCCCTTTAATTCTACCGTCGGCCCAAGTATTGTGAGTTAATACTCAGATCAGGGACAAGATCTGAGACGAAAACAGATGGAAGTGAATCAATGTAATAACAGTTAGCTACCATTACTGTCAGATTATTGTAAGACGTGAAGGGGAAAACGTCAGGAATGAATACAAGCAAATCTAGTATAGATGGAATTGCAGTCCGATAAGAGGGAGTAAGAAAAAAAAAAAAAAAAAAAGTACAATAAATAATCAAAACGCAAAACGTCTTTTTTTGCATTTTTTTTTGCTTTAAATTAAGGTTCATTTTGACAAAGTGTAGTTGCAGAACAAAAGTCATTGAAGTACAATATATTAAACTGTGAAAAAAGGAAAACTGACAAAAACGTCTTCACAATCTTTAGATTAATATGGAAGATCATAATTTAACATAAAAGAAAATATATTCTATTGTTCATTATCCAGATAAATACAAAACAAAATTAACAAAAAAAAATGCATATGATCAGCAATAAATATGTTCTGATAAGTTAAATAAGCAGTGACAAGCAAAAACCTTCTGTCTGGAAAGTTTTTTCAAACAATAATAACCGTAATAATAACATTAATAAAAAATAATTATCAAATAAAGAAAAGCAAAAAAAAAAAAAAAAAGGAAGATGTAATGAGTACAGAGTGCTCCTCGGAGCAGGTACTAAAGTGGGGGAAGAAGTAAAGTCAAATAGCTTGGAAATCAGATCGCAGGACGTACAACTGCACCATGGGAATGCTGGAATTCCCCAGACCGGTGAGGATGAAGGCAGGGTGGGGAGGCGGGACAAAGTCTTACAGGTTTAATGATCAGTTTGATATCAAGACTTCCTTCCCAATAAAGAGCCAGTGACCAGCAACAGGAGGAGAAAAGGGGAGAGGGGGAACATAACCAACTTCCAGTTCAAAGTCCTTCCTGCAGACTCACCCAGTCCACAATTACATAAGACGGGGCTTAAGAACAACCGTGACAGGGAGGGAGGGAGGGAGGGAGGGGGGGGGGGGGGTAATGAGAAAGAACCAAAAACAGTAGTCCATTCACCCTAAACACATGCAGAAACCGCCCAGGCACTTTTTTCTTCTTTTTAAAAACTATTCATATCTTTTCAGGGTCTATTTTTTTCCTTTTTTTGTCTTAACTCAGTCTGTAAAAAACGGCTGCGGTAGATCTACAGTTACGTTAGTGAGCACCCTCTAGCTAACTCAGGGGAAGTGGTATCGTCTGGGAAGAGGGAGGGAGGGAGGGAGGAGAGGGGGGGCTAGTGCAAAGCACTCCCCTTTCCAAGGCCACTTGTGCTGCTACACATTCAAGAACAAATGAAGAAGAAAGAAAGAAAAAAACAAAACAAACAAGTGGCACCTGGCGAAACAGTCAATTCTTGTTCTCATGATTTTCATTGTTCAATTTCCTCCTTTTTTGGCACTATGACACATGGCAGGGTACTTTTTAAAACTTAACAGAGGTGGAATTAGTTGAGAGAGAGAGAGAGAGAGCGTTCCTTTAACTGACTACATCCTTGCAATGCTAACAAGGAGCTAACACGATGTTGTTTGTGGTGGGGGGGGGGCTTGGGACAAGGGTGCAGAGGTAGAGGGGAGTGCCGTGTTCTCTTTGTGTCATCGAACTTTAAAGTCACTGGTGGATGCTCGCAGTCTAATCATCAGAGATGGAGAGGCGGCTGAAGATGGGAAGGCGGCGGGTTGTATCCAGCGTGGGGGACTCGGAGCCACTCAGGCTGCCTCCGGAGCTGCTCTGGTAGCCCTCTTGGTCTGACAGAGAGTCGGGAGGGCTGGATGGAGACTCGAACATCTGGGGGGACTCCAACATGGGTCTGAAATAGTATGGCGTGCTCGTCGGAGAGGGGGGTGCAGGGGCGTTGGGCTCTGTGCCCACAGGACCGGCACCAAGGCTGGGCCCGAACAGGTTGGCCAGCTCCTGGCTGGAGTAGGTGAAGGGGTTACAGCTGGGCCAGTCTGGGACCTCATCGGGGAAGAACATGGGCGGAGGGGTGACGGAGGTGGGGCTGTCTCTCAGCCCGGCTGAGCTGGAGAAGCCCGCGAAGCTGTAGCTGTGCTGCAGGCGAGGCCTGTCCATCTTGTTGCAGGAGTTAAGAGGGGAGCACTGCTGGGGAGGTCCGCGGCGCTCCTCGGCATTGTGGATGAAATGGCAGCGAGGCCCGTACGGGCAGAACCCGATGGTGTGGAAGGTGCGGCACAGCTCGGTTTTGTACTTGGGGTGGCGGCTCAGGCTGCGTAGTTCATGGATTCCGTGAGCAAACTGGCACTTGTCGCCATACTTGCAGGAGCCGTTCTCCTCAAAGGGCCTGCAAAGCTCCGTCTTGTAGCGGCTGGAGTTCACCTGGCTGCCGCCGGTGGGGCTGGCGGGGCCCAGGCACTTGTTGAGGAGCCTCTCGCCCGTCTCGGAGAAGGAGCGGTCACGCATGCGGTTCTCCTTGTTGTTGTTGCTGCTGGCATTGCCAACCCCTGAGATGAGCGAGGAGTGGTCCGCCGCCTTCAGGCTGTTCAGAAAATGGTTCTGGCTGAACTTTGTGCTGCTGACAGAGTGCCGCCGCTGGTACACGCCTCCCACCGAGGGAGATCCCACCGCCTTCCTGTCCAGCAGGGCTCCGGCGGGGCTGGAGATGGGCACATTAGTGCCAGTGCAAGGGACAGACATGGGATGGGGGGCGCCCAGGTTGTTGTTGTAGCTGAGCAGTTTGTTGTTCTGCAGAGACACAAAGAATACACATCATTACGATCAATATTCTACATGATCACCTCGGCTGACAGTGTGGTCCTGATCTTAAAAAGAGCTGGTGGGCTAGAGAGAGAGAGAAGCTCTTGCACGACTGTGTTCTTTTTGGCGCTGACAACATAAGCGGATACAGGCCTATAGAGCAGCAGCTGGTTTGGCAAGTTGCCCCGGTTAGGAATGTGTGCCTGTTTAGTAAATGGAGCAGCAGCACATGAGAGGCCACAGGGCTGCTAGTGGCTACAAAGAGGCGGCATCATTTGGGAGATAATGAAGGTGGCAAAACATCCTGCTGAATGAATTACAAGGAGAAGCTGATCTGCTTCTCAATACACGTACAAACTAGAAGACTTCGCTGGTTTAGTCACTGATTGACATTAGTATTAGAACTAAAAACCAACCGCGCAGGAAAAAGGCGCAGTTTAAAAAAAAAATATATAAAATAAATTTGACACTGAAAACATTAAAATGCATGCGGACGAAAACAGAGCAGTGACGTTAACTCTCCGGTGAACCGTTAACGATTTCTAAAACCAGTTAAGTGTTAACAAATATTAACGCGGTTAATCACAGTAACAAGGTTTATGGAGGCAATAAGCAAGTAAAAGCCAGACGAATCTAGTCAATGATTAGCGAGCATGTGTCTGCTTTGTGAGGAGTATTAAAAGTGGCGCAAAACTGCGCTCATTAACAGAAGAGGGACACGAATAACGTGTGAAACTGCCGTAACTGGTTCGCAAAACTAGACGTTTTGGGTTAACTGACGTGGCACATGTTGACTATAAAAAAAGTTTAACATTTCAACAATTGTTAACAGTTAATGTTAAGTTACAGGCAGGCTTCGGCAACACTTTCTAAAGACACTCGTTTCACACAAACAACGCTTTCAGGTCTAACGTTGAGACGGGAAACAACAGGTTTATGATACATTTTAAGTGAAGCGAAGAGCAAAAATCCAAACAAGCAAAAACAAAACAAGCCTCCAAACAAGCGCGTCACGGCGAAGGGCCGCGTGCAGCTCCTCATTCCTCCACAGCGGCTAACATGCTAACAGAGAAGACCAGACAGAGAGACAGAGAGGCAGAGAAAAAGTTTTAAAGCTACCTTGTTCATTACTTCGAAGTCGAAGAAAGGCGACGACAGCACGGCTGTGGTCATCTTTGCAGCGGACCAGGGTTAAATCAAAAGTAGTAGTAAAAAAAAAAAAAAAAAAAAAAACTCCCAAACAAAAATTAAAGTGTGCTTGCTCGAAAAGTTGCGCAGGTCTGCTGAGTTTCTGATTTGCAGCTCCTGGATATTTTTTGACCCTGCAGAAACACCCCCTCTGCCCTGCATCAGCTCCGACATTTGCTTTATAATCCTTTGCAGGAGGAGCCTCGAGCACTGGGCGGTAACTTTTTCTGTTAACTTTTTTTTTCTTTTCTTTTTTCTCCTCCTTCCTCTTCTGAAGGGAGACAAACTTTCAGTGGGTTGTCAGTTTGTTTGAGATTACTACACGGTTTGCACGCAGTATGAATACTGAACAGTTTTTTTTTTTATTTCTGACCAACGTGCAGCAAAAAATAGCTGTATCTCTATAGTAAACCACTTTATTGGTTTATCAGGAGAGCATAGCCAACGGATGACACATAAAAGTGACTTATTGTACATGTACTTTTTATTAACTTTGTTAAAGGAATAGTGTCTTAACTTAAATGCTCAAGTAAATCTTGTGACTCTCAGTTGATTTTAAAGTCACAGTGGCAAAAAGTAAGCTGTTCTCCAGCTTTATTTCCTTCTTTCCCTAATGGGAGTCTGGTACTTAGTCTGGAGTTGTTTACTGGGAGGCGCTGCATTATCCTCAGGGTTTCAGCTACCATCCACTACTCTGTAATTAATTTACTCCTAATTGCTGGACTGCATCGTCACTTGTGGGACTTTCCGGTGAATTCAGGCAGCCAAGGCTTTTAACTCTTTCCCGACCTCAGTTATTAAACTCTTCTTTCTCACACTACGGCTCCTCTTCCTCACCAGCAGGTATATACAATGCTGCTGAATATGTGTCATTCCGTCAGGCAGGCCGTAACCTGATACATGAGTGATCTCACCAGATTCAACCACAGCCAGTGACAATGACGCTTTGCAGCCACACGTGAAAGAGCTGGGCTGCAGAGAGGGAAACCTATACAAATCCATTGTGGTCCATCGTCTTCCTCTCTTTTCCTCCCGCCCTCTTAAGTCCATGACGGAGCACCCATCGGCCATGTGCAGAGTCAATGTCAGGGTTGGGTTGCAATAGAGGAGAGAGGAGGGGAAATAAAGGCAGGGCTGGGGGAGAAGAAAAGAAGCTGTTAACCAGGAGAAGAAGAAGAAAAAAAAGTTGGAGCTGGAGGAGGGGATGATGGAGTGAGGGGGAGATTTATGGGGGACGTTTATTACTACACAGCGCTGCCCCAGGGGAGGTGAGGGAAGAGGAGTGGGGGGGGGGAGGCAAAACATTCCCTTTTCCCTTCCTCTTCTTTGCCCATACAGAAGCCACACAGGGGGTGGAGAGCTTTGTCTCCGCCATGAAGGAGGCAGGGGAACTTGTTTTTCTGCTGAAGTGTTGAATGTAGTTGAGTTAGCAAAGGCCAGATACAGAGCTTGAATGCAGCATCTTCATTTCAAACAGATCTAGGCCTGTCCTTTTAGGAACCTCAATTTTAATCTCCCCGTGCATTAAGAAAAGTATATATAACTTTCCGACATATTCTGGACTCCGTCAGGGAAGAGCCAGGGTGTGTGTTTTTAACATAAAAAGAGTTTTACGAGCCAGGGCTGTTTGGCGTAATCTCCCCCTGGAGTGTTTTCACAGACGACAGGCATGGGTGTGGGGGGGTGGGGATGACAGCCTTGCTTGAAATCCCGTCTGCAGTTCAAAGGTCCTGTCCCAGATTGATTAAGTAGATCAGATCGATCGTCTCTCCTCTGAGGAAAATCTACAGCAGGGATGTAGGGGAAGGAATTTACAGCAAATACAAAAACCTGTTGCTGGAGTGAAATGATCTACAGGATAATATGTCACACTTTAAACATAATCAGAGCTAACGGTTATTTAAGTACAATGGATGTGATGTTGGAGCAAATAGATTCGCGTACAGATTTGAACTCTACAAGTTCAGCAGGGTTAAAAAAAACAACTCTTTGACCCTGATGTGAGATGTCTTCTCTACTGCAGCCCGGCCTCAAGAAGCCTCACACTCTGCAGTTGTTTACTTTAATACTCTCAGATGTATCGTGCTTGCTTGTTGTTGTGCGGTGCAGTTGTCCTTCCAGGTTCAGGAGGAGGCACCTGCTTCCTGCCCAAATGAAAATCTCTCGGGGGATATTGTCCGATGTGTTCCTGTTTTAAACGTACAGACAGTAAACAGCATAATTTTGACACAGCGCCTTGCGGTCGTCAGCAGATGCGTTCATACGTCCGCGGTTTACTGACTTCAATGCAAACCCAACTAGTCCTATCGGACTAAATTAACTTTTGTTACAGTGGAAAATAAAGTTTGAGCAAGTTGTCTGCATCTTAACTTCACACACAAAAACATATTTCATATTTCTTAAATGGGTCATATTTAGGTTATATTTAGCAGTTATCAACTATAGTTTTTTTTTAAACTTTAAAACAAGAACTTGTCTTTTCTTAAATGTTGAGATCAAGTCCCTAAATGGTATTTGGTGGCATTGTACGATGTAGTCTGGTAGGCTGCATAAGAACACCTACAAAACACGATATGCAGGATTCACTCAAGGTTGACATTTGCCATTAATACTGAAATTCACTGAAAATTAAGGCTGCAACTGAAGATTGTCTGTAAGTCCAAGATGATGTCTTCAAATGTCTTGTTTTGCTGAACCAAAAGGCCAAAATCTAAATACATTAAATGTAATATCACATATGTCAAAGAAAAGCAGCAGATTCTCATAAATGAAAAGCTATAAGAAGAGAATGTTTGGCATTTATTGCTTGGAAAATTATAATTTTTCTGTTGGTTGACATAATCGATTAATGGACTAATTGTCCCGACTTCAAATATATATATCTATATATACTGTATATTCCATCACAGCTTGTAAAAGTCACGGGTGTAATATTTATGAGGTTTTCCTGTCCAATCATTCCATCCACTCCCCAACAAAAAGAACAATCTACATGTCAGCTCTCCTTCCTCAGGCAGGATTTTCCTCTCGCTGTTGACAGAGTCGAGTCTCTCTCTCTCTCTCTCTCTCTCTCTCTCTCTCTCTCTCTCTCTCTCTCTCTCTCTCTCTCCCTCTCTCGGGAGACTTGATTTCTGAGGATTTGTGCTCCTCCAGGTCAAAGCTGTCCTCCTCTGGCTTGGAGGCCCTATCAGTCTCTGCTGGTGCTGCAGTCCGTCCCTCCTCAGCCTCCTCAGGCTTTGATTTCTGCCTCCTGCGCTGACGACCCCGTCCTCAGAAGGGAGGATGGGGTCACTGATAACGTTTAAGTGGGATGACTGGATGTTAAATCTTTTATCTAACTGAACAGGAGATGAAAGAAGTTCTGGGGAAACTCAACAAATTGGAAGTTGTCTGCGCTGCGGTGACCGTCTGTTAAAGCAACAGTTTACTGTTGCTCCTCCTCACATCCAACAGAGGGCAGAGTTCTGCCTTTCCTCCGTACTCGGCATTTCCTATTTACTCGCCTCTCTTTGTACAGTATTTAAAGTGTCTCCTTGTTTGCCAAAAGCAAAAATTTAGATGATTAAATTTGTTACAACGTGAGTGAAAATTGCTAAGATTAGACACTTCAGGTCAGCACAGTCAAACGCAGCTCTGTGCTTGTGTGGCTTTGAGGGGAGTCAGAACTCAGCACAAGCCTCTGTATTGTGTAATCAGCCTTTTCACTGGCACACTAACTCACTGGCCTCACATGAAGCAAAGAGACTTATCAACGACACCAAACACAAACGCTTAGACTTGTTGCGCGGTAATCTCAAGCTGTGCTGCACCACATCAGTTAATGTGACCACAGGCTCATTAAACAACGTCTTAAAGGATAAATAAGTAGTATTTTTTTTACTGCCTCGTGGGCATTTACGCTCTGGGGATTGATAGGTTTGTCGATAAATACCAGTGACTTAGCTGTTTGCCACATACTGGCTTTTATGCTATCTTATAAAGTTTATGTTTCCAGCTGAAGTATCTGTTTTGGATGAAACCGTCTCCCACATACACTTGTATTTTCAATTCCGTAAAACTGAAGGGTATTATGAGCAACTGTAAGTGGAACATTACCTCTTCACCAGAAATGTATGTTGCATCTTGTGTCTTGTGGTGAAAATGATTTGTGTCAATTACGTATGAAGAGGTGAAAGATCAGATCCTTTTACTTAAGAACAAGGGGCATTACCATAATGTACAAATACTTTGTTAAAAGTATAAATAAGTAAAAGTACAGAGCAAAATGTACTTAAGATATACAGTATAACATACTCAATCTACAGAAAAATGTCCGTCTTGAGTGTTGTATTATCATATATTTTATAATCTAGTCATTATTTAGGATGCTTTAATGTGCAAGAAGTGTTGTTGTTGCTGTTGTAGTTTTAACTGCTTCATGTGGTAGTTTAACCTATAGTGCTATATTTGATGTTTAAGTTGCAATCAAGTTGACATTTCTATGTAAAAGCTTGATGTAGAAAGTAACTAAAGATGTGAAATAAAAGTAGTGGAATAGAAAGTACAATGTACGTATAAAGTAACATAAAATGGAAATACTTGAGTAAGATCCAAGTATCTAAACATTGTACTTAAGAACAGTACTTGAGTAGATGCACATTTCACCACTGGAAGCATGGTTTATTACAGTAAACAGCCTTTTTTAAAGCCATAGATTACTAAACACAATGACTTCCCATTTTTTCCCGAGCATGTGAGCATGTCTTTCGTAACACTGACAGGACAAATTGTTGAGCAATCAGATTCAGGGATAGTTTGACCTAAACAATCTTTTATTTCTTGAATATGTTGTCATGCGTCGGCCCTCGTTAGCCACGTTTTCGTTTTCTGTGTACATTCCTCTTCCCCCCACATCTGCATGAGTTTTGGCAGCCAGGACATCCATGTTTGCCTCCTTTCATGTCTCATGGTATGTTTGCCATATTCATATGGGAGGGCTGTGGTCATCTCGCAGGGTGAAACTAGCCTCAGAGGAAGAGGGGGAGGGAGGGAGAAAGAGGGAGAAAGGGGAGGGGGGGGGATAAGAACTAGCAGCGATTAATTGTCCGTAAGAGTAGCCGCAGCATTGTTAGTGGTGAACCACCGGCCGCTCTTGCTGATGTTGTTCCCATGAATCGCTCCAGCGTGCCCGTCCGCTCCACTTCCACTGCCCTTCGTCTCACACTGGGTGGGATGCGGCATCAGTGGCTCGTTTGGACGGCTTCGACGCGTCACAGCCGCATTACAACCACGACCCGAGTTCAAAACAAACACCATCTTGGAAATGAGAGTCTTTGGCCCTGTCAGTATCAAATTCACAGCGAAATAGAGTGATGATAATGATGTTTTGGTTGAATGCGAGGTCGCAGAAATAGCAACAAAGCAAGAGATGTGAGGGGTCAGCATTCAAAGGGGATTTACTGTCCAATTCTCCGCCGACACGCCGGCCTCTAGAGGAGGGTTGTATTTAGAACGAAAGGCCAGCTTCCTCCTCTGACTTCCTAACCCGTGTTTCCTGAGGAACAATCTTTCTGTCTGTCCAGAGGGCTCATGGGAAGGGAGAGTTTGGGTTTCCACTCGCACATTAGGGGTTGCAGCAAAGGTCAAAGCCATCAAGCAAAAGAAATGAGACGAAGACCACATTGACGTGACGCACAGTGCGGCACACTCACAGTGAAGCAATGGGCAGATGATACGCATGGACACACTTAGGGAAGAAAAGGGTTTAGGGACGTAGTGCTTGTTGTGTCCAGTCGCTGGGGGACCAGACAGACCTGACCCTGGTCCAGGTGTCACGACCATGCGGTGGACGCTGAAACAAGATATTCCTCAGCTCCTCACTCAACGCATGAAGAAAAAAAAATCAATGGGCTTTGTATTGCGTCCGAACAGTGGAAAGCATTCTCTCACCAAAAAACTCCTGTCCCATCTGTCTCCATTTGCCGGCACTCTCAGACCTCACAACCGGCCCTGTGTGGTCACTCCTGGACTAGAATTACACAGTCCATGTGTCCAGCTCCGGACAATACACAAAGCCAACCGCCTCGTGTGACCCGGCCCACTTTTCTCACACTTAACCCCTCGCAGATTTATCGAATTGGACGCATCTCCTCTCAAGTTATTGATATTCCTCCAGATGCCGTTGAGGAGGATGCACTTCTGACACGGTTGTATTTTGTTTTTTGACAACAATTTGCGTATCGTAAAAAAAGACTTTGTGAAATTAGCTTTTGATGTTGTTTGAATTGATGGCAGCATGGTTTTCATTAAATTAATGTCGAGCTGTGAGAATAAGAGTTGTTTGTGAGCCGTCCTCAGTCGACCCAGGGCATATGGCGATGTTCAGATTCCTCCTTGTTGTCGGCGTGTGATGATTTACTGTGAAAACACGTGCTTTTAATGCAGCTCTACTTTGTTCCTTCTTGTCTTTGTTGATAGCAGAATGCTACAGACCACTTGATGAATACACCTCTGCAGGACGTCGCTTGTTGTTTTCCAGTACTACTCTCCATGCAGTCTGGTTAGTGTAAATGATGGCCTCGAGAACTCAACACACTGCAACTAAAAGACAACACAAATAGAAAAAACACAAACAACACATGCTCAGTATTTAGAAACAAATGTGACAAAGAAATAAAACACATGCAAATTAAAAAAAAAACACCACATTCATCAATTTGACAACACATATGCAGCTCAAAGAAATGCACTGCAAATCCAGAAAACACAACACAAATACGCAAACGCACTGGTTGTGTTTGTTGTATCTGCAGCACGTTTGTTTATGTTGTGCTTCTGTATTTGTTTGTGTTGTTTGTATTTGCTGTTTCTGTATTTTGTTATATTTTCTGAATTGTCGGCATGTTTCTGCATTTGCAAAGTCTTTCTGCATTTACCGTGTGTTACACCGTTACCTGCGACCGTTTCATATCGTTAACAAAATGTTAACCACATGTTACGTTAACCGCAAACGTTAAAAACGTGCAAACCTTCTGGGTCAAAATACTACGCCAAAAGTTTCTGCACAGGCGGCAAAATATGATGAGTATCGGGATGAGATCACATTGGGAAAACTGTGTCTGATTTCACTGTGTGTGTGTTATGTTATGTTTTGTGCCCACACCGCAAACCGATCAACTCCTAATCTGTCACTGTGTTGTCAAATTGGTGAATTCGTTAACTTGGGCTTGGTCTTTTTGAATGTTAGTTGCAGTGTGCTGAGCTCTTGGAGCACACTTAGCTTATGGTTGAGGTGGTAGTGTAGCTGAAGAAAAGCAGTAGGCGGGTGTAGCGGTGAACTCTGAGAGCTACAGGTGTTTCGGCTTCAGCAGCAGATTGTTCATCTGTTAAACTGCACCTTTGCCTTTCCTCCCGAGATGAAAAGTCCTCATAACTTTCTGCTCTATTCTTCTCTGTGACCTGCCACGACTCCCGCAGTGTCACATGAGCTCATGAAGTGCATCCGTCTTCACTTTAGTGGAAAACGACGAGGAAATGAGCAAAACTCAGACTTCGCGGATAAAGATCAAGGAGCCTATGGTAGAACGATTTCCTGAGAGGAATATAGACAAGACTTAAACAGCATTTTTACATTCCCACAGGGCCCAGAATACATCACCATCTAACCGCTTTGATTGTAATTTTGCAGAAAGCGCTCCCAATCACTCAAAGAAAACAAGTCGTAGGGATTCTATGTGATTGCCCACAGTCCAAACACAGCACAGACCAAAATAGAGTTCGATGTCCAAGATGAGTCTAAGCTGCTTCTTTTTCTTGTTTTTGAACGAAAACAACCCTCTGGGTCTGTGAGGCCGGTCCAGTCCAAATGGCCCCAACTGTTCCCCGCTTTGCTTCTCTTTGTCCTCTCCCTCTTTCAGACGGTCTTCTTCCCTGGCAGTGAAAGAAGGTGCAGCTGTGTGGAGTCCTTTAGGTTGAATGAGAAGAATCAGCCCATTTGGTTGACTTTCCTGGCCAAAGCTATAATTTTCTGCTGCCAGGGTTTAACTTCCAGTCCAGAGCAGTTCCTGGGCTCCAGCCGCTCGTATCCAACAGGACAATGGGGATTGCCCTACAGCCATATACCACACAGGGGTCCAATTGCCTGTCTGCCAAAATGCGGAAACATCTACGGGTCTAGACCAAACCACTACCTTTTTAACAAGTCAATTAGTCTAATTAAAATGGCTGGTTTCTGACACAAAGCTACTTGTGAGAACCAAAATGTCTTTTGCTCCTGCCTGGTTATGTCTCATTTCAAGGTACTGACGGTCATTTCTAGAAGAATACTTTTAACAAAAGAAACATAATTGAAACATAATTGAGAACAAGTGGAATTGCTTCTTACTTCTGTTTACCTCGCACAGCAGCTGTTTTCTTGCAATGTCATATATTGATATGTCACATGAAAATCCATTTTCTCCGAGACGACATGGAGAGGCGATTGTTCGTTCAAAACAACAATGGCTGCCCCCAAAGACGATAACGTCTCTATAGATGCTGCAACAGCATAATTCATATCAGAACTGGAGAGTATTTCTTCCTTCAAAGATGAGCAAAGAACGGCACTGAAGGCTGGTTTCTGCTCTTCTCCCGACTCGCTTCAGCAAGAGTTTGATTGACGGATGGTTCATCCAATCACCAATTATTTTTTTGAATGTGTCGGCCCTTTTCCAAACAGTTTCCATTGCCGGCTTCTCAGATGGTTCTGTGTAACAAACCATCTGGCGGGTCAGGTTAGTTTTTCTCTTGATTTCAGAACAATAATCTCTAAAGGTCGATAATGAGACTAAATGACTTGTCAAAGCAGGTGTTTATTGTAATTTGACCAGTAACATGTGTGTCAGCGAGTTTGCGATACGGAGCTTTAACAAGCAAAAAATTGGTATGAATTATTCCCTGAGTTTGGTTGTAGCTGTTGTGAGTGGTTTAATGTCATTAGCATGGAAACATACACAGCACTGCTTGTGTGTGTTTCCAGTAAGCACTATTAGTGTCACATCAGGCCCTGGTGACTCTGTCAACCCAGGGGAGTACTCACATTATTGCTGTGTTGTGTGACAGCTGAATATGGAAACACTTCTTGCGCTTGTTAAATACTTTCTGGTTTGCCTTTTTTTTCTTCTTGCCTTGGACTCTTATAGGGTCTACAAAGTCTAGTAAAATCCAATGGCTTTCCCAGAAATGAAAGTTTATTGTTCCCCCTCAGCCCACTCGACTCGTAAATAATGGCACATTTACCAAAAATCCCAAGCCGACAGCCCCCACTTTCATACCATTACCAGTACCATACGCCAAAACCGCTGCCAAAATACACCCAAACAATCCCCCTTTCTCCTCATTGAAACCTTCCAACTGTCTGTTAACAGTGTTTACTCCGTTGAAGCCCTCCAACTTGACACTCAGAGGGAAGAACCGTCCAAATGCTGTCGGTGGGAACTGTATGGACACCATTAAACTCCAATCTTCATTTTTTTTTTACTTTTGTTATCATAACAAAGAGCTTTAAGTACTTTACCAGGCGTGTGCATGCATCAAAGGGCTGCCGTTTTTCTGTTTGACTACAATCTGTGTCGCACCAGCTACAATATGTGTAAGTTTGATCCAAGGTTAATAAACCTCACTGCAGTCTTTGCAGCAAGAAAAGGATTTGTATTGAGTGAGTCACAAAATGAACTTTTGATGCTAATAACGCATCTTTTTTTTTGTGCTCTTCAAACTAGAAAAATATCCTTTTACTCTGCTGTCAAACTGGCTTATATCCACACGAACACTTAAAAGAAGGATGCGGTCAATTTCTATGCGAGACACTCATTCAGATCTTCCGACAACACTGACACGCAAGTCGGCATGATCCAATAAAATCAAAGATATAATGAAGAGGCGGATGAAATGAGTTCCACATGGGCACCATCCCTATGTCAGGAAATCTATTAACATGGGGACCTCTAGTATTTACCTTATTTCCATAAAATCTTCACAGCTGTTTCCGGGCACCTTGGGAGCTCACCTTGACCTGCTTTGATCGTCCACACTGGCTAAAACACCAAACAATCAAGCTTTAATGTTGTCTACGGATTCTACTTTGTGAATGGGGAGACCAAATGGAACAGGGTTAGCAGGTGAGGAGCAAAGATTAGCGTGCAGCGGTGGAGACAAAGGGCTGATGTGTAGGTGGGACCACAGTACAGTATAGTACTGGAGCTTCCACTGTGGGCAACTTTCTCACTGCATGACTCACCACATGAGACGGATGCACATTTGAAACATACCCTCATATTAAACGAGGACATTAGCATTGACGTACAATTTGCGGTGTTTACAATGAAAAATGTGACAGTAGACTAATATCAAAACACAGAGGGGGAGACTTCTTATGAATCCATCTTGTGTCTGATTTTGAGTGAGCGCCTCAATGGACCGGAGCCAGAGGCTGTTTTTGTCTGCCTGTCCCCACACACAGGATATGAGTCTGTCCTGTTGACAAGCCTCTGAATCAACAGCTTCTATCACATTGCTGTCATGTGAAATTAGAACTGCCTTCTGCTATCTTAAGAATCTTAAATGGGTGGCATTACGTTGACGCAATTAGAGGATGAAGAGTTGGGAAATAATTATGTTGAAACCTTTTTCACAGGTCACAGATAGAGAGAGGAAGAGAGGCATAGAGTGGGTATTTGTAGAGCTCAGTATTCTGTCGTGATTTATCTCCACTGAGGTAATATCAAGGTCGGCGCCCTGAAAATGTCTTTGCTTCAACAAGATGCCTTGAGCCGGATAAGAGAGCCTAAAGCTCCCAGTTCAGCAGCATGATGGATGAAAAGTGTTCTATCTTGTTTATGCAACCTGACACAAGGCATCTGCTGGCCTCTGGAGCACTCACTTCATGCCGTAACAACGCTCTCCGCTCCCTATACAGAGATTATAGCGGTATTTCAGATGTAGGAGGACTTTAAATGAATTCCATCTTTTTGGAAACTTATATTTACATATCTGATCTCATAGTTGCAGCACATTAACACTTTCAGATTTGACATTTGAGATTTTGAGTGAAATGTCTTGACTATTGTCTATTGGATGGATTGTTGTGAAATTAGCTAAAAGCATTCATGCCTCCCTCAGGATGAACCCTAATGACTTTAATGATCCCCTGGCTTTCCATCATCAGGTCAAAGATCAATCAGCCTCAGCTACTTTGTGTTTAACGCTAATTTGCTAGTGTTAGCATACTAACATGCTAAAATATGATCGTGACCGTGGTACACATTACACCTGTTAAACAGGAAGAAGAAAGTTACCGCTAGCTCAAAGACTTCAAATTAATTTAATCCCTTTCGATGTTCGACTATTAGCTTTAAAGGTGCAGTGTGTAGGATGTGATGGCATCTAGCGGTGAAGTTACTGATTGCAGCCAACTGAAATTCTCTCGCTCTGCTAAGCGTGTAGTAGGAGAACAATGGGGGCCGATGCAGAACGTGAAAACAGAAATGGCCTTATCTAGAGGGAGTGTTTTGTCCGTTCTGGGTTACTGGAGAAACTTGGCAGCGGGGTCTGTGAAGAGGACCTGCTCCATATGTAGATTTAAATAGCTCATTCTAACGTAACAAAAACGCAACGATTCCTATTTCCAGGTGATTACACGCTAAAGAAAACATACTCTGCCAATATATCCCCCTAAATGCTGCACACTGTGCCTTTAAGCAACACCTAGCTTAAATCTAACATGTGGCTTAGATTAGAAAAAGGCAGACTTAAAGCTCATCTGCTCTTCTACAGTAAAAATAAATCTTTCCACAAAGTAGCCTACTGACCTGAATTTATTACCTGTCTTCATGCCTCATGTTTCAGCAAACAAACACCTTGTTAAAAGACGCAACACTTTGAGTGATGGCGTAGCGTGCGCAACCCCAGATCAAGTCATGTAGCCACATCATCATATCCTTCTGGAAAAGCTATTGTGGATCTTCACAGTAAATCCAGGACTGTGCAGATATAATGCAATCTTTCATTAGATGTTATAGTATACTCTATTATTCAGCTGTAACATTTAGGCTTATTGCTCTACTGTGAAACTCTATCTATTAATCCCCTGATTATTTTTCTTGAAGAAAATAAATTCCCAGCCAACTATTTATGTTTTATGGCGTCAAGATTCTGTTATGAATTCTGGGCAAGCTTCCTATTTTCCAGCATATCAAGCAGGAGAGAGTGGACGCAACCAAGGTGGAACGTTTGGCAAACTAGCACAGGTGTGGATAGATGTGCTAAAACTGCAGCTTTTTATGGTCTGAACTGCTTCAACGGAGCCAAGTCGTGTAACAAAACCCAACCAGCATTCACTGGTTATGCCAATATGCTTTTGCGGTTTTTGCTTTTTTCAGAATAGACAAATAAATAGGTATGTATGGAAAACAATGTGCTCTTCGACATGCTGTAATCATTATACAGTCTTGTAATGTACCATAAACGTCGTAGCACGAGGCAGTGATGGAGTGTGTTTGCTCTTGTGCGGGTGGGCTGGGTTTTGAATTGTGCTCCATATGTAAAGACTGCTGCTTCAATATCTCTTCCATCTGTCTTTGTCATATGACTAACTCAAACATAATCTCCCATTCAACTTTTTCTCCTCTTACACTCTCAAGCTCATTTTTAAAAACGTCCATTTCTACAGGACACAGATCCCTTCAGACAAACAGCTGCTTGCATAAACTTTAGCCCTTTCTCATACCGTATTTAAATGGTAAAAACATCAAGGCAAAGAAATAAAGACAGCTGAAGAAAGACAAAGGGATGCAGAGGGAGGGAGGCAGAGACAGGCCTAGCAAGGGAGAAAGTGCGGAGTCATGCTGTAGGAATGCTGGAGGGGGGGATTGCTGGCGTGACTGCCCCATTTTTCACAGCCATAATCAGAGCCAGCTGTCAGTGAGAAGGCCCATAAGATGAAGGGGGTGGGGGGGAAATAGGGAGGGGGAGGGGGAGGGCTAGGGAGGGGAGGAGTGGGAGTACTGGGTTTTTGGAAGTAGTTAGAAGGCGAGGAAAGAGGGGGAAGGCAAGGAACACGAAGAAGTTGGTAGAGTTTTCATGATATTCATTTATTAATATCCCTGTGTCTCCGGGTTTAAGAGTTGTATCTGGTAATCCTCTGTAACCAAAGTGTAAAAAAAAATCTGTGTCTTTGTGTGAACACGCCTTTGTGCACGCATGATAACGCACAATAGTAAACAGGAGGAGGAGATGTGGCCTTCACTCGGCCCGGCTGCAGTCAGTCTGAGCCAGGTTAAAGGAGGTCGGGGGGGGGGGGGGGCCAAGGGTGGAGCTTCCTGCCTTCCTGCTGCTCCTGAGACGTCTGCAGTGTAGAATGACAAAGCAGAAACTCTTAGACAACGTCTGTATGGAGTGCACAATCCTTTGTGTACATATGTAGAGCAGGGATATAAAGAGCAAAAACTAAAACCCACATTAAATGTAATGAAATACTATTAGGACTTGCGAAATTCTGATTTTCAGAGCATTATCACAGATCAGGAACAGATGCATCTTGTAATAAGAATCAGCCTACAGTGCAGTAGTTGTACTTTGCACATCTGTGACTGTGGTAACGCTGCTGCTACCAGCCATGCCAGTGCTTTTATAGCCCCAGAGCTCCACATGTAAACTCCTGGTGTGTTTATGTTTAGTCTACAGTCCTACGGTACATCTTCCTTCCGTTATACGTGAGGTTCTCTTATGTTTTGTCCTACAACAAATGTGTTCATTCTCCCAATTGTAGGTCAAAATTATGAACTTGTTGCACCCTAATTTGATGAATCAGGAAAAGTGATGATAAAAAGGAGAAATCCTGATGACAAAAACGCTGACAGTTTCACTTGTAAAACACCCTTGACAGATAAAAAAGAAAATAAACGTGAGGTGAATTATTGTTTCCTGACGCAGATTGAGGTATTACGGTTCTGTGGTGAGATATGTTTATGACCTATCTCCCTTTCACAGTGTACAGTGACACATACTTTATGTGACCCTGGGTAGTTTGATGGAAAAAAGTCTCTAGTGGGAACGACTTGGCTTGTTGATTTTTTGGTGATTCATGGCTGTTAAAGAGGTGACCTCCTCGAAGTTTGAGTACCGACTCTTCACGCTAACCTCACATGCCTCCGACACAGACAGTACCCTCGAGACTTCCAAGAAATAGTGTCACTAGCTAATGAACTTTGCAACCACTACACTGATGTCTTTCTTTCCTAAGTGAGTTCAAATAAATCATCTCTGCTTGAACTGCACAGCTACAGTTCTCTCTGAGAATTGGTTCAATGCAGAGGCCTCCTCACCTTGATTTTAAAAATATCTCCCCTTTATATTTTTACAATGAGCTGTTACCAAAGCACAATAGAGGACGCGCCCAGGCAGAAAACTTTAGAAGCATACATCTTGGTGTCTGACAAGCTATTTTAGGCCTCTAACAGAACTCCCCTTTCTGCCCACTTCCTGTGCTCAGGTCTTGATTTAATGCGACACAACAGGCTCAGAAATCAACGGGGGCTCGAGGCAAAAAGGACCATGACAGTATCTAAAATGCCCAAGAACTTAAGATGCTTTTGAAATGAATAAGTACTGATGTTGTCGCTGTAATTTCAAGTATTTAGATGAAAGGAGCATCCCGGACGAGCTGTGTCCCAATAACATTCCAAATATGAATTGTATTCAGTATCTAATTGAATAGTATGCAGTTTTGGCAGCTACAGCAAATCATTGCACTTTTCTTTTCCGTTTATAACAACAGGAAATGATACAAGACTTGGCCGGGTCAACCTGCTATAGCAAAATGGCTGGGCCCAGGGGCGGACTCAGGCTGTCTGAGGGGCAGGGGCGACAAATATAGAAAGGGCACCAGCTGTGGGGCACCAGCACACAGACAGTAGAGAGCACTTCATCACGGTTTTCTCCACTGGAAGGGCCCCCTGGAGGGCACTTCATCACATTTGTTTCATACATTTGTTTCAGGGTCCTAATGTCACATTCTCATGGCATAATGGGATAACTGAATAGAACAGACATTATTTGTTATTAGTGACCCCTGCGCTTTTTCTGCCATGACAATTCAAAATGGTTGCTTGTTATAAAGGCCGATGCAAGTCTTGAAACCAAATTTACTCTCCTCAAGGTCTTTGTGCTGCACATGTCTAAACACATATTAGGAGACACAGTCAATGTAGGGTCACACTAAACATTTGTCCTGCTACTTTTGGCTCCATCTCCAGTTCACTTCAGTAGAAACTGAGTGAATTCAAGAGTGTGTTTTCTGTTTCGTTGGGATTCACCTTTGTTCAACTTTGACAGTTGGGACGTGCATGGTTGGCCAATGGAAACACTCATGTGTTCGGTGTGGTCTCGCCCAGAGACTACAAACTGCAGTATCGCTCTCTCTCTCTCTCTCTCGTTACGTTATGTTTCTTTATTTGAACAGGGACAATGCACAAAGAACATTTACCCAATATATAATAGGGAGGGATGTAATGTAACCTGTTTTAGCAAGTGGCTATTTTCCGCCCGTAGTCTTTGGGCAGGTAGGTAGAATAATTGTATAGTATTATGTTTTTTTGTAGTTGTGAGTTGCTCCTCTGTATCTTTTCTGCAGTGTATTCAATATTATTCATCAGGAGTAAACTCAAAAATCAAGCAAATTGAGTATTTCTTGTGACATCTTTGAGTTACTTAATTTGATTGCTTTTTGTCACGTGAATCCACATCTTTGAGGTCTGCTCAGAGTTGGAGGTAGAAGATTGAATATATGAGCAGCTAGGCCTGCAAGTTTTCCAATTGTGGAAAATAGTGTAAACATACAAAATACACAAAATGTGAATTTATTTGCACATATGTAATGCATGATTTAACACCAGCTCTTTCTTGTTTATAAGATGTGCCTGAATCCAGCTCAGCCCCCCTTTCATTTCTCTGCCTGGAAGTTGTTTATCAGAGTGGGAGCGAGTGGCCTGTAGCCTCTCTTGACTTTTAGCCAAGGCGAAAGTAGAACGGGTTCAATCCCTGGACTTTTGACTCTGACAGTGTGTCGACCCATGTGGCCCGGCTGGTCCATTATCGGAATGAGAGGGGCATGCTGACCCTCGCCAACCTTGATTTGGGGAAAGTGCAGCGTCTACTATGAGTCATTACTCCATCACCCACAGAACAAAAGGTGAGACCATGTCTGGGTTGGATAGTTTATAAAAAACCCTCTCAGATTGAGTGGCTTTTTGTTGAATCAAAGGTTGTTTTGTTGACTCTTGACTTAACACAGACCAGAGCTGTAGTTTTCGACTCTTTTTATGCGTCTCTCAAGTGTTTCCTTTAACTTCCTCTTTTTTTCTTTCTTTTTCAGTCTGGCTTGTTCTTTTTCGACACACAAAGACAAAAACACACTCAGCCTGCACGCAACCTTTTGTCTTAACTTTTGATCTCCAGCTTCTTCCTCAGTGTATAGAGATTAAGTCTGGTCTAAGAGTGTCCCCTCTTATCAATCGGCTGAGGCAGAAGATGATTTTCCCCCCAATGTCTGCACAGCGGAGCTTCTTCTTGGGTACTTTCCAGGGCACTTTCTCCTGTTTGGCAATATGTGGCCTTGTTTACGGAGCTGCTGAAACACTGGCGACACAACAGGCCGTGACTCACAGCGTGAACCCGGCAGTCACAGGGCTCAGTTTACAAACAATGTTTCTCTGGCCATGATCACTCTTCAAGTTTTCTGAGATCTGACCCTGAAGATCACGTTTTATGTCTGCGAGTCACAATAGTAAATGTCCTTTATTTAATTTTGTTTCCTGGCATGATCACATAATACAAGTGTTGTGGAGTTTAATTCCAGAATGAGAGATCCACCTCTATAATATTACAGCAATGGTGTCAAAATGAATGATGATGAAGCACATCATGAGGGTAATATTAAAGTTATGAGTCACTTAGTGCCGTTTCTGCTGATAATCGCATCAGTGTTATAGAAATATTGACTGATCTGATAAAATTCAAGTCACAAAAAATGTCCAAAACGGCCTGGTCAAGGTTGGTAGAGGTTACTGCAGGATATTTTCTACTCTGTAATCATCAGGTTATGACTAATAAACTGAAGGTTGGACATGATTGCCTCCACACAACCTTGTTTATCTTCTCACATAGTTAAAAGCATTTGTTTCAGAAGAAGAAATCTTCTTCAAGCATCAGGACAGAACATTAAATAGAGTTTGACGATGATAGAAATGAGGACCACAGATCATTTGCAGATTTTGAACCAGACCAAGTCAGCGTCAGTTTTTTATCTGTGAACAAAACACATCCAGCGCTCGCTATCAGCCTCGTGCCACTGCAGCGCTGCTCGCTGCAGGAACCTATGTCACTTCCTTTCTTATCTTATTGATGTGGAAAGAGGAAGCCCCCTTACTTTCCCCAGACTTACTTATCACAGCACCACAAAAAAAAGTGTGGTGATGTTATTTCAGAACTGAAATAACCAGTTTTTTTATTTCGCTTAGTAAATGTTAGAATTAACTTTATTTCCTGGCTCATAACATTAACTGTGAAAATGCATCAAACAGGATGCTGGGGGTGATTCTCTGTGTCTCCTCTTGCAGGCATCCGTGCCACCCACCAGTGCCTTGTACTGTATGAGTAAAAGTTGTGCTGCAGACTGTATGGAACATGCAGAGGAGGCGAGGAGCGCTCCACGCTTTGATGCTTCTGTGTGCATATGGAGGCACGAAGCGTCTTGCCGCTCAGTCGTTTAACCCATTCATGCCCACACAAGAATAAGTTAGTAGCATGAAAGAGCAAGAACAACAACAGCCTCCTCCATTAGGAAACCCCCCCCCCCCCCCCTCCATTGTTGCCTTTCATTTACTTAGGCACTTTGATATGCTTCATTATCATTTCCATGATGTCTGTGGATCATCGGGGCTAAAGGTCTTGTTATTTAGGTCAGAAGGTTTGTTGTTCTGCAAGATGTCATAGCAATGGCAGCCCTGTTTTTTCCTAAGACAGGGGCTCTTAACCTTTTGTGACTCAAGCCCCACTTCTGATTGCTAATAAAACCTTCCAAAATAAATAAGAAAAAAAACATGACATGACAAAAAAAAGGTAAAAAATCCTGGGTTTTAAATGTGTTTTATTCCACTGTCAGCTGTAATGACCAAAACAGATTATGAATCCAAATTGTATGTATTCTGAGTGATATTCCTTCATCACACACTTTGGAGCTTTTACTGGCGCAGGGTTTTTCTGCCACATCACTTTTTTTGTTTCAAAAAATGATCCATTTTGTGTCACTGCATCCGTGGGAATGTTAGCTATCTACCTGATGATGTGTCGTCATTGTCGTGGTGATATTCAAATGTTACTGGTTATGGACATTATGCATTTTCTTTTAACTAGCTTTGTAAATTACCAAATACATTTTTTTTTCATCTAACCATTTGGCTGTATACCTCCACGGCCCACCATTGGGCCCCAGCCCAGCTGTTGAGAGTAGTTGTCTAAGCTGTACTGTAGGGCCCAGAAGACAATTTTCCCACGCTAACTGACCCAGTAAGCAGGATTTGTGGATCTACAAGAAGATACAAGATATCTAGATTAAAACAGGGCTGAATTTTGATGTAAAGTATAGTCTGAGTGACAAATAATGGTTGTTCAAGAGTATTTCAGTTTGTAACTTAGCAGGGCAAGATCATCATTAGTAGACAATAGCTGTTGACATTTGTAACGATGATGTTTATTGTTTCTTTACATTCAAACCCAGTTTTTTAATTCTGGCTTTTTACAATAACTGTATATGCCAAAGACAGTATGGTACAGGTTAGTAAAAGGTTGCTGTTACAGCAAATATGTAAACTATGGTTAACAAATCATTTCCTCCTTTATTCAGACATTCTGTATGTATATATGAACCTTTATTTAGCAACTGTCACTGGGCCCCTCGTTTGTCTAGGAAGGGCCAGGCTTAATGGGAAGTAATGCAATAGTGCTGCATTACTTCCTCTGGGAACCTGTTAATGGTACAAACAGTCCCATAAAAACAACCACTGGATCGCAGCACAGCTAAACCTCACTTGACCTCAGTTTTGTGTTGGAAACTATTTGAAGAATTGGAGAAAGTGAGTGTGCTTCTTATCATATCATAAGTCATCAAAATGGTACAGAGGATCCTTTATTCTGTTTTGCTTTATTTCTATTCATGTTGGGAATGTACAATCAGGCGTGGAAGAGGAGATTGTGTAACACGGTCCCAAAAACGTTTTTTTTACTTAAATGCAAATGCTATGAAAATAATGTCCCCAAATTAAAGCAACAAGCCCAAATCATTTCCTGTAGTGGTGCTTAAACTCTGCTATTTCTGCTTGGCCCTGTTTATTTTTGGGGGAGGAGGCCGGGGACTGTGGACACATAATACTCCCAGAAAAGTGATTTATTTATGAATTCCAGTGCAGAACCTCCCCTCCTGAGAGCCGGCCAGCCTGCCAGAAGTCATTGGCTGATGTTTACAGGACTGGATTGGCTAATTCCCATGGTGCAGTGTGCCTGCAGTGCTATCTTATTTATACAAGGCCTGATATGGGAGAACAGAGGGGTTTATTTTAGGATATTCCCCATAGATGGATCCGATTTCTCCAACTGGAGCAGTTTCCTCCATACGTGCTGCACTTCAGGTTCTGGCGGCGTGCAGCACGCCTGTGGACGCTGCTTGCCATTCGCTTACATTTAAAAGGGCTGAATTGGCTCAGCAAAGGAAATCATGTCACAACATCTCAAGTTAGACTCGTGACAATAGACTCAGTTCAGGAACTACACTGGAAGTTGAATATTAGTCTCATGAAAGTATATGTTTCTCTTGTTCAACGCAGATTTCTTGAATGAAATATACATCTCTACATTAAAATATATAATGTAGTCTGTAATTTTATCAACCAATAACTTGAACAACTTACAACCCTTTAAAAAGAATTATGATATAATTTTACTAAGAAGCTGACATTTTTTCACATGGTGGGTTGTTAATGCTGCCAAAGAGCAATTTCTCAAGAAGCATCAAACTGAAACAGTATTTTATCAGGTGTGAGTGGATTTAATGATGTGATTGTGGTGGTAAAATGTGTCTCTTACCTCAACAAATAAATGAATCACAGGCAGAATACTTGACTGTGAGCAAAAACATGTAACTCATGTTTGCCTTTTCAAGAGCCATCCCTGACAGAGTTAGATATGCAAAAGCTTTGAGTGTTAGAATATTTCTCTGATGCGCTCAACAAGTGCTAGATGAGTCATTTTTGGAAGGGATGACGCTGATTTAGAAGCACAGCCTTCGCAGTCTGTAAATGTATTAATTATGAAGCACAAACACACGGAGACACACGGTCATAACAGACCTTGTTTGTGATGTTAAAGCCACATCTGCCTTTTACTATACCTCACGTCATTATCTGCAGGTCAGACCTGTGCTTACTGACGCACTACGTCTGCAATGCCAGAAAAACACCTTGCACCTTCCTGTTTATTTATTTTTCTGTCCTCATCTTCCTCTCTTCTCTTTCCCAGCCCCCCCCACTGCTCCTCTCTTACATCCGGCAGTGATTTAATGATTGTATAAAGGATTGAGGTTAAGGGCATCACGGAGAGAACACCCTGGCACAGATGTTGTCCTCGCTGCTGAGGTGTGTTAGTTGTTTTTATCCTTCTGAAAACTGCACAAGGCCGCTGGTGGAGCAGGTCTCCATGACCAAGTTAGGCAAAGGAAAGTCCAAGAGGTCCCTCCCCGGTGTCATCATCTGCTGCACGGAGCGGGCGCCTGGTGATATCCTTAATACTTATGATGTGACGGCAGTAGTGGAAAATAACTACGTACAAGTGCTCTACTTAAGTACCATTTCGAGGTACTTATACCTATAACTTAAGTATTTCCAATTTCTGCTACTTTTACTACACTACAGTTCAGAGGTAAATATTGCACGTTTTACTCCACTACATTTATTTAACCACTATAGTTACTTTGCAGACTTAATCAAACATAATCAATAAATACATGTATCATTATAGGATAAAATAAGACTTTATTGATCCCCTTTAATTACTTTTTTATTTAAAGTAATTAAAATGAAAAGCAGTTACCAATTACAACATTACTGTGTACAATGTAATGCATCAACGATTATGATACAGTATAATCCTTTGAGTTTCAATAGGGTCCTCGCTGAACGCTGGTTGATGCGCAGGCCCTAATTATAACATACATTATTCTAAAATAGGCCGTGCTTCATGCTAGACACGCTAGATTTATAATATTTAGCCAGCCAAAAAAAAACAGCCCCGTGTTGCCAACGCTTTTCCAATGAAAGTAGCTAGCAGCACTGGCTCCAAAAAATGCTAAATTGAGCAAGAAAGTCACAAAGACAGCATGTCATTTCAGGTGTCCCTCCAAAGACGGAAATAATTATTATGAACAAAAACAACAACCATGGCTATTGTTTGTACACACAGCTGTCAACTGAGCAGCTTGTGGAAGACTTCAGTGATGAGCGATTAGTGCACAAGCAGAATAGGAGCAGGTAGGACGACAGACAGTAGCCCGTCCACTCATTACTTTAGGGCCGAATGAAATGATTGGAGTCCTGCAACAGCCACAGATACCCACTTTTTTTTTTTTTTACTTCTTCCACCACTTGGTGACAGTAACTCAGGCTTTCTTTTAATTTCCTCTGAACTCTTTCAGCAATCACCTTTTGTGATAACTGGTGATGTCATAGAGGTGAGCTTGTCTAATGTTACTGAACCACTGTGCGCCTCTGAATAGACACTGGTGATGAAGCGGTTTGGCATTCTCGAGCAATACCTAAAAAAAAAACTTGACAAGCTTCCTGGTGCACTTCCCTTTGATGTCATTGCTGTTGGGTATTTTTCCACTCACAGTGAATACTGTATCTAGTTTCAGGTGCACATGCAACCGCACACGTGCTCCTAAAGTGTAGCATGACATGAAGAGATGAGGTAAAGCTTTGTGTTGTTCTGCAGTTGTGTGCAAACCAAAATAGTCAGTTGGAGGATTACTTTGTTTTCCTCTCAAAAAAACATAATGGACAACAGACTTTCTAATCAACTTGAAGAGAGGAAGCCAATTGGAATAAAACCACGACTAGACTCCCACCAAGCTGTGACCACTGTCCCAGGGGCATGACTGTAGGGAACCCAAACACTGTGATCATATTCTTGTAATCATTTGTTAGCTCTGTGTGCTGTGGGATTAGCGTGTCTTGAGAACTCAGGAATTGAATGTCTTCTTGAACAAGAACTGAAATGCCTGTTGACTGCAGTAACAAATCTATAGTTTCTAAAGATGGTGCAATCTTCAGTTCGTCAGCTCAAAGAGAAAGAAATTGGAGCAAAACCTAAGTAGTTCATTGACATGTCAAGTTTATCATTGATAGTTAATGCGTTACATGATGGATACTATGGCACTACTGCTATACAAATGTTTTCTTGCTGAGAGTAAAGGCCTTTACATATATTTGTTTGTTGAATTTAAAGCTACAGCCAGTAGCTAGTTAGCTTAGCATAAAGACTGGAAACAGGGGAAACAACTAGCCTGGCTCTGTCCAACGTTTATAAAATCGGCCTAGTTCTCATGTCTGTATAATAAATTAAACCAGTAACTACCACAGGTTATCTTAGCTTAGCATAAAGACTGGAAGCATGGAGAAATAACTAGCCTGTTTACCTCAAATGTCTCTAAAGATCATCAATTAAGTTATTGTATATTGTTGTGTAAAAACGTCAAGTTGTTGGCAGGCAGATTTTGTACCTTTTTACCTTCAGAGAGAGCATGTTAGCTAGTTCATATTTAACAGACAGACATGAGAGTGACGTTGATCTTCTCATCTAATCTTTGTCAGAAAAGCAAATAAGTGTATTTCCCAAGATCTTATTGCTTTAATGAACTGAACTGACACTTTTTTTTATCATGAAACTCATTGTTTGCTTCTTTAATACAACACAAGCTGTCCGTTTTAGCAATATTCTAAGGTCATAAACATGTAATAAATTTAGCTATGAAGACTATAAAGGATGGATTTATAAAGGATTATATTTTAGTCACCGTTGGGTGCTACAAACTTGTATATTGGAGTAGGGAAGCCATGTTCCTCTTCTCTTTTTGACCAATGGAAATGGAAACCAGCTGTCCACATGGTTCAGGTGCAGGTAAACCAGTAAAAATAGACCTCCACAGGTGTGCACAAGTCCAGACGAGGGGGGAGATCAAGGAGAAAAATGAAATACTTCATGCTTGAGTTTTATCATGGTTAACTTATTCATGTCTGCACCTTGAACACCCAGAGTATGTGTAAGGAGGTGGTCGAGGAGGAACTTCTAAATCAACTTCAGTTCAGTTTAAGTTTTTTTCACCAATTTGTTACATTTTAGGACTGTTTTTGTTTTCCTTAAGTGTCTTCCTTGTCAAGAATCAGGTGATTCACTCATTAGATTTGCATGTTTAAGTGTTGAGTATTGTTGTTCAAATACATGTCTGATGTCATGAGAGTAGATGTTCAGTTTTCTTCTTCTTTATATAGTAATGTTAGAGTTGCTCAGGCTGGTGTGTCAAGCTGTGACGCTGGTTTGAAGTTGTACAGATGGAGGATGTTTGTGTTGTGTTTTGTGTAAAACCTCTATTCTTCATAGTTGGGCTTTTAAATGGCTGGTGGTCTGTCTCCTTCTGGCTCTTCTCTCCTCCTCTCTTTCGTTTGTCTTTTTCTATTTTTCTACATGTCTCCGACAAAAGTTGAAACAAAACGCCACATTGAGTGATTCTTGATTCCAACCTTAAAAATGTCAAAGATAAACTCAGAACAGCAGGGTGCACCCACACACTTCTTGCAGCCATCAACAATTGAGTATTGAGAAAGTTTCTAAAACCACTTCCCAATTGTGTTTCTCTTTTTTTTGGTGCAAAAATGGCAATAATTCAACACAGGCTTGAGTTGCTCATACGTTGTGCCAAAGTGTCAAGTGCTGAATGACTCAGATCAGCATAATGTCTCCATCCTACACGTCTGCCGAGGTTGTTTTTGTGCTGAAGTAGTTAAATGAATAATGTTACAAACACTTGAGCACTTGTTTTCTTCTCATGACTTATAAAGTCATATAAACTTTAGATTTTCATGGATGACCAATCCCATTTGGTGAAAATTGTCTTTATTTTCTTTTAGTTTTTTCTTTAGGCCTCTTTCGGGAAAAACAACCAGTGATTCATGATTTTCAAACACAGCTCTGTTTCTCTCTTTTTCTCTCTCTCTCTCTCTCTCTCTCTCTCTCTCTCTCTCTCTCTCTCTCTCTCTCTCTCTCTGTCTCTCTCTCTCTCTCCCAGCATTAAAATATATGACACATACTTGTTCTTCACCTCCTTGGTTTCTGGTCTCACTTTGGTTGTGGAAAGCGGATTCATCAAGACAGGCAGGCCCCGTGATCTTCTCAGTCAAGCCCCTCTCCTCTCTTGCTCACTAACCCCAAACTCCTGTCAATGGTTTCCAGCTGGCTGTGGCGTGGCGGTTCTCCTGGGAGAGGAGGAGCGCTCAGCTGGCTCCAGGCTCTGACTTGCACATCGTCCAAAAAAAAACAAAAAACCTCTTACTCCCCTCTACTCCCCTGACCCAACCCCACCCGCCTCTTTATTTGTTTAATTTGTGGAAAAACCCATAAACATTTGTGTATGATTTGTGGAACGCGGCTGACAGGGGGAGTGTGCAAGCAGGAGGGCTGTGTGTGTCTTTGTATTTGTAGTCCACATTTCACATGCTGATTACATCCAATATCTTTAATGACATGTTGAGGTTATGAGGTAAAGAGGCAAGAACATGAGCTGTTAGCGTCGCTAGCATGGAGTGCTTTGGTGTTCAGCATGTGTTTGGTGATGTGACTGAGAATCTGCTGAGAGGGTTAACGTAAATTGGGTTGATGGGGGGGTATGTGCTTAAGAAGACTCATTTTATGTCTTTCATGTTATCTTGATGAGTGCAGCACTTTGGTCTGGTGGTGAGGAACTTCTAAATATAGCTGACAGCGGTTCAATAGCAGGGCACTGCTTGCGTCACCTTGGGTAAATATTTCTCTTTTTGGCAACAGTTGTGTGCACTCAACCTCAATTTCTTTCCTGAACATTCAGCAGAAAAACGGTTGGTTCAAACTGAGCTTTGGTCACGACTGCAGGTGGGCTGGATTTAGGCATCTGTTACTTAAAGGGCACAGAAGATAAAAAAAACAGTGCATGTGACGACTTAATAAAAAAACTGGGTTAAAGGACAAACCAAATGGTTAAAGAGGACACATGGGCATAAAAGTGAGCATACATTAACACAAAGATACACACAGCTTCAGTACACCATTCTGTGTGTCTGCTAGTTTCTGTGGGATGCTGTGTTTACCTAGCAGGAGTGACGGTGATGACAGTCTGTTGTCATCAAGGTCAGAGGTGGAATCGGGAGGGGGGAGTGAGTCTACAGGCTGCTAATGGAGGGGCATGGTGCTTTGTCACTCCTCATGTCTGGTCAGAAGACTGAGTGTGTCGAGCTTGGCTTGAGGAGTTTGCGTGCGTGTATGTTTGTGTGTGTTTGTGTGTGAGTGTGCATGCGTGTGTTTCTTTGCAGCAAGCCAACACACTGCTGGGAAGTGTGTGCGTGTGTTATGACTGTACAGTGTTACATTGTGCAGACTCACAGATCTGCAACATCAGCAGTCACGCCTCCATGTTTGGTCTAATCCCAGTTTCTTTAATTTAGTTAGTTGATCACATTAATTGTTAATGTTTCTGAACACATATTTCTCAGATTGAACCGGCCTGATGTGTCTGAGACTGCATCAATGAATTCACAAATCTACAAATCATCCTTAAATCTTACTCCAGACAAACTGCACCCGAATATACACATAACATTCTGTAGAAATGTCTCTTAGAATTCACTCACATAAAACTCTTAAAAATCTTAAAATACTAAATTGATAAAAAAAATGATGAGCCCTAAAACTTATGATTGTGTCAGAAAGCTTCTTTTTCCTCTTTTAATTACAAAATAAATAATAAAGTTTGTTGATACTGAACTGAACCTTAACACATCTCTTACTTTGCTGAGAACTAGTGCTCTAGATTCACACCAGCAGAAGCGTCAGAGCTTTGCATTTACATTGTGGTGTGACGCTGTTAAACTACAGCTTAGTCAGTTCTCCTGAAACCTGGTTTGGCCCAGAGTGAACACATGTAAACCCACAAGGTAAACATTATAAGATCAGCCAGGGCGGCTTAGTCAGAGCACTTGTGCTTTAACAGAGCGAGTGGTGAGGAGGAACACTGTGTTATCTACCTCAAAGTTAAATGAAGCTGCAGCTTTGCAGAGCTCTGTTTGAGGTGAAGTTAGGTTTGTGATGAATAGTGAAACTTTGATGGCATTGTAAGAATTACAAGTCCTTTTTAAAGCTAATGTAAGAAAGTCAGGAGGTAATGATTACGATTTTTTGGACATTTATCCAACTTGATCACCAAGTCAGAGCCTAGTACATGAAAATAAACATCTTTAGGTATTTTTTTTTTTGGGTCTGGCACTCAAAAAAACAGCTAATCTGCTTCATCAGGTCTGTGTCTGTGTGTGTGTCTGAACTGTGCGTGTGAACTGTGTTTACAGGTACACTGTGTTTACTTCTTGTTTTCTTGTATGATGAAACCACTGAAGCGTTGAGCTGTGGTGTAATACAATGTGGTGTAACAGTCAGAGAGTCAACAAAGACATTTGGTGATGTCAGGAGTCACAGCTAAATCTAACAAAAATGTCTGTCTGTCTGTCTGTCTATCGAGTGGGAGCTTTTGCGATCCACTGGACTTATTTATTAGTACTGCGTTATGTACACACTGTGTAGTGCAAAGCAATTTGCTCGACCTGACATTTGAACAGGCACAGCACTACTGGTCTATAGTTAAAGTTAGCAGACATTAGCTAACATTAGCCACCACAAGCTACCAGTCATACCAGACCAAGTAACGCTGTAGCACCAAAACTCCTGAGAATACTGAATATTTATTTGCAACGTTCAGTAAACTCCCAGAAGTTACATGCGGTAGTCAAGCTTTAAGACAAACCTTTAGCAAGACTCTTTAGCTCAACTTTTGCAGCACAGAAGGCTACCCTTAAAAGAGATTTATCGTAGCAGATTCTTCAGAAGAGGACTCCTCACGTGCAGCAGTTAGCCTGGGAAATGGATCGGAAGGCATGTGGATAGATATATTCGAAAGAAGGAGCAGCACTGCCGCCTCCATGCAGACATCTGCTTCCTTCTTTTGGATTTCTTGTTGGTCCAAGTAAAAACCTTTAAAATGATCTTCAGCTGAAGACTTACCACTTGACAAAGGTGAATTGTAGTGCTCGAGGATAATCCTTTTTACTTTATTTTTAATTTAATCATATTTAATCAGTGGTGGGCCGTCAGGGCCAGCAAAGCCTTTTCTGATGGCCAAGACAGAATCACAAAGTTATAGCTCTTTTATAATTTAATAATTTTTCACAAATACACTACATGTATTCTAATTATTTTTCCCATTAGCTTATTTTCTCACTGCACAGCTAATGTCTTCCTCAGTTGCTCTGCTTCCAGCCTGCAGCTCTGTTTCCAGAGCAGCTTGTTTTAAATAAAGCTCTTATCCAATCAGATTTCACCTCTATGTTGTCTCTAAGTAAACAAAATCTGCCTGGAGGCCTTCAGATTTACAAGTGAATCCCTTTGCAGTTTAAGTAAATGGGGACGATAATGTTGATTGTCATAGTCTTCAATCAATCAGATTTTTAGTTTGACATGTTGGGCGTATTCTTTGACATGCCAGAGCATTCTAGCTGGCCTAGCCATACGTGATTGGTCAGTGGGCTAGTGTGACATGTTGGGCGGTGACAATCCCGGTATCTACTGCCTCTGTCAAGCGGACATTTTCAGCCCTCAAATGCATAAAAACATATTCATGAAATACAACTGGGGAGGCTCGACTGTCATCACTGGCGTCCATGAATCGAGAAGGACTTCTTACTGCAACTAAAACGCATGGATGTACTGAACAACCGTGTCATTAAACTCTTTATTAACAAAGAAAGCAGGATGGACTTTGTCTTTAAATAGTGAACAGCAGCTTTGGTAAGTGAACTGCAGTAGCTTTAACTGCCATAAATATTATGTATGTCATTATTTAATATGGTTGTTTGTATATTATTATTTGTACAACTTCTTTTTATGAATATGGATTTTTGTTTGGTTTTATATGTGATAGGAACTATTGTTACGTCTTATGTTGCGCTGGGGACACATTTAGCCGGTGCACAGCAACAAGAAGACGCGCGAAGCGGCCATGGTCTATATACTCCGCGAAAAGTGTTAAAGTTAAACTGTTAAAGTTAAGTTTAAGTTTTTAAGTGATCTACTTTGAAGATTCATGAACTAATTTTCCCTCTCGGTGTTGACAGACGAATAAATCCGTCAGTAACAACAACTAAGGTGTCGTGTATTTCCTGGAGGGAGTGATAGCGTTAATACTCTGTTAATTTGTTTATCGTGTAGTTTTCATGATATGGGTAATATTGTTCCCTCTGATATGAATAATATTTGAATGGCCCGTGCTCTTGAGTGTGTGGCGGAATGTGTGTTTTAGCTGAATTGATTTTGACTATATGCATTGTTCGTTAATGACGCCGCATCCCGTCATGCGGGTTTTCATGTACAGTATCTGCACTCTGCAGTTAGTGTATTTGTAGGTGTTGAGCTTAATTTTTACGAGTGAAGGCCCAGGTATAAAATGCACGGCCCGCCACTATTTAATTATATTTATTTCAGGTTATTTGGGGTCAATCTATTGTTTACATTATACCTGCCTGTCTGGTCATGATCAGTCATGTTTATCCTCCCATACAAGGCCATTGCTGCCATTTAGCGTACGAGACCCTCAGACTTGATGAGTTTTCTTAAACTAATCCATCAGTGAGTGAAGATGGGAATGTTAATACCTCCAACATGTCTTTAAAGTAAATATGTAGCAGCAGGTTAGCTTAGTTGAGCATAAAGACAAAAATTGCCCTGCCAGCACCTATAAAATTCACTTATCAACATGATTTATCTTGTTAGTCTAATCTATAAGTATAAATATGACCGTTTGCAGTTTTACGTCATGGACACAACAACACAACTGAAGCTCCAGGAAGTTACTGGTCCCATTAAAATGCCTGAATATCCTTCACCTGACACTAACAAAAAGAAAAAGAGTGCTGCAGGGATGACGTATTTTTTGTAGACCAACCCCAGAAGTCAGCATCACACTGGTTCTCTCAACAAACAGCCAAAGTTATTTTTCCATTGGATTTTGGATTATTACAGAAAGTTAACTCTGACAAACACAGGACTCATTCCTGCAGCTCTGTTACAAACTGTATTGCCACATCTTTATCTTCTTGTTTTGGACGAATGTAAACTACAGAAGGTAAATAAGCTGTAACTATAGATGACACCATCCCTTAAAGTCCAGCTGAGCTACATCTTTGTGCACAGATTGTTTCTGTGTGACGGGAGTTCTGTCTCGGACATCAGACAGGTGTCCGACCGGTTGCTCGGGCCGGCTAACCCCGAGCCCCGGGCTTGGCTCTGGTGCCGTAACACTGCAGGTCAGAGGTTAATGGAGCAGAGTGGCGCCGGCCAGTCATCCCTCAGAATCCTGGGTGGATTTGGTAAACAGTGAAGCTGTCACTGCAGATTAATACTGAGAGGAGGTAGAACAGGGGGCTAATGGCTCCCAACTCAGCCATGAAAGTGCCTGTCTTCCCCATTCTCCTCTCTCCCTCAACCCCGCAGATAAGCCCCGCAGGCTTAGAGCGGGAGGGGAGGAAGGGGGAGGAGGGAAGGAGGAGAGGGAGGAAAAGAAAGGTAGGAAAAGAAGTAAACTCAGAACTAACAAGAGGGCAATAATCACAAGTACACTTAAGCACCTGAAACTCTAAATTGAAAAGAGGGGAACATCTTAAAGCTATAGGACCTTTTAAGGCACTCAGAAGTTTTTTTCTCATTGTGGACGTAGAACTTCGCCTCGAGGTCATTCGCTGGTTACAGCTATAAGAGCACAACCCCAACCGCCAGCTTTCCTCTGTGGGGGATCTTTGGGGACTTTTTCTTTTCTTTTTTTTTATGTGAAGCGTATGCAAGCCTTGACACTGTGGTATTATCTGGCATTGCATCATAGATACGAGGGGGCAGCTCCCACCACTTTGTATGCAGCTTGTGTCAAGGCAGGATATTGTATGTCACGTCACTGCAGTGCTCTAGATTGTGGTTACATCCTCACCACAACTCATGCGACAGCGAGAGAGAAACAGAAAGATATGAATCCCTGTACGTGTTTTTAATTACATCATGTACTAATAATGCCTGTGTGTTTTCATTACCAATAACATGATCTTGCACTAACCAGTCTGCTGAATGTGTGAATATGCAGCTTCTTTGCATTGGTAAACCCTTTGCAGAGATGTTGAATATGAACACTATTGCATAACATAATCTTTCGGAGGCAGGGTTGGGGCCTTGTCATTGGGAATCATCTAACGAGGCCCACAGACAACAGTAGTCACATTCATGCAGAAATACTTTACAACTTGACAGAAACACTATGAAATGTGTCGTCTGCACAATTTTTTTTTATTGTTCAGTATTTTTTTACCTGAATATAAGTCGTGACCCTAGTGAGTGTGACCTATCTGAAATACTTTACTGTACACAGTCCCACTCATTCCTCCGATTACCCCTGATGCCCTCTTCTAGCTATGTTGTCAGTTGGCCTGAGGGGGGGAGGGGTGGTCCAAAGCAGCAGAGGGGTGTTTTGTCTGACCATATTCCATGCAGCACTCTATTGTACAGTCCTCACAATGGGACTGAGCCTTTGATCTTAGAGTGGTCCACCTCTCCTCTCTCTCTCTCTCTCTCTCTCTCTCTCTCTTCCTCATCATCCTCCTCCTCTCCTCTGTTCTATTTATTTCACTTTTTTCTCCAGTATTAGCCTTCACCCTCCACGTACCGCCACGAGGGCCAAGAGGAGGAAAAAGGAAATGAAACACTGATTGAAATGAATGAAAATGTAATGAAGTGAAGAGAGGCGCTGGAGGATGGAAAACAAAGCAAGTAGGGGAAACAAAAATCAGTTGTTGTATTCCTCTTGTCCGTCCTTATTAAAAGGCCCGGGGGACGTACTGAGATGGCCCTTTGACAGATTGTTTGTGGTATATTGTTCGGCCCCCTCATCCCTCCGCTGACACTGAGCAGGTGCTGCCAGGGTGAGACTTGAGCCGGGGGGACATGGAGGCTCGGTCATGGGAAGGTTTGCAATACGGGCTGAGGGATTGGAGTTTGTCGGGGGGGGGGGGGGGGGGGGGGGCAGGACAGTAAGAGGCCTAAACATCCCCCCCGATGGAGGCTGTCAGGTCAATATTTTCTATACGTTGTGACTGCACTGTTAATTCTGCTGCATCAATTCAACCAAGCTCCCCTACTGCAGCCACCACAGCGCCCCATCATGTCCTCTGTGCTTGGCTTTGAAAAACAGAGTGCTTAGCCCCCCCCCCCCCCCCCCCCCCCCCCCCTCCCCAACCCTCCTTCCAATAGCCCAATGCTCCAGTGGGCGTCTATAGATTCCTGGATCCGCACAGCGCTGCATTGTCTCCCCTCCCTGGCCTTCTGCCAAGAACCGAGCCAGCTTTGGAAAAGTTGTACTTCACCAGAGCCTAATCTTTTCTTCGGCCGGCTTCTTTTCTTGCTCCCCTCCCTCCCTCCATTCTTTCTTTTCATCTCCCTGCTCGGCTATTTTCTTTATGCCAGAGAGCCTGCGAGTATTTACCGATGCGCTGGCATTGAGGGTTTATTGTGCTCGAGACTGGATGGAGTGCAAAAGGCGGAGTGGAGGGGTGGTGCTGAGGCTGCTGAATAAACAAGGACATGCATATTGTTCAGCACAGATCTGAGCTATGGTCAGTACTTTGTAGTAAAGTAAGTCAAAGGTCAGCTTGCCCAAACTACTAAAAACCTAGTGTGTCACTTACCTCTAGCGGTATAGTCATGCAGATAGTTTTACTTTTATTTTTCCAGGATTTGAGATATTCATCTAACAGCAACATATATAGCAACATCTCTTTCCAGAATCATATCCCTGCTACTCTGTGTGTTCCCTACTCTACCTCAGAAATGCTATGTGGCGACTGTTGACCATAAATCTTTGAGTTTGTTTATATGGGGTGTAAGAGTACTTGAAAGTAGGGCTGCCCCCTCTTTGTCGATTTGTCGACTAATCGGTCTCTATCGTCTCAATCGAACACGATTTCTTTAGTTGATTAGTTGTTTTTTATGCTTTTTTCATGTTGAGTGATTTAAATGAACTTTGTGTAATTATTTGTGGAGAAAGTCTTATAGATCTGTCGATTAAATCAACTAATCGATTAGTCAACAAAATCGTATGACCTTTGGTCGAGGACAGCCTTGATAATGATTTGATAATAGCTTCCTAGTTCACAAACATGTTGTCCAACCACCACAGCTAAGACCAAAGTGTCTTTACCTGTTCCAAAAAGCCACACTGAGCTTCTCCTGGCTGCATCACACTGCCTCCCTTAATCCCTCTTGAAAAACTCTTCTGCCTTTTGTGTATCTTTGCCGTCTCAACACCATGAATCATACAAATGAGTGAGACTAAGCTCTTGGTAACATGGAAGCATCAGTTGTTTCAGCAAATGTCCAAAAAATGGTTAACGCTCAAGGGACAAAGCCCACTGACCGCCAATGGCATTATGACTCTTGTTCGTTTGGAGCAAAAGGAGGAAACAGTGTGACGATGTTATAGAGCCTATGGTCAATAAATGTCAGATTTAGGGAGGCAGCAGTTCACTGTTTTTTTGACAGTAGACACTTATTTGTAGCGCTTTTCAAATGCACTGACAAACACAATTGTCTTACCAGTAGGGGCATCAGATCAGAAGATGCGTTTGGTTTTAGAGGGCAGTTACACAAACATAACAGACGAGGACGCACACTTTCCAACAGTCTTTCCTCAAAGTCATTCATGGTGTCTCACTCAGTCGGTTGGTTGGTTGGTTGGTTGTTTGCATGGTTGAGAGTAGAGTGGATTTCAAACACTGGTCGATCCGGCAAGACACTGCTGCTGAATATCTTAAAGGCCATTTCTTCAATCTTTGAGCACCACAAATTAAACCCCATGCATTGTATCACAATAGACACTTATATCACACCTATCTGCATGGTTGAGTACCACAAAAGTTTCTAATTTTGGTAAACTGTCTCTTCCTCACTTATCGTGACTAAATCACTATATTTCAGTCACCCATTAACTTGACCTACTTCTTTTCCCTCTCTCTCTACGGGACACGATAATTCCTGTATTTCCTGAGGGCAGCTCTGAGGAGTCGGCCTAACTTCTCAGGTCTGCCCCTGCACTCCTCCATCCTGAAGTTGACTCCCCCTCAATTCACTTAGTGTCGCCTGTCCCAGCAGCACCCACACCCTTCAGCGTTTTCACGGATGGGGGGGCTTTCCGTCCCGACAGCACTCTACATCCCAGACGTAAACAAAGGTGACAAATGGGCCACGATATCAGGTATCAGGTGTCGGCGTGGAAGATTTATAAGGTAACAAGACAATGGGAGGCAGACACAAAAAGCCTCTATCTATCGACGCTTAGAGGGAGAAGGTTAAAGCAAAGCCCGCTTTGGTTTCAGCAGCAATGGAGAAAATTATTTCCCTTTTAATCCTCTCAGTAGTCTCACCCATGCGGCACAGATTAGCTGCTCTCACACGGCTGAATCAGATGTTCGGGGCTCACCAGGAGGGCATGTTTTGCTGTGCTGATGGAACACAGAGCAGTCAGACACAAGAGGACTTGTTGTGAAATGAAGGAAGTCCCCACTTTTGGAAAGGGAAGTTCGGGGTCAGCTAGAGCTCGGTCGGCGATGGAGGAGGCAGTTGTCCCATCCCGTTTCACAATCAGCAGCTGATGTGCAGGATTTCAAAACGCACATCTTGTTTTTGTTTTGTCTCATGGTTTGTTGATAATAAAGCACAGTATATGATAAGTTTGTATTTGTGTAGGAGGAGGCGTGTGCAGGGAAACGGTTAAAGCAGCAGACCGGACAGATGCAATCAATCAAGGAGTGGAAAAAAACAAATCATACAACACTCCCAGTCTGGAAGCTATAAACTGCTGGGATATACAGACAGTGTATATGGAGCTGAAATGATAAAATATAGCTGCTATCTTCATGCATCTGGTTCACCGTCACTCCCTTTTGGTGTGGATTTCAACATAAGGCCTTTCATATTGTAGCTCTATTCTTCAGACTATATGCTGAGATCACATGTGTTGAATTTCTGCTTTATGATTTTTTTTCTGGGCCACTTGGCAAACAAGTTGTGAACACTGCTTATTTAAACATCCAGCAGTTATGGAGAAACATTAGCATCCATTTGGAGTCAGGTTTCTGGCCACCTGGCAAATTTAAGTCCAATATTCTCTCTCTCTTAGCTCTGTTTTTGGTCTCCACCAACTCTTGAGGGCGAAATCTGTCTTTTTAGCGGCTAAATGCTCCACTATGTTCACTAGCTTGCCATGAACTATGTTTGTCTGTTTTGTGCTGCTGAGCAGGTACAGTGGGTTATCAGAGCTTTTTCTGCCTTCTGCAGCCAAAAGACAACGATATGATAACGATGAGAGTGAACCACAACGGTAAAGTGAGCTGAAACTCATTATAAAACTCTGTAAAGCCCAGGGGAACTGAGGTTTTGGGTGATAATTCTCTTTAGGTTCATCCCTATGAGTGACCCCCTTTTATGTTGTCAGAATGTGTTACACATTGTATATTGATTATAGGGGCTTTAAAGTCAAATGACTTCTGTTTGTTGTGGTCTTAAAGTCATTTAGAAACAGAGGCTGAAGTCTTACTGCTACACTCAGCAGCACAGACGGATCCTCTCGTCCCTCTCTGAGACATTAAGGTGATGACAGGCGAAAGAGAAGATGAGTGTGTGTGTTGGGGAGGAAGGGGATGCTGGCTGGCGCCACGTACCACAAGATCCACACGTATTCTCAAAATGGTGCTCGTGACACGTGAAAGTCCTGCACGCAGTGTTCAGGCCGCACACTCCCCCTCCCTGCTCACGAGACACAATCAACCAGCATCTACTCCTCCTACGCCGTGCGCCCACGGCCGCCCTCAGAGGACCTGAAACTGGAGCCGCAGTCAGCAGGAGTGACCCTCCACCCTGTCATCCCCACTCCCTGTCTATTGTCTCCTCACAATGTGGAGTGAACAGTGAACAGGTTCCTCGCACAACACTTCAAGAATAGTAATGTGTTATTCCCTCAGAGCTATGGAGTGTTTTAAAGTGAAATGGAAAATATATTTTCACAGTTTTAATCCCGTATTTTTACATCAATATCCCCATACAATCCCTGTCTTTTCTCTTCTGTAAAAAGGTTTCAAATGTGTGAGGACTTATCCTGTAATCAGGATCATTTACCAAAAAAATCCTACAGTCAAATGAGACTTTGGGCGACTAGCTAGCCACACATATGAAATCGTACTTTGCCATTTGTGGGGTGTAGGTAGCTAACAGAGCACTTTGGAAGAATTGGAAGACGTGTGTTTGGATACCAGGGGGCAAAAACTTTGTTTTCATTTCCAAAATGTGGCTGATCTAAATCATTCAAGAGAAACTTTATAGATTGAGGGAGGTTTGTGTGGAGCCAACAGACCTCTTACGCTCCATATCACGTTAAACATGGTGGAGCTATTAGCAGCTAAAGATACAGATATTTCCCTTAAGAGTTGTTGGTCGGAGCAGGACCCCAAATTAATGCCAATGCTGTTCCACGCCTGCTGGATGTGTAAATATGGAACTGTTTGCTAACGCATTCACTCTCAATGATCTTTCTATGGTGATATATGTCAGTGTTGTGTTGACAGCTTCCTGCGTTGCCCACAAGGGGCCACAAAATCATTTGTTGCAGGTTTGAAACTTAAGAGAAAAAGTTTGTTTTAACTTGTTGCCAATGCAAATCAACTTGTTTTAGATAGATAGATATAAACTTTATTCATCCCCACGGGGAAATTAGTTTAGGTATGTTCAGGTATGTTTAGGTATGTGAGTTTTCATCTCAATGCTCTGGCAGAATTTTAGGACTTGATAATATACTAAAATTACTTTCTTATTACTTTCATTATTCTGATTAATTTCACATATAATGTCATCTTTTAATGCCTTGAGCGCCCCAAAAAAAAATCCATTCACCTCCATTAGAGTGGTGACAGAAATCTCAGAGATGGACATCTCTGTGTTAATTGCTTAGATACAGGAAGTTGCAATATGCAGGGACTGACCCTTCAGCGTCTATAACTGGGGCAAGTTATTTTAAGTTACTGAGTGTAAATCATAGTATAATCTTATAATTAGTTCAAGGACTGAATCTGTTTGTCTTCTGTTATTTATTATAGCGGGTCATCAGTCTTATAATTGCACTTCAGTAAAAGCCACAGAGCAACATTTTTCCACCGCCGTCTAAACATGGCTTCACACCAAATTCTTAAGTCCTCTCAGTGGGCGGAGTTTTCCCAGAGGGCTGCCGTTGCTGTGCCCTGATTGACTGATGGAGACGGTTGAATTGAGTGACGGGCTGTCAGAGGGGATCCATCGGGGGACAATGTGCGCGCTCAGAGGTCAGCCTGCTAACAACGGCTCCACTAGTGAAGTTTGTTTTCTGCTGAGGAGCCACCCTTTCATCTGTGCCACTCATTATCAGAGCTTGTGCCCCCCGCTGCCCTAAACAAGGCTGTTTGTGTGTGTCCGATTGTGTGTGTGTGTGTGTGTGTGTGTGTGTGTGTGTGTGTGTGTGTGTGTGTGTGTGTCTGTGTGTGTATTTTATATCTACCAATGACCCTGTTTTGCCAGAACTGGAGCGCATACAATTGGGAATCCGACTCAGGTTGACCTGAGCTGATCAAGGCTTGAATGTGTTTTGTTTGGCATCAAAGAGGAGCAGCAGGAATGGCAAATGAACGTCTGTTTTATCTGGACAACCTCTATAACTTGCTTTAGTTTTACTCTCCCTTTCCCAAGCCTATAATAACCACAGCATCTCTTCAGTTATTTCCAGCTGTCTGAGCTCCAAGCTTTTACATAATCAGTATTGCAAAAGCACATAGATCTTGAAAAACGCTGTGCAGATTTGGAATAATTCCTGGAATGTGACTACCCTTGGGGTGATGTCAACAGGGCCAGATTTTTAGGAGTTGCCGGAGAGCAGCAAAGTGAGCAGAAACAGTGGATGTCCTGTGGAGGAACAGACCAGTTAGGATCAATAGCTTGGAGATAGAGGAGTGTTATTTTGAGCAGAAGCCAGAAAGACACAGGCCTTTTGTGTAAAAGATGAGAGAAGGACTGAGGCTGTGTGAATTCATGGAGTTTGCATGAGATAGCGTTGTTGTGCACGTGCGAGAAAGCATGCGTGCAAACAATGTATGTGTGAATGAGGATGTGTGCATGCATTTCCGTGCATGTGCGTGGGTTCAATTGCATGAGTATGCTTCCATTTTGGTGTGTGTGTGTGTGTGTGTGTGTGTGTGTGTGTCGATCAGTGGCATTTTTTTATGTGGAGAAGAAAGCAGCTCACTGTCCTCTTGCTGTCCTGGGTCTAAAGTCTAGCCGGGCCCGGTCTGAGAACGGGCCTGCATGGCTGGAGCTCTGTGTCTCTGCACGCTGAAGCCCGGCCTTGTTCCCAGCTGTTTGTTCAGCTGGCCCACCAGCGGGGACACCAGGGACTCAAAACCCCCCTCTCAGGCCCAGTCGGACACCTCCACCGCTGCACCCGCCCAGGTCACCAACCTCCTGACCCCCTCGCCCGGGGGTTATTTGCTCCGAGGCCATCGTTTTAAAGAAGGGTGTTTTGTTCAGCCCTCATTTGGCCTGCAGTCTCCGCTTAGGCTCTTGTCATCAGTGCCATTGATCTGCTCCAAATGAGCTGATTAGGGGGCCTGCAGTTTGTCCTGTTGAGTGGGCCGGCCTAAGCCGGGCTGAGCTCGGCAGGATGAGGAGGGGGTCACTAGGATGAGGGACATGGGGTCAGAGTGCACACAGAGCAAACACAGTTGGGCATTCACGCTCAAAGATGCAACATGAAATTAGCGGCTGTTTGAAGAGGATTGGATCAGACCCGTTTTGGTTCTTGTTTGTTATGTCAGTTCCAACCCCTGTGGCTTTGGTTGATGCTGCAGTGCTCAGATCAGTGTTGTCTCTGACAGCGCTCCCTTTGATTTTCATTAATGGACATCATAAACCCATTTCACTTCATCTTTTCGCTTAGTCAAGCTTCTTTTAAAGCTAATGTGTGGGCCGTTTTCCTTTTGTCGCCATAAGGGTTAAGGTCGTGAGGGTTTCGGTTCGGTGAATTCATGCATACTTACTGTAGCGTAGATAGATTTATACATGTTGTCAGTATGTATGTATTTAAACTGATCTGAGATGGCCTGGTTATTTTAACCCCACACAGTATTACTGTAAGGTCTATGTAGAGTGTGTTTTCTACAAAAACTGTGTTATTTTGATGAGTGTGACTTTGGGGATGATCTGGCAACCCTCTCGCTGTTCTACGTAGCGCTAGTGTCTGCGTGAGATGAATCAACAGCAGCACATTTTAAGCGGTTGATTTTAACTTCAAACAATTCAAACATAACAGAACTAGAAATTAGAAGTAGAACATATGGTGCTTTTTAAGAAGAACCAAAGTGTTATGGCTGCAGAATCGAATGGGATCTTGCCCCTGATACCTACAGCACTGCATGTGCACCTGAGTGCATGCATGCATGTGTGTGCATGATCGAATACACTCGTGCATTAATGTGTGTAATGTGTTAGTGTTTTTCCCTTTTTTTTAATCAATCTTGAATCCTTATAATTATAGTTTCAGTGTAATCTAACACTCCCAGCACTCCCTGTGTAAACTGAGAGTCCTCCCTCCTCTAGGTCAGGGTTTAGAACGAGGCCCTGCTGAATGAGCGGCACATTACTCTGAGACACCCTTAACACTTGTCAGGGAGATATCAATAATATTAGAGGAAAGGAGTTTGTCTCAGGCCCAAAGATAAGGAGACGGGGCCGTTAACGACAGACGAGAAGAGGGGTTACCTACAATTACTCACACAATTTGTCGCGGAAGCATAAACAGAGACGCAGTGGTTTGAAATAATGAACAGTATTGTATATCAGCGTAATGTGAACACATTGTGCACATGCGTGGTCAGAGACTCTCTTCATATATCTGGCCTGGGAGCTACAATGAGGCCTTTGTTGTCTTGCTTGTTTACTTGCAAGCTGATATTTTCCACAATTTCAGCTGGTTTATGGTGTGAAAACGTTTCTTCCAGTGGGATAGTGAAACTGCGTGTGTGTTGGATGGATGTCATGTAATTATCCAGTGCAAATGAAGCCGTCTTTGTCCTGCCAAAGCAAATCTTTCTTTTTTTTTTAGCTATATAGGCCTCTGTGCTATGTTGTGTCATAGGTCAAAGTTTACAGGGTTAGGGTGGACACTGTGTCCTCACATCCGTCTTCATTAGAGGTCTGGAAGTACTCAGTGACCAGATCTCCTCCTCCTCCTCCTCCTCCTCCTCCCCCTCTTTCTTTTCAAACTATCTGTCCATTTCTGATAAACAGCTACATCAGAAGACGGGGCTTAGCAGTGTCAACACAGAGCTGCCTGACATGATCCACCAGTGAGATGCACTCTGCAGTAAACAAAACTTAATCCCTCCGAGATGCTATCTCTGTGGTGAATGGGATGACTTTCTTTTGTAATTAGTTCATTTTTTCGAAACAGATGATGCATTGCTTACATTATTGGAGATATTTCAGAAATGCTCTAAGCCCACAATTACACAGCCAAGTGTCCAACCGCGTCTGCTCTCTCATTATACATGGAAACTTTACACATTTTTGGCAGATTTGGCTTCTAGTTTTGTGCAGGTCCGCTTTTTTTTTCCTTATGTTAATTGGGCTTGGAAGGGTGGAGATAAATTAATGGCCATGCTGCTTTTTCAAGTGCACATTTAACCAAAAATAACAAAAGGTTAACAATAACTCTTCCTCAGCTGTAACTATGGGTCAAGATCTGCTACCTGAACAGCTGTTATATCACACGCATGAGTAAGAACTTGGCAAGAATAGTTGAGTTTTGTACCAAGATAAATATAATCGTCAGACATTGTACAGTTTTCCAAAATCTTTTGGAAACAAATCAATCTTAAAAATGTGGGCATTTAGCATTTAGTCAGTGGTTCCAAAATTAGGAAGTTATACCATCTCTTTTCTCCTAAAAAAATACTTGAATAAAACAATTAGTTTGTTTTTTGTACTGACGAGATGTAACATGTTAACTAGTGATCTGTAAAGGTGCATGTACTGTAGGTACATTTAGTTGCTATTTCCCCTTGTTTCCTGTCTTTGTGCTAAGCTAAGCTAAGTGGCTGCTGGCTGTAGCTTCATATTTAGCGTACACATATGAGTGTAGCATCTTCTCATCTAATTCTCGACAAGAAAGCAAAAAAAAAGTATTTCCTAAAATGTCAAAGTATGCCACACCGTTACAAACACTGGTTATAGTATTGTGAAAATCAAAAACAGCTTTAAACGGTTTCTACTTTGGAGTTCTGATCCTGACCGTAACATGCAAGTCCAATAGAGCTGCTGTGGAAAATAACATCACATACACGTCTATTATCTTAAATGTCAAAGCACTCCCCCAAACCCGCTAAATGCAAACTTTATTCTGTTGAGAGTAACTCGCTGAAACATGATTACTCTTGTCATGTTGCTCCCACTATAGAGAACCTTCTGGGTTTCAGTCCAAAAGTTTGGGAAACCGAGGCCTATCGCTGTGCATCAAAGTAGATCCAAACTAGAGTGAACTAGATTGACTCAGACACTCGAACCAAACCAGACCAGACGCAACACATGCGAGGGGACCGTCCCTCTTCCTCCCCAAGGACGTTATCTGAACAATGACATCACTGTAGTGTTGTCTGTCTGTGGCATTACCAAATCTGTGGTGAGGACTTGGCGGGGAAAAAGAGTAAAGGAGCGATGAAGAGAAGGAGAGAAAGACGGAGATGGAAAGAAGGATGCATTGACAGAGACAGCAGCAGTCTCAGAGAGAGAGGGAATAGAAGAGAGAAAACGTGGAGCTGTGGCTTGGCTGAACTCACCGTGAACCTCGGCAGATTTATTTTCTCCGGAGCTTGTTGCTCGCTCAAAGGGGGCCAGATTTACATGCCTCTCCCTGGGCTGCTGTGAAGCTCGGCTAGGGGGAGCTGAGGATGGGATGAGTGGGCTGAAGGGACGGGTTATGTTATGGAATGTAAGAAGAGAGTTTCACAGAGTCCACTTTCTAGTCCATTAGTTGCTGCTTGATGATCAGCGTCATGTGCTCTGCTGGAGCATTCTCTGCTTACCAGCTTGCCATCCTAATGAGAAACACTCCCCCCATTAACCGGGGTGTTTCATTTTAAACCCCGTCACTCTCATCGACAGGCTTGGTGTGAGCCGATAGATCCCTGCTCTCACAGCTCGCTCCCTGCCTTCTCTGCGGTGACAAACCGCGAATGGTTATGTAATTCTTTTAAACACGATTTGGTTTACGTAAGCCGTAACATAATGTGCTGTACTCTACACACATGTAGAGACACAAACACACTGACATGAATAGATATGTACGCAAACACAGGTGCTTTCAGTAGGGTGTCGTACGCAAGTCCGGCTTTATATTACAGTAAAAATTAAGCGAATCATTCATATTTGGCCCAGCTGAGGCAACGTGACACCATGCTGAGAGACAGTATGTAATATATAATGTCTAATAACAGAAGGTTCTCCATGTAACTTAAACATCAACAGTACAATGCACTCAAAGCACAATGACCTCTATCCAGACATCTTTCACCATCGCAGCATGAAGCACTATATTAATTGCTCTGCTGACAGTAGGTTCATTAGACCTGAAGGCAATACAGCCGCAAGATGGGATTTATTTTAAGAATCATAATTCACAAATTTTACAAAAACTGGAGTTAGAAAGAAGTGGGCATTAAAGAAGCAGAGAAGGTCTAATGAAATACTCTAGCCAATGCATTATGGGAAATGTAGGATCCAGTGTTTTTGGAGCTTGATGGTACTAGTAATTAAAAGTTAGGATATCTCAGCCTCTGCTTCTTTGGTTTGATGCTTATTTGTTTTTTTTAAATCAGTTTCTTGTTCATTTAAAACATTGTGGAACTACAGTACTAAATCACTGCCGTGGCCCTTTAAGAGAGCAAGTCAACCATGCTGCCAATGTGCCTTAGTTGTCCTTTTTCTTCAGTGATTCTGCAATACTAAAGAAAAGAAGATCCACCACTACACCATCTTTGCTTTTGTACTCTGAACTAAACCACGGCGGCATAATGCTGGTGTGACGTGTAACACAACAGCACCAGCTGTCCTATCGTGTCCGTCATGCCGGCTCTGTTACTACCTACGCTGCCAGCTTAACGCTACAGCTGGTGACTTTAATAAAAGTAAATTTTTGTCGTATTTGCTGAAACTGTTACTGTTAATGACAGTAGTACATGAGACTGTGAAAAACAACCAATCAGAGCCGAGGAGTCTCCAACACAGCTGTCAATCACTGCTCGTGAAGCTGGTGAACTTTCTATTTTTCGCTGTCTGACATTTTCAGTGTTCTGTTTAACTGTAAAATGAAAGTTTTTGACCCGGTCGCCATGTTGAAAACAGTCGAGCCAAAACCAAGCCCCACCCACCCTCTCTTGTCACTTCTGACTGCAAAAAAACAAGATGGCGACGGCTAAAATGCCGAACTCAAGGCTTCAAAACCGCAGTCCACAAACCAATGGGTGACGTCGTCCACTTCTTATATACATATATGATTTAAACGTGGTGGTTGCCCCTTCCAAATATCAAACAGAAGCACATGCCGCATCTACAGCCTTGAGGTTTCCACAACAGATATGTAAAATATTAAAACACTTCTTTACAACATAACTAACTAACTAACTAATTGTAATGTAGTGAATGCTGCATTGAATATTCTAACCTTTAAGGTATCCAGAAGAGCTAACATACATTGCCTTGGAACACTGTCCAGCTGTCCATTTTGTATCCAAAAGTCCCTCTAATTGAAACAGGATTTCCTCTTGTACTGTAGAGGATGAAACTGTATGCAAGCTCACACCGGAGCCCACTGAGCACGAGAGGAATTAACTAGCTGCCCTGCACCTCTGACTCAACTCTCTGTGAACCGCTTGTGGAACCAGGGGTCAGCGGCTCTGGCTTTCCTATCATTTTCCCCTCCCACTTCTCTGCTGTTTTTGCTGGGGGTGAGTTAAGGAGGGTTTGGGAGGCAGGAAGGCTCTCCGCTCCTGATCCCAGCAGAGCTCAGGAGAATTTTGGCTGCTCGCTTCGTCTGACAGGTAACGCTCAACACGCCTGTCTGTACGGCCCAGCTGTGACCCAGAGAGGGAGGAGGTGTGAGGGCGAAAAGGGCAGACAAGAGATGGGTGTAAAGCATTAGACCTCAGCCCCGCTCACTGGATTTGAACTCCTTTTGCACATGTTTTAGATTTTACAATCAGGCAAAGAGGATGTGGGGAAAATAAAAGCATAAATTATCTACTTGGGTGAAACAGATGTTCCCTGATAATGCTAACATTATTGATGATTTTGTAGACAATTTATTTTTCTTTCCCTAACGGTGCAATTTCTGCCTTCCTTCCTGTATTATAAGTCTTTCTCCTACAGAGCATAGGGGAAGTTGCATTCGTAATTGCATTCGTTGTACAAACTTGCTAAATGTGTAGTTTTACTTCCACAAATGCAAAGTAAAGGATTTGCTAATAGCAACGTTTTAATATGCTGACTCAAGTGAATTAGTCATGATTTGTAACGTTGTGATTTTCATTATCTGGTGTGACACCAAAAACAGAGAAGCTTGGAGAAAATATGTTTTGACTCCTCAACAAGCAGATGGGCCAAGTCATTACAGACTCTTCCTGTGCAGCCAAACGTTTAAAATTTTAGTTAAGATCCAAAAGGTTCCAAAGATACCAAATATGGCAGGCAGAATTTTGGGTAAATGTGCAATATATGATACATACATACACATAATACATCTATAATATTGTTATTTTATGGAACGGTGCAGCCATTGGCTTTGGACACTTCACTCAGTATAAATATTATATAACTTAAATGAGGTGCTGGAACAAGCACCAAACAACACTGAATTTAAAATAGTGGATGTAAACACAACATTGACATATCACCTTATAAACTTGATAAGGCAAATGTGTTAGCGAACTGTTTACACCTCCAGTAAATAGGCCTCCAACTCGCAGTTAAGCAGCAACATCTTAATTAATTTGGAGTCGTGTGTCTGGCCATCTGACAAATGTTAGTCAAGTATTTACTCCTGAGGGACATATTAGTCCACCCAGTCACTGGACAGGGCAGGTAGCATCAGTCAGAAAGTCACAAAGCGGCCCGCTGCAGCCGAAAATGCTGCTGATGAGACTCAAAGCCAAAACATTGAGCTGAGAGATATTAAAACACTTCATAGAGCTGAGGAGAACTGCAGTGCTGGTTGATACATTTCTGTGGGTCCAAGATTGCGTCATTTGATTCATAGTTAACATAAAAAATATTGAGTGGTGCGGCTTTATGTTTTAGTGTTTTTTTTAGCCTAATTAGAACAAGTTGAAAGGAAAACTACAAATATTTAATCAAAGCAGCTTTAAAGCTCCTTAAGGGAAAACTAAAAGGGGAAATGTATGCTGAGGGGTTAAAACAAGAAGTCTGCATGTAATAATAACCATATGTAAACTTTTTTTCCATATATGTATGGTTGCAGTGCTGTTCCCAGGTTTTAGAGGTACAGACTCATGTGATCATGTGTGTAAAGAGAGTAGGAGCAGATGGATGGTCGACATTATTACACTCCAGCAGACTCCCAAAGCCACTGAAACCACTTACATACTGTGCTTACATTAAAACACAACATACAAGAGCACAGACACAGTAAAACCACACATGAAGACAGAGTTGTGTTCATTTTTTTTTTTTAAGGCTTATCAGAACTGCGTGCACACACTCGAGGCAAAAGGAGGAGGAGCAGATCAAAGAAAATGTGGTTAAAAAAGAGCACCCAGGGACACCCACCTCCACATAAACAGGGGATCTCCTTACCAAAAACAAAGAGGCCTGAGCAGCCAACCCACATCCAGCGGAACGGGGAGGGGTGAAAGGGGATTCAGACAAGGGGTTGGAGGGGGAGGAGGGGTCAGAAAACATGTTACATGGGCGGAAAGGTAGAGCAAAATCATTCATTACTGTAATTACAACCTGAGCCCACTTACTCTCTCATTCAGCGGGAGGAGAGGAGAAAAGAAAAGAGGGAGAGGAGAGATTAACCTGGCCCACAGAGGTGTTTACCACACACTGGGAGACAACTCGTCCTGTTTCTTCCTTCAGATGAACACACATAAACAAACGCAGAAGAACAGACATAAAGACACACTGCAGGGTTTCCCTAATCAGTCAGGGTGATGCGGTTCATTCCGGTAAATGAAATGAGCTATGAAAGGCTTGTCTTAAGTGTCTTCATCACAGTATTTCTTTTCCCTCCCCGCTCTGAGTCATGCTGTCCCTCCCCACCTCGCTTCACTCATTATACCTCCAAAGCACAACAGTGTTTGACTGGGAGATAAACATTTCTTACTTTATTGTTTTTGTCTTTACGTTTTAATCGGGTCAGCTTAAAGGAATAGTTCCTCATTTTAGGAGAGGCGCTTATTTGCCTTCTTGCTGAGATATGATCAGAGGATCAAGACTACTCTCATTTCTGTCCACTAAAGCAGCTTTAATTTATGTTTTTATACATAACAATGGATAAATTGTCCATTTATGAGCTTGACTCACTGCTCTCTGCCTTGTTTTTTCATGATAAACCAATTGTACACAACCAATAAACAAACGTACAAAGTATAGCTCCTTGCTGGTGAACATAGCAGAGCATTTAGCAGCTATAGAGTTAGCTCTCATATCAAAAAGAGCTAAAAGTAGAGCGACATTTACCAGGTGGCCAGAAAAACAACCCAAATCATATCTCCTTGATGTGTAAATAAGAAATTGTTTGCTGACATTTCAGCCACATCAACTCAATAGATGATAATATGCCAGTGTTGGTGTTTGAATATGAGCTGGTTAGCATAGTTTAGCTTAGCACAAAGACTGGACAAAGGGTAAAGCAGCTAGCCCGGCTCTGCCCAACAGATAACACAATTACCTCTAAAGCTCACTGAAAAACTACACATTATATATAATTTCTTTAATCTGCACTAAAGAGCTTGTTTCCTCCTGATTCCAGTCTTTATGCTAAGCTAAGCTAAACCGCTGCAGGTTGTAGCAACACATTTAACGGGCAAATACAGTAAGAGAATGGTATGGACCTTCATCCCTAACTCTTGGCAAGATAATAAATTGAGTATTGTTTCCAAGATGTTGAGCTACTGCTTTTTATCAAGTCATTTATGAGACTGTTCATTTCTAATCATCAACCTTTTTTTTTTGCACCCTTGAATTTCAAATAATGCACACAGTCAACCTTTTTCAAAATCTCAAAGGAGAAAAATATAACTCGGAAGAAAGGTGTTTTTTAAACTCCATTTATCACTTTTACGTGACAGACTCTGGGCACTAAACTACTGAGTTGTTTGTGGAACATTTTCTGGAGCAAGTTGACTGACTTTGTGACCGCAGGTTCCAGCTTCTTGTCTTTTTACAGCCTCCCCTCACTGTGTTTACCTTGCTCTCATCTCCGTGTCCCCCAGGACTTCTTCTGGGGAAGCAAACGTGCTGGAGAGAGGGAGGGAAACAGTAGCTTAATGTGATCTGAGAACAACAACAACAACAACAACAACAATGCATGGAAAGTTCACCTACCAGGCCACATTCTGCCGTGGTGTGTTTCCAGTCATTTAGGAGACCTACAGGTGTTTCATCCTTGCCAGAAAAAACGCCTCAGGCATGCTGTAGCAGAAATATGACACTACATAGTACATGTAATGCTTAGTATATACATGCACGTTAGATGTGCTCTGTAAAGTCTGTGTGGTCTGTTTGGAAAAAACAGAGAAAAGATTAGACATTTCTGTAACATTTCTACTTTGTTGTCACAGAGGAAAAGCAAACAGTGCTTGGTTGTTTGTTTTGGTGTTTGTCTCCATCATATATGAGTGTTAGTGGAGGTCATGAGTCTCAGGCAGAGCGCTCGGTTTTAAAGTGAACCTCTGCTCTCAATCAGCGCAGAGACAGAGCACAAGTGGCACCTAGTGGACAGAAGCAGCGCTGCACCCTGTCTGATTTCTCAACTGACAGAAGGAAGGCTGTTTGAGGCCTCGCTTTCCTTCCATCTCACTGGCTGAGTGAGACATGACAGCAAAAGGTCTTACCTCTTGGAACATGCTCTCTCCTGTTTTATCACTCTACTTGTTGAGGTTGACCTCTATTCTTGTTCAAGACAGTTGTGAAGCACTTGGAAACAATGTCCTGAAAATAAATCTAATATATCAAGAGAAAAAACATTAAAAATATAAATCACAGACAAACTGTACTTGTACAGAGTTAAAGAACCCTTTAAAATTTTGAAATATGCACTTATTTTCTGTAGCCAAGAGATATTTGAGAAGAATGATTCGACTCCCATAGTCGTACACTAAATATAAAGCAGCAGCCAGTTAGCTTAGCATAAAAAACGAAGACAAAGGGAAACAGCTCTCTGTCCAAAGGTAATAAAATCTTTCTCTCTGCTAGAAAGCGAATAAGTGTATTTCCCAAAATGTCAAAGTACTCCGTCAAATCAAAGTACCAGCTGCAACAGACTGACACTAATCAAAATAACAACAAAAATAACCACAGAAAACCTACAACTTTGCGACACAGACCCAAATTAAAACCGCATCGTGTGAGCCAAACAAAAGTTGTTTATGTGACCTCGTCTCTTTCGAAACGATGAGTTTACATTTGAAGACAGACGAGTGATCTCTGCAGCAACTCATACCAAGACTTGAACACGTTGGTGAAGCTGTTGACGTCTTGGGTCATGAGATGAATCATGAGTTATTAGATCCTGTTGTTCCCCATGGTCATATAATAGATTAATCTAATGCTGCTCATGCTCCCATGATGATTACTGCCTCATACAAATTTGCAATGCTTTTAACCATTAACACAGGGATGAAATAGGTTGGCCTCCTTGTGCACCAGCTTTCCACGAATTTAAGACTTGACCTCTTGAAGATCGGTCCAATATTACATCCTTCATATTTCAAGACTTGGAGGTATGATTTGAAGGCACAGGACGGGCCTTCTTTTTGTTAGACGCTTATTTGTAGGTGTTTCTTGTCATTTCTCCTCCCTTTCTTTATTACAGAGAGTGTTTGTAGTGGTCAGAACATCTGCGTCCATCTGTCTGTTTGTCTTCCACTGACCTGAAACAACTCCTCTTCCTTCATAGATGTCGAGCCTCCACGCCTTTCTAAATACAATCCAGCTCTCAATGGCTGATTGTATCTCCTACGGTGAAGTTACGCCTCTGACCTTCTCTCCTTCCACCCACAAAAACTGCTGCTTCTGCCACGGCCCATTTGGTTATACACATAGACACACGTGTTCACGGCCTCTATGTCGAAAAAACCAAACGTGGCGCTGTGTAAATATGGATACACACAGTTGACTCATACACACCAGCATCCAAGCGCGCATGCAGAACCGTACAGCAGCCTCTCGCCTCTTTTCCGCTGACGGTCACATCTGCAGCCCAGATGTGCACCGCACTGAGGTGCTGCTGAGCGCAGGATGTTTTGCATTCCCTCTGTGGAACATGTGAGGCGTTCCTGCGGGCCGTCCGTCTGGCTGCATTAGTCTGTGTGTCATGGGGATCTGTTTGCCTCGGCCCCTTGTTGGCCGGCTCCTGGGGTTTGAGTATGACCGTCGGCGCGTTAACTCAGGGCAGATGTTGGGTGCCGAATCAGGTGGGGAGAGGAAACTCTGGTCCTGGCAGGAGGGAGACACTGGCTGCCCTGTGTGGCGGTCCATCCTTCATAACAAAATCCTCCCATCTTAACCATCTCTGCTTCTGCATTTGTCACATGTGATGTGGATAAGTAAACTTAGAAGATGAAACTTTATTTCAATCGTCACATCCATGAAATATAACCTCTGCATTTACCACATCCTCAGCATTTAGTTGCTGTGGGCCACTGTACTGTACTATGCTGTGCTGTATCTGCCCAATGAATTAACGGAGTACTGATGACCTCAGTGGACCCACCTAAGAAAGTACATTTCATATTTTTGTTTTTGAGATACAAAACAATGAAAAAAAGTACCTCCAGACCCAACCTGTAAATGTTTTTCTCAAGTTTTGAGAAGAGAATGCAAGTTAATCCAGTTTGATGTTGTAGTAAATTTCTTTCTAAGTGTATATTTCCAGTTTGTTACAACTTGGGTCTTATTTTCCTATTATTGGCTATTGTTCATGCTAATAATAACATTATAGTCACCAAGTTAATTTGAGATTTGGAAATGTGATGACATCACTACAAATAAGTCAGATAGGGCAAGAAACAAGAAGAGTCACGTGATGAGACAGGTTTTCAACAAAACTCTAAAGGATGCAGCATCAGTATTACTTTCACAACCAGTTAAAAGTTCCTTTGTGTAGTTTTTCTTTTAAATAATTACTTTGACAATTTTGGGTGCACTCACTTTAGGTTTTACCTCCAGATAAAGTAGTTTAGAAAATCTGGGTAACTGTTGTGCCATGTTCCCGCTCTTAAAAATAGGGCCCAAATTGAAGAATTTTCTTTTTTAAAACTACTATAACTAGAATTTGAAATAAAATATTGTTTTCCTCTATAAATTGATTCTATGCAGCACATTTAAAAAGTAGGTCATGACTAATTACACAGATGCATCATTGAATCAATATGAATAGTACGACCATCACTGCCTAGCCCCCTCTGTTCTTGTATTAGTCTTGGTTGGTGTGGAAAACGTGCGGTTAATGCGGTACCAAAGCAGCACAGGACCCCAACATGAATATATAACATGACAACATGATATTTCAGTTTGTGTTACAATGAAGTAACGGTGAATATGTGACTGCTTGCATTGCAGTGTGACTTGGTGAAACTACGGAGCTTTTCTTGTTGAAGTGTTTGATGACAGCAACAGTGCAGGAAGTAGAAGTGTCTCTTTTCACAGCTCTGGCTGCAGTTGAAGTGGTGGGGGGAGCAATAACGATAATTTAACAAGGCACTCTGGGAACTCCACAGATTTCACACATCAAAATCCGTTTTCTAGTCATGGTGTAGCCTAACCCTGTTTTCAACATACAGTCCATACGCAGAGGGTAAACACAATAATAGAAACATATACAACTGCAAAAAGTTATTTTTTATTTCCGTATCATGACACACATTTGGTCCGTCCCAAATAAGACCACAAGTATTTGTAAAAACATTGAAAAAATATAACAAGCATCCTCCGGTAATACCGGTAGTATCAAAAGAAAAAGCATCTGTTACAAGATTATATTTTTATTGACCTTCAAATAACATGCTTATGTGAAAAAATGTCAAATATATAGTGTCAAATATATTCTACACCGAATAGCAGATGAAAGGAAAGGCTACTTTACAAGCCTCAAGTTTATCTCCCCAGCTGTCTCCATGTTGCATGCTGCAAAAAGTGGTTTAAATCCTGAATTCCATTTTAAATCAGTAATACAGGCCATTTGTTATATCTTATGGAACTTTCCCACATAGCTAGTTTTTCTTTTTGCCCCTGTGCCCATGTCTATGCACACCAGTCCACCAGGCTGGTGTTAAACTCCCAGCTAAACTTTTTATTTTTTTCCTCAGTGCCATTTCTTCAGGCAGTCCCTGCCGTTGGCCGGCGTCTCCACAGCTGGCCCCGAGAACAGATTCCAGCCCAAGCAATTGTGGCCCTCACACCACCTGCTGTAGGGTCATGGTCAAAGAGAGATGTGTACTGTGTGTGTCTGCGTATAGACGGATGCTTTAACACACACACATAACTGACGCAGCATGGGGCTCCATTGTGTCCTAATCAGTATACCAGGAACTGAATAACCAGTAAGTCCTCCATCCTTCGCTCCAGTTGACTGAGTACGACGAGATAGGGACAGCGAGAGACCGAGAGCTGGAACTCCCCTTTGATCAGAGTGTCCGTTAGTCAATGGGATGTGGCGTTGCTGGGGGTGCGCACTGGCGGGAGGAGGCGGGTGGGGCAGAGTTCAGGGAGAGAGTGCTCAATTGTCTTGTCCCTTTCTTTTTCGGGATGCACACCCCCACCAAGAAGCCGATACCCAGGTCGTGACCCTTCAGCCCCCCTCTCGTCTGCCGCGTCGGGGCTCCTTCATGAAGGACGCTTTCTGTCCCGTGTAACTGCTGAACGACCCCCTTCTCAGAAACGTACACACTCTAACTATCTTACTCAACTACTTGCCACCCTGCTTCTTTCAGGAGGTGGAGGTTGATACGTTGGCGGGGGGGGGGGGGGGGGGGGGGAGTTGGAAGCTACATTATTCTCTTTTGGAGTAGATTAAAGACAAAAACTGACATGAGACAAATTGACTGTGTCAGTGTGTTTTAATTATGGCAGCATCTGTTGCTGCAAGTGTGGTGATAGTTAAAGAAAAAAAGGACAGAGAACGTTTTCTGAGAACTGGGGGAGGGGGGTGCAGCAGAAGGGTTTGTTTCAAGAGTCTGGTGTTATTTACTCTATTGTTATATATGTGAGTGTACAGCCAAGGCCATCAAAGAGCAGAACATTTGGTCATGAACAGAGTTGTTGTGTTTGACAGCTGTATAACATATTTTTCACGTGGTGAGTGCTACATCAAGCAATAAGTCGACACAAAAAGAAAGCATCTGCCGTCTCTATGTATAGGATGCACTGAGAAGGCCTTAAACATTCATGTTTTCCATTTACTCATGAAAACTGAGGAAAAACACAAGATATCCAGCATGTGGAAAACATGATGCAACGTGTTACCAATTGAGAATTTTCAACAACAATAAATGAAAATCTAGTTATTGTTCAGACATGTGAGGTACTCGGAGTCCTTGTCTGACAACAGTGACATTGGTTAGTCAAGCAAATTAGCCTGGTTAGGGTTGTCTGCTGGGAAGAAAACCAAAATAACATCAAAGTCAGCAACATGACGAAATATTGCACTGCGTTACAGAATCCAAGACAAAAACAACGCTGCATTTCAATTTACAATTGATTTAATATGAATCACTGACCAACAATACTGGTGGAAATACTGATCTAATACATCTGAAACCATTTATCCGATAAAAGTTCGATGTCTTTGGATAAACACATTAATTACTAAGTGCATGTCCAGCTGCATCTACCCTGTTAGCTTGTTAGTAATGTGTGCACGACTAAATCTCAACATAATCTGATGGCAGCTCCTACATAAGGCGCCCAGGTTGGTTAATCTGGCCGTGTGCTTGCGTTATTAAAGGGGAACTCTGCAGATTTTACACATGCAAATTGTTTTTTTTAGTCATGGCATGTAGTACTGTGCACGAGAATGCAATTATATAGTGTCCTCTGTGGCTCTGGATGGAAATATGAGAGCAGAAATCATCTTTTTCTCATGCTGAATTTAACACTGAAGCAGAATACAAACTGAAGGTGGCACCTAAATTATTACATCATCTTGAGGCCCCATCTTGTTAAGTGGCTCTGAGTTAAAATGTAGTTTCATGGCCTTTTTTATTTTTAGTTTACTTTCTGCTAACGTGATGCATATTCCCAAATAAATCTGTGTTTAATCAAGTAACCATAGAGAGAGGGAGAGAAACAAAAGGCTGAGGCAAGGCAAGTTTATTTTTGTCGCACCATTCAACAGCAATGCAATTCACAGTACCTTACATAAAACAGAAAGGCATTAAATGTTCTCTATACGATATTCAGAGCATTAATATAGCGGAAGACAGCTGCTAGCACCACTAGCTGCTAGCCGCCAGCTTAGCCATTTCCGTATCGAGCTCCTTTAAGAAAATATATAAAAGAAACACAAAAAGACAAATGGGATTCTAAAAAGAGTCAAACTGAATAAAATAGAAGTTACAAAATAAGATAGAATACAATAACACAACATTATATAGTAGTTTTTTTAATGTCTTTTTAATACAAGCAAAGATCATATAAAATATGAAATAAAATAATCCCCCTTATTACGTCTTCTACCCCACCCACAAGAACAATTTATCCAGACAAAAAGTACATTAAAGTGATTAAGGATAAGCAATTAAGATAGTATGACCGAGGGGGAAACATTGTAATTCAGTATCAATATTGATCAAAGTTTATTGATTCCCACATTTAGAAAATATAGTATTATAACAATAATAATCACAATCAATCCCTTGATAGAATACAACATGTAATTACTAATTAGATAGAATACATCACCTCTTCAGTGATGGAAGAAGTACTCAGGTCTTAAGTAAAAGTAGCAATACCACAGTTAAGAAATACTGTGTGAAAACACCTTCAAAATGTTACTTAAGTATAAGTACAAACTTAACTTAAAGTACCAGTGTATATTATAGTATTGAATTATAATTATCTATGCATTGAAGTGTGCATTGAAGCTGATCAAAGTGGGGATGATTTTAAATACTTAATAAACTGCTGGGTTACTTGTGAGTTAGTGGAGTATGGAGTGAAATATTTCCCTCTGAAATGTAGTTGAGTACAAATGGAAATGCTCAAGTAAAGTACCTCAACATTGTACTTAAGTTCAGTACTTCTGCCAGGGGAGGGGAAATAGAAGGGATCCATTTGAATCCCTGATTTTCTTCTGAAAATCAATTCAGAGATCATTTTCATCATATGTGAATTGATTGGTCCCAGAGCTTTTCATAGAAATGAGTCCTGTGTGGTGAAACAGGGAGCTGCAGGTCTGGCGGTCTCTCGTGGTAAAATGAAAAAAGACTGGCCATAGAGGACAGTCCCGATACTGTCCAGCAGAGGACAGCATGTCACTGATACAGTAAAGTTTGAGCTCGCCTACTTTCCTCTTTTCTCTCTCTCTCTCTCTCTTTCAGTCACACATTCTCTCCCTCCATTGTCCCTTTTCATCTGTCTCTTCATCTTCTCTCTTGAGCTCTTTCGCTGTCAGCTTTGCTGAAGTTGCACACAGACAGACAATACCACACAGGCGGGCAAACAAACCATATGGTCTGGTTCTTGAGTTGAGTAGCAGAAGGCTGTTTTTCCTCTTCTATATATATATATATATATATATATATATATATATATATATATATATATATATATATATATATATATATATATATATATATATATATATATATATATATACTGCTGTCTGCTTCAGCCTGAATCTGCTAAAACCATCACCCCCCCCCCCCGATTTAACCTACACACTGTTTTTCTCCCTCCATGAAAAAAAACGTTCCTCTCCTCTCCTCAGTGCTTTCTCCTCACTCATCTCTCTTCCTTTGCCACCCCCCCCCCCTCTCTCTCTCTTTCCCTCTTCATTCTTCACCTACAAATCTATCTTTTTCTTCCTCTCTGGAACCAAATGCTGTCAGAGTAATTGACTCGAAGTGGATGACGTCAGCTCCCCGCTCACTGAGATGAAAGAAGCTGACATGAAAAGAAAGGCCAGGTGGGATGAGTCCAATGTGTGTGTTCTTCTTTCCAGACCTATTTCATATTTCTCACATTTTTACCCTCAGAGATGATGCAACACTGTCAGGATACAGAACTCGTGGTTTTTACTTTAACAGAATGCAGAAGCAAAACTCCATGTTTGTCGAGTTCCACAAATCACAACTTCATTATTTTATTCATTAAGTTATTGTTTGTATTTGTTCGGCACTACTTCATGTCATACAATTTTGAAGAACTGTTAAATGTGTTGAATGTTAAAGTGTGTGTGGTCAGAATTAATGTCCCATCTTGACTATCATGAGAACACAAATTCAAAGCATTCAACTGTTGAATCAGATTTACCTTTAGATCCTTTATGGAGATCTATAAAGGAAGCCTATAAAGAAACACTCACAGCGTTTAGCTTGCAGCGTGGCTTTAGGGATGGTAACATCTGTCTGGTAGTTGGTCCACTACTTTGGTCCAGATAACTATTTATTGGAACATTAGGTACAGATATTCATATTTCCCACCTGATTCATTTAAATAACTTTAAAGATCCTCTGACTTTTCATCTACCATCAGTTCAAAAGTCTACTTGTCTAATACTTTGGTTTAGGACTAAATACCTGCAAAACTAACTAACCTCAGCTGCACTACTGTAATGATCTAATGTTAGCATGCTATTGTCACATCAAAACTAAGATGGTGAACATGGTAAACATTATCAGTATGTTAGCGTTGTCATTGTGAGCATACTGTTAGCATTTAGCTCTAAGCACCGCTCTGCCTCAGCCTCACAGAGCTGCTAGCATGACTGTAGGCTCAGTAGTTCCTATTTATAAAAAAAAGCTTCTTATTCATAAACTGAGTAATCGCTTTCTTTGGTCACGCGTTTCTATGAGTCGGCTACGGTGGCCCACAAGAGACGGTATTTGAATTGTATTTGCTCAGCGTATGAGAGTGTGCTGGGTTTGGGTTTACAAGCCTGTCACAGCTCTCTCTGTCCCGTTCCATCTCCCTTAAAGGCCTGTGTGGACCTCTGGTAGGTCCTTTTAACAACAAAGCCAGTTTGGTATGTGTTTACACAAAGCCGCTCTCGGTGTCTCCTCTCCTCCTCTGCAGAAGCAGGCTGGCAGATGACAAACACCTTTCAGCGCTGACTGACCGAGGGATTTATAGCTTCATAAACGTCTGGTTTTGGGGATGTGCTTAACAGCTTTTCCCTTCAGGAGGTCATTTTTAGCTGTTTTCTGCGCTGTCAACATGTCAAACTGCGAGTGACGATGACCAGTCTGCAGCAACAGTATTTTGGGAATGTGCGGCTGAGATGAGCCTCTCTGAACTTTGTTACCAAACTTTTCTCGTCTAAATAAATGTATATGTGATGTTTTCTTACCAAATCAAGAGCATGTGTGTGGTATGTTTGGTGCCTCCTGAGAAAAACAAGAATGTGTGAGTGCTGATCCCTTTGTGGGGCATTCACACTCCTCTATGTCCTCATGTGGGGGTGAAAAAACATCGAGCTCTCAACAGGTGGAACATACAGCAGCAAAGCCGTGTGTTCATTCAGGTTGTGTGAAGATCCGTGTGCGCCTCACAACTTCTTTTTGAGCTCATCTCTCACTCTGTGCCACTCAGCACCGACAACAGATGTATTCACACATTCACACAGGCATCCCCAGAGGAGTGACAGAGGAAGTGGAGTTGGAGAAAAACAAAACATGTCTGTTTTGCATCTCTAAAGCTCAGTGTAAAGTGTGAAAACGACTGCATTTATGAACTCTAGGAGATTACCACGAGGCCAAGAAATAGTCAGGCACTTAACCCCCCCATAAATCAGTGAATTGTTTTGTATGGATTGCACAATTGAGATATAATGTGTAAATTTGTGAGCTTTAGAGGTGCTGGTGGATTTTCGTCGCGACAGGACAGAGCCAGGCTAGCCGTTTCCCCCTGTTTCCAGTCTTTGTGCTAAGCTAAGCTAACCCTCTGCTGGCTGAAGCCTTAAATTGAACAATACCCTTCACAGCCACAACCTGTTCACCCTGCAAATATTGTCCAAAATGTTGCACTATTCCCTTAAATAACAGTTTGAGACCTTAATTATCCAATATTCCACAAAAATGGAAGATTAGAGAAAAGTTACAAACGTGAATATAAATTTGTGTTGCAGAACATTGTTTTTTCTTCTTTCCTGCACGATTCATCCTCTCATATCCTTTCAGATTAATCATGCGGCCTTTTGGAGGGGGCCCGACCCCTAGGTTGGAAACCACAACCTAAAGTAGTTGAAATTAGCTCCACCTCCACCAGCAACAACAGTAAGATGGTTCTTATGAATTGATAGATCAGTACTGACAATGAATTTGATGATAACATAACACTGGCATTTTCTGCAGAGCCAGTGTTTTTACATTAAGTATCTGTACTGTACTGCAGGACTTTTAGTTTTAACAGAGTTTTTACATTATTGAATAAGTACTTTTACTTTCATAAAGGATTTGAGTACTGTTTCCACCTCTGGTGAGATATGAAGTTTGATGTGGAAACAGCAGCGATGAAAGTGTATTTGAATTTTCTCAACTTTGAATTCTTGTTTTCTGCTTTTCTTTAAAACGATAGCACCCGACCCTCACATCCTGTCTGCATGCTTATCAAAACCGGATCTTATCATCTCTATGCGAAACACTCTCGCTCTGCGGCGGCTGACAACGGGCCAGACGCCGGGCAGGACCGCGGCCAAAATCTCCCCAGAGGAGCGAAGGCTTCGGGCTGGAGAGTCACAGTTTACAATGCTGGGTTTTCTCCATTTCATGCTCTCATACTCTCCATTGTCCTCAAGCTTTCACAGCTCCCCATCCGTAAGCCTTCAAAAGATCATGTAACATTGCCTCATCCTCTGTTTGCAGAACGCCCTGCTTCTCTACTTCCACCCTGTTTTACTGTGTTTTTTTCCCAGATTTCTAAACACATATTATGCACGCAGTCTGGCATTGCACTCTAATTCTATCTCTCACTCCATCATTCTTCGTCGCCATGCGCTCTTTCCCACTTAATTCACGATGTCCCACTGCAAACACAGAGCGTATTGTACCCGGACAGATCTTGTCTGTCCTTGGTGTTGACTGTTTTGTCTGTGTGAATCACCATGATGGATTGAGATTCCCTTGATGTGTGCAAGCGGACGTTTCCACTCGCTTTCCCTCGTTCTGTTTTGACAGTCTTGCAAACAACAGCAGTGTTCGGTTTGGTGCGCTACGCCTGCTTTTCTTCCCCTTCTAGTAAGGACAGTGAGTGAAGTGACAAATCCTTTTAAGATGAATTAATTTCCTTTCTGCCAATAATGTCATTTTTCTGTGCACTCATAAAGTCGATCTTCATAAGAGTCAAAAGTCAAAGATACTTCACTTCCTGTTGAGGCATCTAAACATTAAAGGAAGACTTTGACATTTTTGGACAGTGCTGGGGAAAGTAAGATGAGAAGATTGATCTCATGTGAACCATATTGTAGCTATCGCTAACAGCTGAGACGGTTTACTCAGCCACTCTGATTTAATAATTTTTGTCTCCTAGTTTTAATCAGGACAATTTGTGGGATCACTTCAAAGAATAGTTTCACATTTTAGGAAACACATTTTTGGGCTTTTCTGCAGACTGTGAAAACGCCAATTAGCTGTTTTACAGAGCACCAACCAGCAGAAACCTCAGGAAGTTACTGATCCTGACCAAGAAATAATTTAACACATAACCGCACATAACAAAAGTCATATATTATGTTGATTTATGAGCTTTGGAGGTGCTGGGAGGCTAGATGTGTTACCTTTAGACAGAGCCAGTCTGGTAGTTTCCGCTAATCTTCAGTCTCCATGCTAAGCGGAGCTAAACAGCTGCTGGCAGTGGCACCATATTTAGTGTACAAGCATGATAGTGGTATCGTCTAACTTTCCGCCAGAAAGCGAATAAGCGTATTTCTCAAAATGTCCATGTGTTCCTTGAAGTATTCTGCCCTGTAACAGCTGCAAAACATCTTTTTAGGATAGCCTGTGTTAAATGTGACCATGGCTGCAAGGTTAGAAGGTTCCTCATCTAAATGTCCTTCAGCATCGACACTGAACTCTCCCCTCTGGTGCACATGTATGTTTTCTTAAAGGAAAGTCAAACTCCCAATTGCATAATCCAATAAGAGGATAGAGCTTTTAAAGTATCAGTTATGACACTTGGGGATTGTCAGAGTGAAATCTTTTTTGACTATAGCTGTGAATTCTGACCGCAGGACGTGAACGTGACTAAAGTTTCACAACTTTAGTCGGCGTGGAAAACTATATTCAACAATTGTGGTCCGGTGGTTTGTGGATTGGCTGCGATTTGCAAACACTCTTGCTGGATCACCTATATGGTAAATCGCTGCGACACATGACCATGGGATTATGCACACAGACGCATATTGTTTACACATTGCAGATCCACTTATGTCTTTTACAGATACACACACACACAAATGCGTGCAGTCCCACGTGCAGCTTTATGAAATGAGTGTTATTGTGAAGTGGCTAAACAGTCATCACTCCCTGGACCTGTGATTTAAGGATCATCATCTGACCACACTCACACTGTCTGCCTCCAACGGCACTGTGACCAGGCACGCTGCTTTACAACTCACTCACCAGACGTATTTTCCAGTACCAGCCGATGATGTTGACGGTATGCTTTAATGTCTATTACACATGCTGAGTGTTAAGTCACATAGTGTGCACAATAAAAGATTGTTGGCATAAAAATGGACCCAGTTTGGGTCAACACAGCACCGACACACTACAGGCTTAACTTTACACGAATGGGCTGTTTTGAACAATGTTTTTTTTATCTAACTTTTGGGTTATTTACCGAAACTAAAATATGATTATTTTGACCCAGTCTTCAACACAACAGGCCCAACCTTAAAGCACATGACAACGTGAAAACAGTGAGACATCATGAAAGGGGTTGCTTGTATGAACTTACAGAGACCTATCTATAGCGCCACTTGGCTTTACAGAGCTTTAAAGTGAGTTTCGGCTAATTTGTTAGCCGTGCAGCTGCAACTTTACTGTTTTGGATCTCTCTCAGTGCTCACATAGCGTGGTTTTCAGCTGCAACAGGCAGCTGTTATGAAAAAAACCCTCTAAAATCCACTGTACACCACCTGCACAGCACCAAACAGCAGACAGACACAATTATAGACTAGCTGGGGAACATTGTGGAGCGTTTAGCGACTAAAGAGACAGCGATTCAGTGATTCAAAGTGCGGTGTTGGAGTGTAGAGACTGGAATGGGTTCCTCCTATTCCCTTTCACAGCAGTGGCCAAAAGCGAGATGACCTCTACCTGCAACACTCACGTTCGTTAACTTGAAGCCACATTGCAACCCATCAAGCAGACCACACACGTCTGTGAGGAGGAAGCACACTGTTGAACAAGAAATACAGAGGATAAAGAGGCAAAGGGGAGAGGAGTTAACGGTCTTGTTATCATAGAGAGTGAAAAATGAAAATGGTGATATGGCCATAAAAACTCATAATGTATGTTCACCACCTTCCCTCAGTTCAGTGTCAAACGTGTTATCCTTTGCATCTCATCTGCGCTGTCCTCTCTCTCAAAATGTTGCTGTTAAACTGAGTTTGGTTTATTTTCTTTTTATATGGAGTTTCCATCATGCTCCACTCCCTCTGTGGTTCCAGCGCGGCTGGCCAAAAGGCAATAAAATGCTCAAAGGACATCAGAGAGGGAAAAGGAGACCTATCTGGTAGCCTAACAAAATCTCCAGTGGTTAAATAGGCAGTCAACATGTGATAAAAGAGGGCAATGCTCTGCTTCAGTGCTGTTGAGAGGGGTAAGACAAGTGGCCGAACAACAGCCGCAGAGAAGCATTTAATCAGTGTCTATGTTTGTGCAGAAGATGGGTCAATAGTCAATAAACCGACCTTTGACATCTGAATTCAGTCAAATCTATTTATGTACACGGTCAATTAAAACACAAAGTACTGAAAATATGCACAATACATGAAATAAAGTAAACACATTAAAAAACGAGAACATAACTCAATAAAAGCAGCTTTGGTCAAATAAAAAAAAATGCATGCAAAGTCATCATAAAAAAAGCACTTTCAACTGCTGCGTTTGCAAAAATTATGGCTTTAAAATGTGAGTGGAATGAGTGAGTCTATGTTGGGATTTTCCTGCAGTCTGTTCCATTTAGATGTGAAGTGAATGAAAACTGAAAGCAGATTTTTCTCGTTTTATTGTGATGTGTAGGAGCTTTGAAAATTAAACAGTTCTGACAATTCTGTGTCGGTGTGAATCCTCCATCTCTCTGTCTCCCTCCTGAACCTGATGGACTGAATGTGTATTATAACGGTATCGAACAGGAAACCTCCAGACACAGAGTCTGATATAAAAGATATAGACCAAATTAGGAGTTTATTGTCTAATTTCTTATTTTATTCTAAAACAAATGTAATGGCAGGAAAGAAACGCTCAGCTGACATATAGCAAAGAGTTTTATGTCTAAAAACAAAGCAGTACTCAAAAGAACAGTTCAAAGATAAAGCTGCAATGTTTTTGTTTTTGTCAACAAATGAAAAGACCAAAATTAACAATGACATTGGTTCCAATTAAAGATGGTTTAAAACAGGTCACAAATATAAACTTTAATGCTTAATAAACTAGAAATAACTTCCTAAATCAGTAGTTTTTAGCAAAAGTTTTGGTGTGCTCACGAGTATTTTCAACATTAGGACAGTGTGTGTGTGTGTGTGTGTGTGTGTGTGTGTGTGTGTGTGTGTGTGTGTGTGTGTGTGTGTGTGTGTGTGTGATTGACTCGGATTTAACCACAGAGTGTATTGTAATAGAGGCACATGGTAGCAAGTGCAACTTTGTCACTCATCGATGGGTTTTTCATTGTGTTTTAAAAATGAGTTCATTGGTTATGGTCCTTTTAATGGGATTATTCCTTAAGGACATGTTCTGTCATAAAATCATCTTTTCTCATTTTCTCCATTGTCTCTTGCTGTCTTAAGTCTTCTGCATTATGTATGACATTATGTATCTTCAGTCCAGCTCTTCCTTTGGTTTTACAATCGGGTTCTCTGCTCAGTGACCTGGTCAAAGTCTGGGTCATCACACAGCTCTGGAGGTTAAATAGCTGTACAAACACACATTAATCTGCAAACACTTGGTGAAACTGGCCTTAAACTCCCTCTCTACTGTCCTGCCTCCCCCTTGTTGCACTGGCAGCCGTGCCCGAGAATAGGCATGCAAGCCGTGTAGGCCTGACCCCAGTTGTTTTGACTGAGAGCACTGAGGCACCGACTTATTGTGCAACACAAGGCAGAGCCTTCAGCCTCACAAGCTATAACGATGAAATCCCTGCAGTAAACTCATGCCTCCCACTTCCAGAGCAGATTTTTTTCCACGATAGTAGAGAGTTGCAGTAGTCCAGGCAGGAGATGACAAGAGCCTGGATGAGAACCTGCGCCATCTCGTCAGTGAGGAAGGGACGAATCCTCCTGATGTTGTAGAGCAGGAATCTGCAGGAGCGTGTAACGGATGAAATGTTTGCTGAGAACGACAGTTGGTCATCCAGGGTCACACCCAGGTTCCTCGCAGTCCGAGTTGGCGTCACCACGGTATCATCAATGGTGATGGACAGGTCCCGGTGCAGGCAACCCTTCCCCGGGAGGAACAGTAGCTCAGTTTTGTCTAGGTTGAGCTTAAGTAAAACTCGTTGGGTTATAAACGAACTAACGTCTCGTTAGAGAGTAGTTAGAGTGATGACGATTTGTAGTCTCAGCAACCGCCTTTTTTAAGTAACAGCTCGGCGGCTGAGAGGAATACTTGCAGTTATTTGTGTGTCCTATGTCTTCGTGCATGCGCTCTGTATTTGAGCAATACTACTCCAGTCAGTGGACACAGCAGGGTGTGTCACACCACTGCATTAAAAAAAATCGTGCCATTGTTCTATTTCTGGCTGTATCTACTATGTGAATGTAAGCTAGACACAAACTTATTTGCGTGCAACAATTCAAATGCTCAGACAGACATTATAAAATGTTCCAGATGGAGATGTGCGAAGGCTACAGAGAGGAAACCGATCATCCCACCAGGGCCACAAGTCTGCCTTTTTGATTAGGCTCCATTTGTTTCTAAACTGCGCCGCTGATTAAAACAGCTTCACGGTGAACTATTTCTGACGTTTGAGGGAATCCTTGTGAGATTCAGAGAATGAAGGCCAGACCTCTGAGACCAGAGCGCACTTGTGTTTTGTTGGTGTGGTCTCAAACCTTCCCAAATTATCCCCTCACAATTCTTTTACCACCCAGATAACGATTCATTACAGTTGCAAAGCTCCACACAGTGGTTTAACAACTTTTGATTCCAGTAAAGCCAAGCCTGCAAGCCTTGCATATAAACAAACATACTGTAATTAGGCTACTTAAAACCTTAAAGTTGGGCCTCTCAATGCTCCCTCATGGTGGTCTTGATTTTTAATCAGAGGTAATATACAGACTGCTTCAAATTAGACTACTTTAAGACCCTCTCCATGCAAAAATTTATTTTTGTTACTTCAGTTTCATAGATTCCGTTTTTTTTCACAGAGGGAGTGGATGTGTTTTTAAAATGCTGGCTAGCAGATTCTAACTTTGATTTAACATACATCTCAAAAACTATTGGATGGATTGCTATGAAATGTTTTACGTTTTCATATAGACCCATGATTAGGTCCAAATTTAAATTTGTCAGCACGCCATCACAAATATATTAGCATGCTGACCTTAGCATTTAGCTTCAAGCCCTTCACAGAGCTGCTAGCATGGCTAGACTCTTGTTAGCATTCATACATGATATAAAACTAGCCAACGTTTGTGTACTCGCCTATAAAAAATAACTAATAAAATTACTAGCACGACTTTTTAAAATTATTATTCAAATCAGAGTATTTAAATATGTCTTAAAACATTCTTCAATGTGTCAAGCTATAAGAATTAGAAACAGTAAATTGTTTAAGTTTTGAAGATACATGTATTGGTGTTTTGGTGCAATGATTAATAGGCTTTAGTGCAAAAGTCAAGTGACATAATATAAAATAAAATAAATTACAATAATAATTTTGTGAAAATAAAGAAATACCTACAAATAAAAGTTTTTCAAAATAAAAGAACTGTACACCTTTGTTGCAGGAATGTGCAAAATATTGACCAGCAAATGTGTAAAGTCCACAGTATGAAAAAGTAGCCCTCAAGAATATAAAATGAACTGTGGTTATATGGTTTAAGGCTATAGGCAACGTTTTCCTCCTCACAAGACTGTGTTTACATCCTAAAAAGAAAAAGCCAGCCTTAATGCAATATCCTGAGTGGCTCCTGCACACAAGGGGGGCCTGACTCCTGGAGAAATTTGATCCTGCATTGGGCCCTTTAAAGGAATATGGGATGAGTCTGTTGAATGGAGCTCAGAGTGAAGTCCCACTGAAGTCTGCGCTCCAGAGAAAAGCGACGGACAACCAGCTCAGCAGCAGCAGCGGGACCAAGACCAGGACCAGGACCAGGGCTCCACACTAGACATGAAACACTGCACAAAGGAAATGAATGAGCAATGAAAGCGGAGAGAAAAGTCGACGGAGTGAAGAGGAAGTTATGAGCCGAATTGCGACGAATTACCGGGGAAGGTGTCCGTGAGCGGAGAAAGCCGACTGAAGGGGGGAGGGAGGGGGGGGGAGAGAGAGAGAGAGAGAGAGAGAGAGAGAGAGAGAGAGAGAGAGAGAGAGAGAGACAACAAAGTCACAAGGTAAAGTCGTTGTGAAGGACTCCGCCGGAGAACCGATTTATCTCTTTGCTTCTTCTATATCACGCTCTGTTTTTTTTAACGCAGTTGTCAGAGGATAAATTTAAGCAAGACACGAGGTTATTTGGGCTGAAAAGCCGCAGCTGAGTATTTTAAGAGAAGTCTGGCTGAAGTTTTTCTTTTTTTTCTGCTGACTGACGGTTTTACGGTTGCTGCTATTCTGCTAAGCCGTGCGCGTCTGGCACACCTGTTCCCTGTGGCCTTTTTTGGACAAAATCGTGTCCACTGCTTGCCCTTGGGGTGGCTCAAGCTATACTAACCTACTAACTATATGTGAATCCAGACAACAATACATTTTATTGCTTGCATTTGCACGACTTCAGAGGACACTGTGTGTGTGTGTGTGTGTGTGTGTGTGTGTGTGTGTGTGTTTTTTGTATGTGCCACACATGCAGACTCTTCTCATCATGATGTGGAGAAATCCTCCTGCTTCATACATCAATCTGACCCCATAGCTGTTACCGAACATCTTCCCGAGCTAAAACAGGTTCAGAAGATGCTGTCTCTCACTATAACTCATGCACACAAAGCCTTTCTCCATACCCTTCAGTGCTGCAGGAGAGTCGAGGCTGTTAAAGTGTGTGAGTGTGTGTGTGTGTGTGTGTGTGTGTGTGTGTGTGTGTGTGTGTATGTGTGTGTGTGTGTAGGACAGAGGAGCTGCAGAGGTAGATGTTTACACCTCAGCACAGAAGAATGTCAGGGCCTGTACTTAAGGCTGAGACTGATAATGAGTGTGGTCAGTTTGCAGAGGCCTGTCATTAACCTGAGCTGGGAGAGAGCTGCAGGTTGGCTCGCCGGCAAAAGGTGGGAGGAAATGATGCGGAGGGAGGGATGAGGAGGGTGGGAAAGGTGCTGCAGGAGGAGAGAGAAGAAGCACGGGGGGGGGGGGAGAGGTGTGGGAGTAGGAGAGGTGAGGCAGATAGAGAAAGAGGAGGAGTAAGATGAGAGAGATACGATGATGAATGGCAGATGGCAGGAGGATAAACACTAGGCGTATTTATGGTTTTAAAAAGCGGGCTGAAGACTTGCATTGGCCTCTGTAGTGCTTTGACTGTCTGATGTGAGTTATTGCTCAGTGGAAATTGCCTTTTAAATGTGAATTATTTCAAGATAATAATACAAAGTTGGGCGAACGCTGTTATTTCTTAACACTCCTTTTGCGCCAAATAACATTAACCTCTGTGTTTTCTAACAAAAGGGTCAAAGGTTATGAAATGTGTAGCTGCATTGGAGATCCCCCCCCCTATTTATTTATAGGAATACATCTCAGCTGTACCAAAATAGTGAGGCACTAATTTAAACAGGCCTCCTTGACCGTATGGGAGTCGACAGAGGTCCCCTTTGTTAAACATACGGAGCCGCCGAAGGAGAAGATAACGCAATATTTAACACCCCCTCACTTGACTCCTCATGCTCTCAGATAATTTGTCTTTGTCCGCTTTCGTACGTGCAGAGATCTGCCACGCTGACACGAATCGGCAGCGAGTGACCCAGATTTACACACATGCTCCTGTTTGGTAGGAATTATTTGACAGGGGGGGGGGGGGGGGTGGTGCATGAACATGGGGAAGCCAAGTTGGACCTCGGCAGAGACAACAACAGTGAGGATTTGAAACGTCTGGTGGGGATGATATCACTGAACCACCTAATCACTTACATCACCGCAGCTGCATGCTCAGCAGTGTGTCAGTGTGCTCTAGGTGTGTGTGTGTGTGTGTGTGTGTGTGTGTGTGTGTGTGTGTGTGTGTGTGTGTGTGTGTGTGTTAGCACATGTGTCTGTTTCCAATCTATTTCAGTGTGTATCTCCATCTGTGTCTGCCTGAGTTTTCTGGTAAGCAAGCGCTGAAGAGTTACGGGCGCCCTGGGGAGTGTGTGTTTGAATACGTGGTGATTAAGGAGGTTGATGTCAATGGAAGGACTGACTTGACTGACTGGCTTTTGCAACAGCCAAACACCACACACTGTCCCCATCCTGAAAATGTTATAACAATCTCTGATAGCTTCCACATTTTGGACAAAAACTCTCCTCGCCGGATATCGAATCTCACTCAGTCCGAGGAATAATGCAGTATAACTGTCAGTGTAGTCAATGGAAAGCAGTTGACGGCGATGGCAGCCGTAGAAACGGGCCTGCTGGGATCGTTGCGGTAGCGTTTCCATTCAGTCGTCCTCCCCAGTGTTTGCTCTGGCAGCGGCTGCGTGCAATTTCTCGCAGCTTAAAATGGAAGTAAAGAAGCTCCCAGGGCCTTCGTGTCTGTCTGCAGCCAGGAGAGGAGTCACCATTCTGGGCTTCCCATCATGCACCTCACACTCTGGGTGGCCCGAGTGTTACCAAATAGAAGATCTTGGAAGGCTTGTTTTTGTTGTGCTGGCTCGCCCCCCTCCCCTCCTCCTCCCACCTGAATATTTCCAGCTTTGGCAAAATATGTCAGACAGAGGAGATGCTGCAGAAGAGAATCAGATCGCACAGTAGACTCAGTGGAAAATTGCCTTTTGAAAATTGCGTTTCTATAAACCATCCCACAATGCAGTGTTAAGCTCACAGCAAAAGGAGAAAATGACTCTAATGTAAATGTTAACAGTAACAAAAGCTACGTTACTTCCAAACACACAGTGAGAATGATCTCATTCTTGACAGGCTGGTGATGTGGGGTTGATTTTATCCCCCTCTGGTTGCCTTTCGTCCTCATCCTTCTCAGCAGAAAGTTGACTTCAGTGCTTACTATTCAGTTGGGTTTGTGGCACAGTGTGAACAACCCCCTTATGTTCAAAAAAGCAGCGATTACTGAAGGAATTTGTCCCGGGTAGAATTAGCATGGCGTTGCAGAGAGTGTTTAACCATTAAATGGCTTGTTTGCACCCAGCTGTTTTAGCTCCTGGAGGAGGGCCTGGACTCGCCCGTCCCTGATTGGCCCAGCGGGGCTTATTCTAGCGGCCTGATTTCTCCTCTTCCCCATGCCGGTGTCCCGCTTTACTTGACCTTCATACCCCTCCATTCTGCCCCCGGAAAGAGAGAGAGCGAGTGAGAGACGTCGGTAGATGAAGCTTGACTGTCCAGCCTGGTTACAGCGGTCGGCTGGCGAAACCTCCATATGCAAGACTTCTGTAATTTGTTTGCTAAGCCTGTATTTATGAGCATGCTAATTGTAGGGAGCGCCATGGTGCAGCTATAGTTGCCGGACTTTGAACGTCTGCTGTTCTGCTGTTGGTGTCTGGCTGCACTTTGAGTCTGTCTGTGTGAATAATGCTTAACTTTTTAACTTCAAACTCCTTTTGAACCTATTTTCATGTTTATTTAATGAAATGCAAAATCTCAAATCATCACATGGCTTTTGTGAGTTATAAACCCAAAGCTGATTGTTTTCGGCTACTTTTATCTCAAGATAATCAGACTTTTTTTGAGTTCACACAGTCGGACCTTAACCTTTTGTGAATGAGCACCGGCCCGGAGAAAAAAATAACCACTAGTCAATCCTCCTCAGGTAAAAATAACCTCAGCGCCCCAGTTTCCCACATTCAGCACTCGGGCCATTCATTCTCACACATTCTTTCCTCCTTTCTTTGCCGAGGCGAGCTGACGCCCCCCCCCCCTCTCTTGCTGTGATGGGACTGTCATGCAGAAAGACACTATTGTGCTGCGCAGGATCCCGTTTCACTCTTGCCTTGTAATTAAGAAGGGATTGCATGGCTGGGGAGTTGTGGGTGGGGAGAGACCGGGGGAATGGGTTAGTAGGTAATTTGGCTAAAAAGCAGAGCGCTGACCTGCTTTGTAGCTGGCAGGCCTGGGAGTCGGCACGCATGAACCCAACTCCCCCACTGACACAGAGCCTCCCTGCTGAGGTTTTGTTCAGTGTGTGTGGGCATGTGGAGAGACTGCAGACGAAAGAGGAAAGAAAGATTCTGTGTTTAGTTTCAGGTGAATGTATGTGTGCTTCCTTGTGGTTTCGTGTCACAGAGCAACACAGAAAGTGAGAGGAAGCTTTCGTTGGACTCGTGTCACTGTGGACTCATCGTTGCTTTGCTCACATTTCCTCCCTGAATCATGGGAAGTGCGGTCAACAAAGAGCATTTATAGTGGTTGAATCACGTTTCTCTCCTCTTGGGCTGTAAATGAAAGCAGGAGCTGGACTACTTCACTACTACATGAATACTTTATGTATCCTGTGTGGGCTGATGTCATTTGCTGCCTCATAATTGTAAACAGAAAGATATTTAGACCCAAGTTATTTGTGACAAAGTTACTAGTGAACCATATATGAGTAGACTTGTGTTTTCTGTGTTTCAGTGCAGTCTGAGTCCAGAGGCAGAGCTCTGAATCCTTGCCATGGCTGACGTGCTGGAGAGCGGCGGCGGGTCCGGAGATGTCAGAGTGGCCAGCGTGGATTGGCAGAAACGCTGCATCGCTCTGGAGATGCAGCTGCTGAGGTTCCGGCTCCAGGCCGGGAAAATCCGAGAGCTGTTGGCAGAGAAAGTAAGAGAGAAAATCATCATGGTTACTAGAGCAGGCAGAAGCGCCACACTTCTGGAGCCAGATGTAGCAACTCTCTTAGTTCAAACTAAGCATACTTATAATGTAGGAGCTTACTAAGCATTTATAGATTAACAGGCACACAAACTAGTTCCACCTACCAAATATTTACACCCAGAAACTGCCAGGAGTAACTGTTGTGTAGCAAACTAAAAAGGTCAGAGGGAATATGCACGATATATCTGACCTGAAATGTGATCAGAATACTGTTTATTGATCATTTAAACTGGCAAGATTTAAATACAATCAAACATCCAACTAATCTATTAAATCTGATTAAATCATTTGATTTAAAAATCAAACAATTTGGAATTACAAAATATTTGGATAAATCTTAACTCCATACTTGTATATATATAATTTGCCTTAGAACTGAAGCTTGTGAGGCCATGGTGACTTTTGGTTTACAAAGTTGTTTGCTGTCTTGAAATATTTTTTGGGAGCGTTTCATGCCTTTATTAGTACGCAATAATAACGAAACAAGGGAAAGATATGCAGATGCAAATGTCCCCTATCAGACCAAGGCGATTACCAGTTTGAAACCAATTAATTGATTTGAGTAGCTGCAGCATCTCAATCCTGACAAGATTAATTTATGACTTTCAAGTCTGTATAAGAAGAGCAGCCAAGATGTCATTTTCAGGGAGTCTATCACCAGCTTCGCCTGGATGAGGACAACATTCCCGAGAGAGATGGGAAATGTAGTTTTTCCAGAGTGTACTGAGTCCAGGTCAAAACCTGAGCTCAGCCACTAATCAGAAAAACGCTAACAAAAGCTTGAGAAAAGCTGACAATCAGAACAAAGATTGACTTGCACATTTAAAGCTCTCTCTCTTTGTTGCCATTGTAACAAACAACCACACCTCACAGGTTTATCAGAAAACACTTCAATTAATGGGGTATAATGTTCAGAAGCACTTTGATAAGGACAGAAAGATAAGAGTGAACTGGAGTAAGGTTTTACCTTTTTTTTTTATTCATCTTTAACTTCAGCATGTGTCACATGTTTGAGCTGACGATTGCACCGGACTCTGATTGGGCATAAATAATATAAAATGAACTGAATCTGTAGCTGTTTAAACTGCCAAACTCCTGCGGAAATTAGTCCACTCTCATCTGGTCCAAATATCTTGTGGCGTGGATTATTTAGCAAAACACTGTGCAGATCTCTCTGCTTCATCATCGTCATCCTCTTCTTCTGGCAGTGCTTTTAACTGTTTTACGCACAAGGATACAATTAAAGCAAGTGAATCAGTTAGAAATACAGGTTTGGATGACTGTTTGTTTATGTGTGTGCATAAAGACAGATGGGATTACTCATCTTATTTGGTAAACAGTTGCTCCACTCATTCTGTGTCATCAGAGGTTGGCTACAGTTTGAGGCAAGATGAATATTTAACATTTAACTCATCACTTCTGGTGCTTCCTCTCAAGTTGGGGGGAATAACCGCCGTCCGCCGGCCAAATGCTCGTGAAGCTGTGGCTGTTGTAAAGCCTGACTACCAGACACTTTGGAAAGTAATCAGCTGTCATCAGGAGATTCAGCTCCTTTCTGAAGATTTGTTGGTAAAAGAGTGGAAGTGTTTGCATTAGAGCGAGGAGGAGTGAGTGAAAAACAGTTCTCCTGTCTTGACCTTTCTGCAGTTTTCAGGTGGTTTTCTTCTGCAGCTTTACGAGTTGCCGTCTTTTATGGACTCAAATGGCTCGAAGCTGCTTTTGTTTGGAGTGTCACTGTGGTTCGCTTTCTGCTTCATCTCTTATTCTGGAGTGCGAGAGTGGTTCATTCAGTCTGTCAACAGGATGTTTACAATCCAAACATAACCCATGCGTCTGATAAGAGCAGGATGACTCACTGCTGTGTTCTCTGTCAGGTTCTGTCAAACCTCCAGCTCCTCTGTGAGATCACAAAACACACACACACACACACACACACACACACAATCATGTTCCTTATTCCTTTGTGCTTTAGAGCTCCATTGTTTTACATCCAAGGGCCACATTATTGCAGTGGTTGAATATCCCATCATCACGATGAACATGTAGGCAGGTCACAAATCTCTAAATCATCTCTCATGTCTCCAGCATGTTCATCAAGTCAAACCAGAATCAGAATAAGGTTTATTTCCAAGTAGGTTATTCAGATGATGATTAAGATGAACTAGAAATACAGTCAAAGTGACGAACATAAATAAAGAATCAAAAAATAAAAATATGAAAGGATATAATCAAAAATACTATGACAGATATGTACAATGTCAGTAGGTCTGGTTTTGTGCTCATTGATGGCTGTTTCACCCGATTGGAGAAGCAATCAACCAATCAGAACTTTGCAGGCTTACCCTTTTTTAAAATTATAGTACAGTATATATGTGTGAGCTGCTTTTAAAAATGTACGTCTTCAGAAGGATAGAACAGGCTTGGGGCTTAGTGTGTGTCAGTATGGAAGTCAGCATGTAATGATACAGTAGGTGGATTGATTGCTAACGCATTGCTGGTTCTGTTTTTTCAGGATTTTCTGACAGTAAGAAAAATATAGAATAATGCCAGCTTAACCACCAATAAAGACATAGTTACAACTTGCCTAGCCTTATTAGGAAGTGGTACTCACGTTGACACATACACACTTGTACAAACGCAGTATTTGAACATATACATGTTAGCTTTTCATTTCAGCCATGATGCCAAAAATTGAGGGGAGTTCGAGCTTTCTAAAAACAGATTAATTAATGTCCAGTCAATCCCCGGCATACACAGTATTTATTGTTAAATGTTCTCTTTTGGGCATTTGGCTAGAAAATAGGCTAATTAATCTCTAAGTTTTTCTTTCAGTCTTTCTCTGATAAACACACGTGCATACACACTCTGACACACACACAAACACACACAGCGCTGAGCGGGGTTTAAGTGGAGGCCCGTGCTGCTGACTGTGTTATTTTTCAGGAGGGGGGGGGGGTGCTGAGTGACTACGATGGCGTCATGTTATTACTGTTTGGAAAGTCTGCTTCGCGCTCTTCATCTCCTCTTTTGCCAAGTTAGGAGTGTTTAACGCATTGACCCACTTTGCTATGGAAAAACATGGAGGAGAAAAAAAAGGAAAAAAAGTTGAGGTGGGTGCCTGTGACATGGCATTTATCCCCCCAGAGGCTGACTGCAAGGGAGGGAGAAGAGAGGGAAGGAGATGCCCCATATGCCTTGTGAGGAGTTTAACAGGCAAGTTCTCCATTTAAGAGTTTTTACTGTGGATTAGAAAAGTGCAAACGACGGCTGTCAGCTGGTGGACAAAAAAAAAAGAAACGTCTTCATGCAGAAAGAACTGGAAAAGTGACTGGGAGAGAATGCAGTTTATTTTTTGCCTCAGAAATGACACAACTTTATAATTACAAATAAATCATTTGGCCTTAAACATATTAGTCCCAGTACAGTACCAGACCTTTTTTTTTCTCCAAATCAAAGCATCCAGTGAATCAATAACTTATTCAGAGGATTTCTTTTATTGGATGGTTTTTCCACTTTAAGGTTTCCTTTCATTACTTGGATAATCTAATATTGGAAAAATTAGATGAATCTCCTCCATAAAGCTCACATGTCTTGAGGAGCAAAACACTGCTGTTTGACTCTGCAGAAAGGTCACCAGGTTCATGTGTGTGTATAAACATTTATATTCGTGAGAGGATTTGTTTGGATCAGCTTCTCATTAGTAGTTCAACTGTCTTGATCTGCTTTTCGTTATAAGGTTTTTCTTATTTATGTTTTAGGAAATGTTTTGAGCTGGATTTCTTGTGAGGTTTTATGATTTTTGTCTTGTGTTTTAGCTAGTTTTTTATTGACCACTTTATCAGCTTTCTGTTGTTTGTCTCCATATATATATTTAATGATTAAAGTGGATTCA